>NC_090371.1:47046732-47406522 GCF_036365525.1 Heterodontus francisci
CACTCAGGAAACTCAACACCATGCAGGACAAAGCAGCCCAATTGATCGGCCCCCGATTTGTCACCTTAAACATTCACTCCCTCCACCACTGACACACACTGGCAGCAGTGTGTACCATATACAAGATGCACTTTTTTTTTTACTGGAATGAGTTTTATTTACACAGGCTTCCATCGTAAACTGTTTACTTCAGACAGATGAATCTGGAGGAGTGAGCGGCACCGATACCAGGTCTGCCGTGCTTGACAGACTTGTAGGTGATGGAGAACTCTCCAAGATAATGGCCAATCATTTCAGTCTTGAATTCGACCTGGTTAAAGATTTTGCCATTGCACACGCCAAACATGCTACCAACCATCTTTGGGAGGATAACCATGTCACAAAGGTGAGTCTTGACAATCTCTGGTTTCTCCATTGGTGGAGGTTTTTTTTGGCCTTGCTTAGTCTTTTCAGAAGGGACTGCTGTTTGCGACGCAGACCTCTGTTCAAACGCCTCCGCTGACAGGCACAACACAACTGCATAAAACATATCATAAGAATGTTCATAAGACATATCAAGGAGCTTACCCAGGTCAACACCTCTGTAGGTAAATTTCTTGAAAGTCCTTTTCTTCTTCTATTCTACTTGGCTCCTTCAACAGCACCTTCCAAACCTGCGACCTCTACCATCTAAAAGAACAAGCGCAGCAAATGCATGGGAACATCACCACCTGCAAGTTCCCCTCCAAGCCACACACCATCCTGACTTGGAACTATATTGCTGTTCCTTCAGTGTTGCGGGATCAAAATCCTGAATTCCCTCCCCAACAGCACTGTGGGTGTACCCAAACTTGATGGACTGCAGCAGTTCACAAAGGTAGCTCATCAACACCTTCTCAAGGGCAATTAGGGATGGGAAACAAATGCTGGCTTTGCCAGCGATGCCCACATCCCATGAAAGATTTAAAAAATGTGATCAGCTCAATAGATACAGCAGCTAGGCCCTCTTTCCAGAAACTGTGGCCCCAGTTAGGGATGCTAATACTAGCATCATGCAGGTCTGAATTCCACCATCTCCCCTACCATGCTGTGAGACTGAATCATAGAGTCATAGAGTTATACAGCACAGAAACAGGCTCTTCGGCCCATCGTGTCTGTGCCGGCCATCAAGCACCTAACTATTCTAATCTCATTTTCCAGCACTTGGCCTTGTATGCTATGGTGTTTCAAGTCTTCATCTAAATACTTCTTAAATATTGTGAGGGTTCCTGCCTCTACCACCTCTTCAGGCAGTGCGCTCCAGATTCCAACCACCCTCTGAGTGATATTTTGTTTCCTCAAATCCTCTCTAAACCTCCTGCCCTTTACCTTAAATCTATGTCTCCTGGTTATTGACCCCACGTTAACGGAAAAAGTTTCTCCCTATCTAACCTATCAATGCCCCTCATAATTTTGTACACCTCAATCATGTCCCCCCTCAGCCTTCTCTGTTCTAAGGAAAACAACCCTAGCCTTTTCAGTCTCTCTTCATAGCTGAAATTCTCCAGCCCAGGCAACATCCTGGTGCATCTCCTCTGCACCCTCTCCAGTGCAATCACATCCTTCCTATAGTGTGGTGCCCACAACTGTACACAGTACTCCAGCTGTGGCCTAATTAACATTTCATATAGCTCCATCATAACCTCCCTGCTCTTATATTCTATGCCTTGGCTAATAAAGGCAAATATCCCATATGCCTTCCTAACCACCTTATCTACCTATGCTGCTGCCTTCAGTGATCAATGGACAAGTACTCTTTCCCTGGTTATCCTCTTGTCCTTAATATACATAAAACGCCTTAGGGTTTTCCTTTATCTTGCCCGCCAGTGTTTCTTCATGTCCCCTCTTCGCTCTCCTAATTACTTTTTTAAGTACCCTCACCCCCCTACACTTTCTATACTCCTCTAGGGCCTCTACTGTTTTCAGCGCTTTGAATCTGCCATAAGCCTCCTTTTTTTTCCTGATCCAATCCTTTATATCCTTTAACATCTAGGGTTCCCTGGACTTGTTAGTCCTAACCTTCACCTTAATGGGTACATGTTGGCTCTGAACTCTCACTATTTCCTCTTTGAATGACTCCCACTGGTCTGATGTAGTCTTTCCTACAAGTAGCTGCTTCCAGTCCACTTTGGCCAGATCCTGTTTTATCATGTTGAAATTGGCCTTCCACCAATTCAGTACCTTTACTTCCGATCCATCTTTGTCCTTTTCCATAACTACCTTAAATCTTACAGAGTTATGGTCACTATCTCTGAAATTCTCCCCCACTGACACTTCTACCACTTGTCCAGCTTCATTCCCTAGGATTAGGTCCAGTACTGCCCCTTCTCTTGTAGGACGTTCTATGTGCTGGCTCAAAAAGCTCTCCTGTATGCATTTTAAGAATTCTGCCCACTTTAAGCCTTTTGCACTAAGACTATCCCAGTTGATATTGGGGAGGTTGAAATCCCCTACTATTATTACCCTATTATTTTTACACCTTTCTGAGATTTGCCTACATATCTGTTCCTCTAACTCTCCCTGACTGTTTGGAGGCCTGTAGTACACTCCCAGGCAAGTGATTGCCCCCTTTTTGTTTTTAAGTTCTACCCATATGGCCTCATTTGAGGAACCTTTAAGATATCATCCCTCCTTACTGCAGTAATTGACTCCTTGATCAACATTGCAATGCCACCTGCTCTGTTAACCCCTCCCCTGTCTCACCTGAAGATTCTATACCCTGGAATATTGAGTTGCCAGTCCTGCTCCTCCCTCAACCATGTCTCTGTGATAGCAATAATATCATAATCCCATGTGCTAATCAATGCCCTCAATTCATCTGCCTTACTAGTAAGACTCCTTGCATTAAAATAGATGCAATCCATCCTTGCATTTTTCACTTGTGCCTTAACAGATCTATATTTGCTCTGCCTTCCTGACTGACTCAGTTTCTCTTCTATATTTGACTGTGCATCACCCCCTACTGTACCTCCACTCTGTATCCCATCCCCCTGCCAAATTAGTTTAAACCCCGCCCACTGCACTAGCAAACCTCCCAGCAAGAATGTTGGTCCCATTCCGATTCAGGCGCAACCCATCCAACTTGTACAGGTCCCACCTTTGCTGGAAACAGACCCAGTGATCCAGGAAACTAAAGCCCTCCCTCCTGCACCATCTCCTCAGCCACGCATTCATCTGCTCTATCCTCCTATTCCTATATTCACAAGCACGTGGCACCAGGAATAATCCAGAGATTACAACTTTGAGGTCCTGCTTTTTTATCTGCTACCTAGCTCCCTAGGAATCGATAAGAAATTCAGTCGCATCATAGATGCCCTACCTTTCATTCTTCCCCAGATCAGTGAAAGTGCTGAGCTGGAACCCCAAGGCAGGGTAATCATGCAATGATAGTGGTACATGCTACCCTCTCTCAGAATCATAGCACATCCATGCTCTCACCACCAACTTAATCAATACCCACTCTCAAGCCAGAAAGCTAACTGGGTCAGGCTGTCCTGGCAGCTGCTGAGGTGCTTTGTCTCCAACTGTATCTGAGCTCCTGGAAGTCTTTGACTATGAGCAGCATGGATGTAATGACCGAGCCACAGCAGCCTTCTACCTCCCGTGCTGAAGCCACTGGGGAAGTACTTCACAAGAGTAGTCGAGTAGGCAAAAAACATTTACAAAGGCACTATGGTGTCACACCTGGGTGATAATTAGCTTCTAGGCATTTGGGTGAGCTAGAAAAAGTGTTCCTGTAGTAACTGGTGACTTGGCAATGTCAGGTGATAATGTCAGTCTTCAGGCAGAATTAGTTTATTGGAGGATGGAAGGATTGGGACAGATGTTGGATATCAGTGTTAATATGGGGGTGGGCAGGCCTAATTCAACTGAAGCACTGTTTATTGAGCTGCTGCTGAAGAGCTCTGGCTACAGGCTGGTGATGGTTCCCTGGCCCTTAATCAGCATCCTTGATGACATGTGTCGTCTCTATCATTTGATTGAAGATCCTTATCCAATACTGGCTCCATGTTCTGACTGTGTTGCACAACAAAGTTATGCAGAAAACTGCCATGATAGGAATCACTCTCTCTAAGCTGTGCTGGAGGAAGCCACCAGTGATGAATGACAGCATAATTCCATATGGTTAGGGCCCTACCAAATTCACGGCCATGAAAAATGCGTCACACACCGTGAAGTCTTAGGTCCTCAGGGAAATTGGCCAATTGGCAAACTTCACACATTTTACTGATTGACACAATGCTGAACTCACTGATTGCTGGGTATGTTGCAAACATTACGTGAGACAAGCAGTCTCAAGTGTTAGCAGACAAGTGAGAATGCCAGAATGAGCAAATCAAAAATGGCCACAACTATTACTGCAACACATCCGACTGAAAGAATGTTTTGTGCAAGCTGCAATGTTTCATTGGATCATACACAGTGGGCAACAGTTCAGCGCCATTTAGAGTCCGAAAGCTATCGTAGCAGAAAGAGAGCATCCGACACCGCACTGCTGGAAAACAAACGCGCAAAAAAACAATGATTTCATCTCTTTTTATGACGTCGACAGAAAGCTCAGAAAATTGTCAGTTGATTATAATGGAACTTGCCAGTACTTGCACATTGGAATTCTTGGTTTAAGGCAGTACAGCATCATACAGCTCACCTGAAATACTACTCAAACTTCATCACGGAAGAGCTCACACTGACACCGAAAACATAGGTTTTAAAAGACATTGCAACCCTTCCAAATGATGCTCAGCTCAGTGAAGAAGTTCAGTTTGTTACCAAGAATGCCACATGACTGATAGATTTAATCATTTGGTTTGAATCTCAACATGTCACAATCCACAAAGCTTTCAATAAAGTAATGGATGTGCTGTTCTGGTCTGAAGCACAGTCAAACAAACAACACTCTGATGACGCTGATTTAAATGCCTGTCCACAACAAGTGTTTTCTTGCATGGAAAAGAAGCTCAAACAATATTACTGATACAGGGCAGAATCAAGCAGTGAAGAAAAAGCAGCTCAGGGGTTTCAACAACCTTCTGCGGCATCCCTGAAAGCTGTGCGTAACTTTGACCCTGCATAAATGCATCTGGTGATGGTGGATTTAAACCCATTTGATGTGATTCCTGGCTTTGACAAGAACTGTAGGCTGGAGATACCTGCTTACAAAAGCATTGCAAAAAAAGTACCTTGGCCTGTGCTGCAGTTTGAGAATTCTGTGGAATGCAGAAGCTCCCCACTTGCAAGGCTAGCACGGCACTGTTTGACAATTCCAACAAACTCTGCGGACACAGAGCGAGCTGCGTCTAAACACAGACAGGTGTTCACAGAGCAGAGACAGGGAATGAAGGAAGAGGCAGCTGCAGGTTGCTCCATGCTCACATCCAACCAATGTCTTCAGTGAGTAAAGAATTTTACCTGTTTACAGTCAGCTTTTTACAATAGCTTTTGAGGATACAATAAACGCCATTTGAAACCAGAAACCTCATTTTGTATTTCTTTTGTTTTATGGTTTGTTGCAACACCATGAAATATACGACCTAAATACGTGAAATACACAATTCTTAAAATGCCGTGACTGTGAAATTTGTCAAATTTGACAGTGACGTTGGTAGGGCTCCACATATAGCATATCACGAGAGGAGAGCCAAATTGCAGTCATACAAATCTTACAAATCCCAGCTATATGTCTGAAGATGAGTATATTTGGTGGTTCAGATTTACCAGAGACATAATGACAGAGGTTTGTTAATTGATTGAACCCAATTTGAAAGGGAACCACAGCGACTCCAACTTTTCTGCCTGTGGCTGTGAAATTAGTCTCCTAGCTGTAGACACCAGGAAGTGTTTACAATAGCATTCATTGGAGCACTATGTCTAATTGCATTCATCAGGTGACTGGTGCACCATACCAGAAGGCTCCAGGTTTCTCTATTCTTCCAGCAACCCTGTGAAACAGCAAGACAGAGAGCTGAGTGGGAAAGACTGAACCTACATGGGTACTATTAATTGATCTGATATCCACATGGACTATAAGGGCTCCCTCATTGTATAAGATCACAAGATAACTATGGATGAGGAAGACCATTTGGCCCATCTCAGCATTTTCTAAATAGTGAGAGACTGGGAAGTGTGGAGGAGCAAAGGGATTTGGCTGCAAACATACACAAATCGCGAGCAGCTTGTGCACAGGTACAAAAAGTAAACGGAAAGGCTAGTTAAAAGTTGGCCTTCATCTGAGGAAAATTGGAATTCAAAAGTAAGGAAGTGATGCTTCAGTTGTACAGGGCCTCAGTCAGATCCCATCTGAAGTACTGCATTCAGTTTTGGACACCACGGGCTGGATTTTGTTCTCCCCAGGCGCTGGGTTTCATGGTGGTGGCGGGGGAGGGGTGGCAGGGGAAGAGGCTACCATGCACCCCGATGCTGGGAGGGCCCGGCCTGATATTACCAGTGGTGGTGAAGCCTCATGGTGCTGCAGCCCCCCCCACCCCCCCAACCTCCTCAGCGACGGGACCCCAATTTGAATATTTAAATAAAGTAAAATGAATTAATTAATGATACTTATGCCATCACCTGCTGTCCTGCTGTGCTCTTCGTTCTGGTGGCTGGCACTCCATGCGTTTGGATCCCCGTCCAGGGAAATGAGGTGCCACACTGGTGGAGAGGGGGGAGGAGGTACATTTATCAGTGCAGAGGGGGTACGGCATCAAAGTAACATCATTGGTGTAGCGGATGGTGGGAAGGGTTTGAGGTTAAATTTGAGGGCAAATAATTAATTAAATTGTTATTGGGGGTCTGGGAGAGGGGCAGAAGAAATGTCTTTATTTATTCTTATTAACTTGCGATTTAAATATTTAAATTTACTGGTAGGGCTCAAAGCCCTGTAAAAATGCCATCAGCGCCCGTACACATGCAGCTGACGCCATTGCCGGGGATGGACAGCCCCGCCCTCTCCATATGATCGTGGGGGGTGGGTGGGGGTGGTGGCTCGCCCCGGCTATTTAAATGAGCCGCAGAACGGAAGATTGTGACGCCTCCGTGACAGAAGATTTAGCCCATAGTTTCCTTTGCTTAGATTTAAGAATCTAGTATCTGATTGAATTACATCACTTTCAAACTTAATGTAACATTGATCATATTATGGTCACTCTTTTCTAAAGGCTCCTTTGCAACAAGATTATTAATTAGCCCTTTTTCATTGTACAATACTAGATCTAAAATAACCCATTCCCATGTTGGTTGCTCAACGTACTGCTCCAGAAAACCATCTTGCATACATTCAAAGAAATCGTCTTCCAAAACATTAGTATTACTAAAATTTACCCAGCCTATATGTAGATTGAAATCCCCCATGAATACTGCATTATCCTTGTTACAGGCACCTCTAATTTCCTGATTTATACTGTGATTTACATTATCACTGCTGTTTGGTGGCCAATGAACAACTCGAACCAATGTTTTCTGCCCCTTGCTGTTTCTTAGTTCCACTCAAACTGATTCTACATCTTGATCTTTAGAACTAAGGTCATCTCTCTTTAATTAACAGAGCTACCCCACCACCTTTTTTCAGCTTCCTGTCCTTCCTGAATATCACGTACCCTTGGATATTCAGGACCCAGCTTTGGTTTCCTTGTAGCCACATCTCTGTAACAGCTATCAGGTCATATGTACAAATTTCTATTTGAGCTGGCAATTCATCTGTTTTATTACAAATGCTGCAGGCATCACTAAGATATGCGAATGCTTGAACTAACTGTAATGTTGGATACAACTCAATCATATCACATTGTGCTTTCAATGGCACCGCTCACAGCTTCAGGTCAGATTGACCGCAGCCACCATATGCCATCAATATTTCTTTGGGCCCTGGCACAGCTGCTTGGCAATTACATAGGGGCCTATAATCTCAGTGTCTGGAATATCACAGTGAAAGCTGCAGATTTATGCCATCTGCTTCAAGGACACATTGCATTAACCATGCAGTACAGAGCTGGCACCTCCTATGACAGTAATAGTACTTGGAATTGGACTCTACCTCTTTCCAGGCTAAACTATAGGGATGGTGCAATGGAGTGACACATATGACCACCCTGATCTTCTTCAGGGAAGATCAGATGCAGTAGCATCCATCAAACAGCCCATGAACTCATACCTGTACCTTGGGTTTCATTTCTCTTCATTTTTGACTGCCTTTTCTTGGTCTTTTGGAATTTGAGCCTTGGCAAATATTGCAAATGGACTGAGCTGACTTTTGAGGCTTTTCTAAAGGCTTCCAGAATTTTTGTTCCCCATTGTGGCACTCCTTTTTAACTGTTCCAACCCCTTTAAATTTCACTTATTAGCAATTTCTACTCCCACAACTAAGATTTTCCATACAACCTTCCAAATCTACCCAGAGTTATGCTAATCAGGTGACCTAGGAAAGAGTCAGTATTCAAACTGCACTTCCACTTCAGTCTGTCCAAGACCTCCCAATAATCACTTGGCGTGTGTCAATGGAGACAAATTAGACTAATGTCTTCAAGAAAACATTGAAGATAGTCCCCAAAATAAAACTGTCTTCAGCTCTGTAACATAGAAAACAAAGCAATGATTTGAGAAGCAGTGTCCTAACTATCTCGCCGCTGACAATGCACTAAGTTTTGCTCATACTTAATACTCCAGGGACCTGAGCACAAAATCTAGGCTGACACTTCAGTGCAGTACTGAGGCACTGTCGGAGATGCTGTCATTTGCATGAGATGTTAAACTGAGGCATCATCTGCCCTCTCAGGTGGATGTAAAGGATCCTATGGCACTATTTTTGAAGAAGATCGGGGTCCTAGTCAACATTTTTACCTTAACCAACATCTCCAAAACAG
This sequence comes from Heterodontus francisci, assembly GCF_036365525.1. Classification (NCBI taxonomy): domain Eukaryota; kingdom Metazoa; phylum Chordata; class Chondrichthyes; order Heterodontiformes; family Heterodontidae; genus Heterodontus; species Heterodontus francisci. The sequence continues at coordinate 47,055,606 of NC_090371.1, forward strand.
ATTCATAGAAACCATAGAAATTTACAGTATGGGAGGAGGCCATTCAGCCCATTGTGTCGACAAGTAGCAATCCAACTAATCCCACTTTCCATCTCTTGGCCTGTAGGTTACGGCAGTTCAAGTGCACATCCAAGTACAGATTATCTGGTCATTATCTGATTGCTGTTTGTGGGACCTTGCTGTATGCAAATTGCCTGAGCCACGTCTCTAATTGTAACAGTGACTACTTTTGAAAAGTACTTTTACAGCTCTAAAGTTCTTTGGGATGTCCTGAAGTCATGAAAGATGCAAAATAAATGCAAGTCAGTCTTTCTTTATTGGTAGCAGGTTTTATAAAATTCCTTTGAAAAATTGTCCCTTTGTGATGAGTACAATTGTTTTTCAATCTTTCTGGTCCACTCCTCATAGCTATTTGCACAGTTGACTCAGAATAAGCCACAGTCAGAGCAGATTGCAGCATTGGCTCGATACTGCTGCAATCACAAACGCCTGAATATTTTGATGTAGCCACTTTGTTAACTACTATTTCATTCATGTTGGACACTATCACAGTCATTTTATTGTGCAATATAGTCTGTCTTTCAGAGACTGAGCCTTGGAGGGTTTCCAAGCTTTGGTCCAACACATTGCTAAGTGCTGCATTGGCAATGTACATCTCCAGATGATGTTCCAATATTCATACCCTTATGACTTGCATGGCAATCTGTATACCTACTTATGCAGCAAAAGTAATTCTGGTCTTACAACTGTGTGTTTTACAATAATTTTCACCCTCCTATAGACTCCCATATAATGTAAACTGTAGTACTTACATTAATAATTTAACTTCAAGAATGTGAAGGGAACTGATAAAGTTGATCCAGGAAAATCGATGAGAAAAAGGTTCAAACACTAATGCTAAGGCTGAAAATAAGAAAGTCAGGGAAGTTGGGCAGAAAATTTTCACCTAAACTGTAATAAAATTGTGGAGTAAGTTATTGGGAAGACCATTGAAGTCGACAATATAAATGGGTTTAAAAGGAAATTAAATAAGTTTTTCAGGAGAGGAGGCATTGACAGATACAGCAAAAGCTCGGATTGAAGGGCAGACTGTTGGGGCTAATGTTTTTTTTCTATTCTCAAAAATACTAACTTTCTTTACGTAATATTGTGAATTTTTCCCTTATACTCTTGTCCTTGCCTTTATTCAATTGGCAAACTAGGAAAGAAAATGTGAGCATTGATTTCTGAGCTTAGTATTTTATGCTGAATCCAGTCATTAGACTGGTAACAGAGATCCCTCTAACAGCACCGCAAGGCAGCACACTAACCCATGCATGTTACAGGCCACTAAATGAAAGTCAATTTGGCTTAATGAAATGGTAAATAAAAGTAAATTGTGCAATCGTTTTAGTCAATAAAGCTCACAGACTGGGATTAGGTGGGTTACAATTTCTAAAGCAATGGGAACACAAGGTTAGTTACATCTTGGTGTGTAATTTTCACAGAGGTGGCTTAAACCTGATCCTCCGCCATCCGTAAATATTAACAAATCAAGCTGTCCTCTGAGACAGCTAGTCTTTCAGCAGTAGACTGCTAACCCTCGATCTGTTGTATTACTTAGGATGAAGAAAAGAGTGGAGGTGACTCAATAGCCTGTCTGCACGCAGCAAAGGCAAATGGATGAAATTGGAAGTGTATTACTCTGGGAACAGAGACAAAGTCTGTGTTTTTAAGTTGAAGTCGTTATGTGAGGATTTGAAAGTTTCCTGAAGGATATATGTCAACATTCGGCTGAAGAGAAATTTCCTTGGAAATTCAGCATGACCAATATAAATCTACAATATATATTAATGCACAGAGTACTGAGGAACTTAAAATAATTTGCTGAGACTATCCTCAGGGTTGTTCTCTGTATTGACTGCCATAAAATCAGAAACAATCAGCGGAAATCTTGGATAGATATGTAAATATCTAGAAATGCAGCAAGACCTGGTCAATATCCAGGCTTGGGCTGATAAGTGGCAAGTAACATTTGTGTCAGACAAGTGCCAGGCAATGACCATCTCCAACAAGAGAGAATCTAACCATCTCCCCTTGACATTCAATGGAATTACCATAGCTGAATCCCCCACTATCAACATCCTAGGGGCTACCATTGACCAGAAACTGAACTGGAGTAGCCATATAAATACCGTGGCTACAAGAGCAGGTCAGAGGCTAGGAATCCTGCAGCGAGTAACTCACCTCCTGACTCCCCAAAGCCTGTCCACAAGGCACAAGTCAGGAGTGTGATGGAATACTCTCCACTTGTCTGGATGGGTGCAGCTCCAACAACACTCAAAAAGCTCGACACCATCCAGGACAAAGCAGCCCGCTTGATTGGCACCCCATCCACAAACATTCACTCCCTCCACCACCGACGCACAGTGGCAGCAGTGTGTACCATCTACAAGATGCACTGCAGCAATGCACCAAGGCTCCTCAGACAGCACCTTCCAAACCTGCGGCCTCTACCAACTAGAAGGACAAGGGCAGCAAATGCATGGGAGCACCACCACCTGCAAGTTCCCCTCCAAGTCACACACCATCCTGACTTGGAACTATATCGCCGTTCCTTCACTGTCGCTGGGTCAAAATCCTGGAACTCCCTTCCTAACAGCACTGTGGGTATACCTACCCCACATAGACTGTAGCGGTTCAAGAAGGCAGCTTCTCAAGGGCAATTAGGGATGGGCAATAAATGCTGGCCTGGCCAGTGAAGCTCACATCCCATGAATGAATAAAAAAAAAAGTGCTTCTTTTAAACTTCCATTGAAGTTACACCAGCTGATTGGGCAACTCTCAAGGAAATTCCTGGCAATTGATTAAAATAGAGAATCAAGACTTAATAACAATAATTGAAAGTTGGCAGCAGCTGAGTCTGGATCAGTACATCTTGGCTTAAAACCTTGAGGGGAAGTAGGGTTGGAAGAAAGGGAAGAGTGATAGCAGAGTTAATTAGAGACAATGGCCCTGAAAATCCACAGGACATTATCCCATCGGTTACGCTGCTGCCTTCCAGCCTTGAACCTGCCAAAATTTACAGGGTCAGTGGTAGGAAGCCTAATTTACATGAGGCAATGGTGCATTCACCACTATGGGTGCATCTCCAGCTCCTGGCTGCCCTGAATCTTTAAAAAAGAATAAGAACAAAATTACCGCATGTATGTATTGCACGTTTCAACAGAATGTTGGCTGGCTAGAAGTTTTTCTTCAAACTAGAGAATCTCCAATGATGTTGCATGGTAAATCAGTGTATATAATCTCAGAATAAATCTGTTGTCTAATTTAGTTATTATTACTTTTCTCTCCCCTTGTGTTTCTGGTTTCTCTCCACTTTTCCCTTCCTTACTAATTTTGTTTTTCCGTCTGCCCTCTTTGCTTCTTTTTTTTTATTTGTTCATGGGATGTGGGCGTCGCTGGCAAGGCCAGCATTTATTGAGAAGGTGGTGATGAGCTTCCTTCTTGAACCGCTGCAGTCCATGTGGGCAGGTAGACCTACAGTGCTGTTGGGAAGGGAGCTCCAGGATTTTGACTCAGCGACAGTGAAGGAACGGCGATATAGTTCCAAGTCAGGATGGTGTGTGGCTTGGAGGGAAACTAGCAGGTGGTGGTGTTCCCATGCAACTGCTGCCCTTGTCCTTTAGGTGGCAGAGGTCACGGGTTTGGAATGTACTGTCGAAGGAGGCTTGGTGAGTTGCTGCAGTGCATCTTGTAGATGGTACACACTGCTGCCACTGTGCGTCGGTGGTCTAGGGAGTGAATGTTTGTAGATGGGGGTGCTAATTAAGCAGGTTGCTTTGTCCTGAATGGTATCGAGCTTCTTGAGTGTTGTTGGAGCTGCACCCATCCAGGCAAGTGGAGAGTATTCCATCACACTCCTGACTTGTGCTTTGTAGATGGTGGACAGGCTTTGGGGAGTCAGGAGGTGAGTTACTTACTGCAGGATTCCTAGCCTCTGACCTGATCTTGTAGCCATGGTATTTATATGGCTACTCCAGTTCAGCTTCTGGTCAATGGTAACCTCCAGGGTTAGTGGGGGATTCAGCGATCGTAATGCCATTGAGTGTCAAGGGGAGATGGGTAGATTCTCTCTTGTTGGAGATGGTCATTGCCTGGCACTTGTGTGGCTTGAACATTACTTGCCACTTATCAGCTCAAGCCTAGATATTGTCCAGGTCTTGCTGCATTTCTACACGGACTACTTCAGTATCTGAGGAGTCGCGAATGGTACTTTAACATTGTGCAATCATCAGCGAACATCTCCACTTCTGACCTTATGAGTGAAGGAAGGTCAGTGATGAAGCAGCTGAAAATGCTTGAGCCTAGGACACTACCCTGAGGAACTCCTGCAGTGATGTCCTGGAGCTGAGCTGATTGACCTCCAACAACCACAACCATCTTCCTTTGTGCTAGGTATGACTCCAGCCAGTGGAGCGTTTTCCCCCTGATTCCCATTGACTCCAGTTTTGCTAGGGCTCCTTGATGCCATACACGGTCAAATGCTCAGTCAAAGGGCAGTCACTCTCAACTCACCTCTTGAGTTCAGCTCTTTTGTCCATGTTTGAACCAAGGCTGGAATGAGGTCTGGAGCTGAATGGGCCTGTCGGTACCCCAAACTGAGCATCCATACGACCATAAGAATTAGGAGCAGAAGTAAACCATTCAGCCCGCCGAGCCTGCTCCACCATTTAATAAGACCATGGCTGATCTGTTTCTGTCTTAAATTTCAGACTCCCATCTACCCCCAATAATCTTTGATTGCCTTGCCTGACAAGAATCTATCTACCTCCACCTTAAAAATATTCAATGACCCCACCTCCACCACCTTCTGAGGCAGAGAATTCCAAAGTCACACAACCCTCTGAGAGAAAAAAATTTCTCCTCTGTCCTAAAAGGGCAACCCCCTAATTTCCAAACAGTGCCCCTTAGTTCTGGACTCACCCACACGAGGAAACATCCCCTCCACATTCACCCTGTAAAGACCATTCAGGATCTTATATACTTCAATCAAGTAAACCTCCTCTGAATCGCCTCCAAAGCATTCACACCATTCCTTAAATAAGGAAAACAAAACAGCACACAGTATTCGAGATGTGGTCTCACCAATGCCCTATATAACTGAAGCATGACATCCTTACTTTTATTTTCAATTCCTCTCGTACTAAAGGATAGGATTCCATTAGCCTTCTTTGTTACTTGCTGTACCTGCATACTAACCTTTTGTGACTCATGCACTCGAACACCTCGATCCCTCTGTACCTCGGAATTTTGCAGTCGTTCCCCATTTAAGAAATACTCTGCTTTTTTATTCTTCCTGTCAAAGTGAACATCTTCACATTTTTCCACATTATACTCCTTCTGCCAGATTTTTGCCCACTGACTCAACCTATCTATATTGGTCTGCAACCTCCTTATGTCCTCTTCATAACATACTTTCCTACCTATCTTTGTGTCATCTGCAAACTTAGCTACCATGCCATCGCTCCCTCATCTAAGTCATTGATATAAATTGTAAAAAGTTGAGGCTCCAGCACAGACCCCTGTGGGACTCCACTCATCATATCCTGCCAATCAGAAAAGGACCCATTTATGCTTACTCTCTGTTTTCTGCCAGCCAGCCAATCTTCTATCCATGCTAATATGTTACCCCCTATACCATGAGCTCCTATTTTGCGCAATAACCTTTTATGTGGCACCTTGTCAAATGCCTTCTGGAAATCCAATTACAGTAAAGGATCCCCTTTATCCACAGCTCATGTTACTCCTTCAAAGAACTCCAATAAATTGCTTAAACATGATTTCCCTTTCACAAAACCATGCTGCCTATCCCCGATTACCTTTTTCCTAAGCGCCCAGATATAGCCTGCTTAATGATCGATTCTAACACCTTCCCCGCAACAGATGTCAAGCTAACTGGCCTATAGTTACTTGTTTTCTGCCTCCCCCACTTCTTGAATAGAGGGGTTATATTTGCTCCTTTCCAGTCTGATGGAACCTTTCCAGAATCTAGCGAATTTTGAAAGATTAACACTAACGCATCTACTACCTCATTCGCCACCTCTTTTAAGACCCTAGGATGAAGTCCATCAGGACCCGGGGACTTGTCATCTCACAGCTCCACCAGTTTGGTCAGTACCACTTCCCCAGTGATTGTAATTTCACGAAGTTCCTCTCTTCCTTCCACCTCCTGATTTACAGCTATTACTGGAATGTTTTTTGTATCCTCTATAGTGAAGACAGAAGCAAAATATTTGTTCAATTCATCCACCAGTTCCTTATTATCTACTCTTAACTCCCCATTCTTACTCTCTAGAGGACCAACACTACCTTTACTTACTCTTTTTCTTTATAAATACCTGTAGAAACTCTTGCTATCTGTTTTTACATTTCTAGCTAGCTTCCTCTCATACTCTAATTTCTTTTTTCTGATTAACCTTTTAGTCATTTGCTGCTGTTCTTGATATTCTGGCCAATCATCTTACCTGCCATTCATCTTTGCTTTTATCTTTTTCCTTCAGGTTTGATGTTTTCCTTAACTTCTTTAGTTAACTACGGATGGTGGGTCCTCCCCTTAGAATTTTTCTTTATAGTAGGAATATACTTATTCTGAGTATTCTGAAATATCCCCTTAAATGTCTGCCACTGCTTCTGTATTGATTTATCTCCTAGCCTAGTAACCCAGTTCACTTCAGTCAGCTCAGCTTTCATGCCCACATAGTTGCCCTTATTTACATTTAAAATACTAGTCTTAGACCCACTCCTCTCTCTTTCAAACTGGATGTAAAATTCAATCATATTGTAGTCGCTGCTACCTTTACTCTGAGGTCATTAATTAATCCTGTCACGTTACACAATACCAAGTTTAATATAACCTACTCTCTGGTTGGTTCCAGAACATACAGCTCCAAGAAATTATCTTGAAAGCATTCTATGATCTCCTTATCCAGGCTATTATTGCCAATCTGATTTTTCCAGTTTATATGTAGATTAAAATCACCCATGATTATAGCCGTCCCTTTATCACAAGTCACTGAGCAGGTTATTGCTAAGCAAGTGCCGCTTGATAGCACTGTTAACGACACCTTCCATCACCTTACTGATGATTAAGAGTAAACTGATGGGGCGGTAATTGGCTGGGTTGGATTTGTCCTGCTTTTTGTGTACAGGATATATCTGGGCAATTTTCCACATTGACGGGTAGATGTAGCTCTCTGCCTTTTTCTTTTCTTTTGGGTGGGAAGTGGTGGGTGGATAAAAGCTACAATTTCCATGAGGATTTGAAGGAAAATGTGGTCCTTAATAGCTCTTTTCGCATCTTCCGTCTTTACTTGTGCTTCCCCAACCTCCTCACTCTCCATGCATCTCCTACTCTCTGATTTCTTTGCCTTGCTATTACCACCTCCCATTGCCAGCATGCCCTTTCTGTTATCATTACCTCCAGTTCTTGCTTTCTATAGGTATATCAGGAATAAAAGAATGATAAGAGTTAGAACAGGGCCAATCAAGGATAGTAGTGGGAAGTTGTGTGCGGAATCAGAGGAGATAGGGGAAGTGTTAAATGAATATTTTTCATCAGTATTTACAGTAGAGAAAGAAAATGTTGCCGAGGAGATTACTGAGATACAGCCTACTAGGCTAGATGGGATTGAGATTCACAAGGAGGAGGTGTTAGCAATTTTGGAAAGAGTGAAAATAGATAAGTCCCCTGGGCCAGATGGGATTTATCCTAGGATTCTCTGGGAAGCCAGGGAGGAGATTGCAGAGCCGTTGTTGTTGATCTTTATGTCGTCATTGTCGACAGGAGTAGTGCCGGAGGACTGGAGGATAGCAAATGTTGTCCCCTTGTTCAAGAAGGGGAGTAGAGACAGCCCTGGTAATTATAGACCTGTGAGCCTTACTTCGGTTGTGGGTAAAATGTTGGAAAGGGTTATAAGAGATAGGATTTATAATCATCTTGAAAAGAATAAGTTCATTTGCGATAGTCAGCACGGTTTTGTGAAAGGTAGGTCGTGCCTCACAAACCTTATTGAGTTTTTCGAGAAGGTGACCAAACAGGTGGATGAGGGTAAAGCCGTGGATGTGGTGTATATGGATTTCAGTAAGGCGTTTGATAAGGTTCCCACGGTAGGCTATTGCAGAAAATACGGAAGTATGGGGTTGAAGGTGATTTAGAGCTTTGGATCAGAAATTGGCTAGCTGAAAGAAGACAGAGGGTGGTGGTTGATGGCAAATGTTCATCCTGGAGTTTAGTTACTAGTGGTGTACCGCAAGGTTCTGTTTTGGGGCCACTGCTGTTTGTCATTTTTATAAATGACCTGGATGAGGGTGTAGAAGGGTGGGTTAGTAAATTTGCGGATGACACGAAGGTCAGTGGAGTTGTGGATAGTGTCGAAGGGTGTTGTAGGGTACAGAGGGACATAGATAGGCTGCAGAGCTGGGCTGAGAGATGGCAAATGGAGTTTAATGCGGAGAAGTGTGAGGTGATTCACTTTGGAAGGAGTAACAGCAATGCAGAGTACTGGGCTAATGGGAAGATTCTTGGTAGTGTTGATGAGCAGAGAGATCTTGGTGTCCAGGTACATAAATCCCTGAAAGTTGCTACCCAGGTTAATAGGGCTTTTAAGAAGGCATATGGTGTGTTAGCTTTTATTAGTAGGGGGATCGAGTTTCGGAGCCACGAGGTCATGATGCAGCTGTACAAAACTCTGGTGAGGCCGCACCTTGAGTATTGCGTGCAGTTCTGGTCACCGCATTATAGGAAGGATGTGGAAGCTTTGGAAAGGGTGCAGAGGAGATTTACTAGGATGTTGCCTGGTATGGAAGGAAGGTCTTACGAGGAAAGGCTGAGGGACTTGGAGTTGTTTTCGTTAGAGAGAAGGAGGAGGAGAGGTGACTTAATAGAGACATACAAGATAATCAGAGGGTTAGATAGGGTGGATAGTGAGAGTCTTTTTCCTCGGATGATGATGGCAAACACGAGGGGACATAGCTTTAAGTTGAGGGGTGAAAGATATAGGACAGATGTCAGAGGTAGTTTCTTTACGCAGAGAGTAGTAGGGGCGTGGAACGCCCTGCCTGCAACAGTAGTAGACTCGCCAACTTTAAGGGCATTTAAGTGGTCATTGGATAGACATATGGATGAAAATGGAATAGTGTAGGTCAGATGATCGGCGCAACATCGAGGGCCGAAGGGCCTGTACTGCGCTGTAATGTTCTAATTCTAATTCCCTTTTGACCTAACCCTCTCCATCACTCTGCTGTCACTTACGTCTTAACTCTCCATGAGCCCACATTCACTCTCCCCAAGGGTGGATGCTGAAAAATCAGAAGACACCTCACCATCAACCTCCCAGTCTCCCCTCCTCAAAAAGATTTTGTTTTCTTTCAAAATTGAATTTCATTGTTTTGTAAAAAGAAATCAAATTAGAATGAGAGAAAACACTCTGCCTCCCTCTATATGCAATGCCTTTGTTACAGTGACACTAAATTCATCTCCTCTTTGTCAGTAAGCTGTCTAGGAATGTATAGTATGCATCCATGGTTCACAGGACTCATTAAAATGAGGCATGAAGTCCAATATTGATAGGGCCTCAGACCTACCTATTCCAGTACAGGGATCATTCCCTGCACCCAGATTGCAGCAGCCTAGCACTGCAAACAAATTTCTACTCCTCTACCTCACAGTTGCAAGCAATTATAATACTTGAATTTTTTAACTGTCAACTAAACATAGGTGGGATAATTAGAAGTTTTCTCTTGGTTTCAAATTCAACTTAGGCTTTCTTTGAAAAATGCACTACATTTACCATGAGGAAAAACTTTCTCAGCTTAAAACCATTGCGGAAGTTGATAGAACACGAAACAAAAACTAAAACAGGTATATTCAATGCACTTTCTGTAGTTTCTTGCATGTACACATACACAGAGCCTATTAGTCAAGAGGATGATGCTTACAGTAGAGTTTTCAATGGAGCATGTGGCAGATACCAATTTGAATAATATACAGATAGCATCATAGAGCTTTTTAAGTCCACTGGAAGAGACATCGTCATCGGAGAGGCGTCACTTCCAGCAATGCAACATTGAAGTGTCAGCCCAGTTTACATATTAACTTCTGGAGTGGGGATGGAATATACAACCATCCAACTCAGGGTTAAGAGCCAAGCCAACGCTTATATATGCATTTTAAATATAATACAGAACATTCAGTACTCAAAGGATTGATCTTTGTGATGACTGAAAATGTTTTACATTGTAAAAGAGAAAAATTATTTCTGGCTTTGTGGCCGTCACCTTATTTACTTTGAGTCTCATTTTAAGTAATACATTTATCGGATTCTGGTGAAGATATTGGACAGTAAAACAAAGTTAGATATGATGAAAACCTTCTCCTGACAATGAAACATAAATCTTTGATTTGCTATGCCTTTTGTCCTTTTAAAATAAATTTCAATTTGTTGCTATGATTTTCCAATTGAATTTTTTGTCCCTTTTCCCCTTTCCTCAGAGATCCACAAAGGAAAGAGTCTTATATGCAACACAAGTAAATTATCTGAAAAGTGCTCTGCTAAAGTAGCATTGACTCAAGTGGAATACAGTTGAAATCAAGGGACAGATTGAACTGATTGAAATCATTGCAATACAATATTTCATAGAAAATAGGCACACTTGCTTGTAAATCATACCTCTAAATCCCACACTGGGTAAAACAGTGTGTCTCAACAGTGAAAAATACAGCACTGCATTGAAAAGAACAGCCTTTAGCACTGTGCGGTATAGTGGGTTAGTTACCCTTTTACCTCTGGGAGCAGGGTTCAAATTCAACTCAAACTAATAAAATGATGGTTATTTCCCTCCGTGAGCTGTAGGGAATTATTGTGCAATTATTGGTCCACAGGAAAAGCTTTGGTAATCCCTTTCAGAGGAGCTGCAGGATAACCAGTGTGAGAGACAGTAATGTCAGACAAGTAGGGCTGGATTTTACCAAGCCCACAACATTGGTCTCCGTGGCGGGACGGGCATGCTGCAAGACGGCTGCGGCAGAGGCCCGCCATGGAGCTCAATGCTGGCAGGCCCTGGCCTGATCCTCACAGCGGCGGCAAGGCACTGTAGCAACCCCTTGCCGCGAGACAATGAGACCTCAATTTCAATATTTAAATTAATGAGATGAATAAATTTAAATTAACTTACCTTGAATGTTTCTAGCCCACCGTGATCCTCAGTGCAGTGGCCAGCACTCCCATGCCTTCAATTCCCTGTCTGGGGAAAGCTGGCATGACACTGGTGGGGAGGGGGGAGGAGTTAAGATTTCCAGTGCGGGGGTTGGGGATGGTGTCAAATAAGCGTAATGAGTGTAGGGGATGGTGGACGGGGTGAACTTTAAAGCTGGTGCTGTCTGAAGGGGGAAGGTCAGATTTAAAAGGTAAGTGTTTTTTTGGGGGGTAACAGCAAGTAGTTAATGTAATTGTTATTGGGGGGGTGGGAAAGGGGCATTAGAATTTTATTTGATAAATTTTGGGCGGTTGTATCTTTAAAAATTTAAATATGCTGGCAGGGCTGGCTGTCCTTTAAAAACGTGCCGACGCCTGCGCACAGGTAGCTGACGCCATTGCTGGCGTCGGACAGCCCAACCCCTTCACATGATTGGGGGGGAAGCGGGCGGCCCCGGTCATTTAAATGAGCCGCCACACAGGAGATTGCGGTGGCCCTAAGGTGTGCCACTGGAAAAATGTGCCCCCGAGTCCTGTCACCCACCGGCGCGGGTTCAGCTCCCGCTGTCGGTCCCAGTTTCAGGACTTCTTAACTTCTAATAAAATTCAGCCCTGAATGTACATTATTGGGGAAAGGTTCATTCTGTAGTTACATGTGCATTTCTGACCCTGGGAGTGCTTAATGTTGACGCTGGGGGAGGCGGTGGCATCGTGGCAATGTCACTGAATTAGTAATTATGAGGTCCAGGCTAATGTTCTGGAGACACAGGTTCAACTGCCACTACAGCAGCTGGTGGAATTTAAATTCAGTTAATGAAAAATCTGAAATTGAAAGTGAGTCTCAGTAATGGCCATGAAACTATCAATTGTCGTAAGAGTCATCTGGTTTCTTGAATGTCCTTTAGGGAAGGAAATTGGCTGTCCTTACTTGGTCTGGCTTACATGTGACTCCAGACCTACAGTAATGGCAAATGAGTTGAACAGATATTTCGCATCGGTCTTAACTATTGAGGATACAAGCAACAACCCAGTATTAGCCTTAAGTCAGCAAATGGAAGGGAGGGACTCAAGATAATTACAATCACCAGGGAAGTGGTACTGAACAAATTGTTGGAGCTGTGGGCTGACAATTCCCCGGGTGCTGATGGACTTCATCCTAGGGTATTAAAAGAAGTGGCTAGTGAGATAGTTGATGCATTAGTTTTATTTTTCCAAAATTCCCTAGATTCGGGGAAAATTCCGTGATGTTGGAAAATAGCAAATGTAACTCCTTTATTCAAAAGGGAGGGGGACAGAAAGCAGGAAACTACAGGCCAGCTAGCTGAACATCTGTCTTCGGGAAAAAGTTTGAAGCTATTATTAAAGACATTATAGCAGGCCATTGAGGAAATTTCAAGGTAATCAGGCAGAGTCAACACGGTTTTGTGAAAGAGAAATCATGTTATTATTGGAGTTCTTTGAGGGAGTCACATGTGCTGTGGATAAAATGGGAACCGGTGGATGTATTGTACTTAGATTTCCAGAAGGCACTTGATGAGGTGCACATCAAACGCTATTGCAGAAAATAAAAGCTCATGGTGTAGGCGATAACATATTGGCATGGATAGAAGATTGGCTAGCTAACAGGAAACAGAGGCATAGATGGGTCATTTTCTGGTTGGCAAGATGTAACGAGTGGTGTGCCACAGGAATCTGTGCTGGGCCTCAACTTTTTGCAATTTATATAAATGACTTAGATGAAGGGACCGAAGGTATGGTTGCTAAATTTTTTTCTTATTCATTCATGGGATGTGGGCGTCGCTGGCCAGGCCAGCATTTATTGCCCATCCCTAATTGCCCTTGAGAAGGTGGTGGTGAGCTGCCTTCTTGAACCGCTGCAGTCCATGTGGGGTAGGTACACCCACAGTGCTGTTAGGAAAGGAGTTCCAGGATCTTGACCCAGCAACAGTTAAAGAACGGCGAGGTAGTTCCAAGTCAGGATGGTGTGTGGCTTGGAGGGGAACTTGCAGGTGGTGGTATTGCCGTGCATTTGCTGCCCTTGTCCTTCTAGTTGGTAGAGGTCGCGGGTTTGGAAGGTGCTGTCTAAGGAGCCTTGGTGCATTGCTGCAGTGCATCTTGTAGATGGTACACACTGCTGCCACTGTGCGTCAGTGGTGGAGGGAGTGAATGTTTGTAGATGGGGTGCCAATCAAGCGGGGTGCTTTGTCCTGGATGGTATCGAGCTTCTTGAGTGTTGTTGGAGCTGCACCCATCCAGGCAAGTGGAGAGTATTCCATCACAGTCCTGACTTGTGCCTTGTAGATGGTGGACAGGCTTTGGGGAGTCAGGAGGTGAGTTATTCACCGCAGGATTCCTAGCCTCTGACCTGCTCTTGTAGCCACGGTATTTATATGGCTACTCCAGTTCAGTTTCTGGTCAATGGTAGCCCCTAGGATGTTGATAGTGCGGGATTCAACAATGGTAATGCCATTGAATGTCAAGGGGAGATGGTTAGATTCTCTCTTGTTGGAGATGGTCATTGCCTGGCCCTTGTATGGCGCAAATGTTACTTGCCACTTATCACCCAAGCCTGGATATTGTCCAAGTCTTGCTGCATTTCTACACGGACTGCTTCAGTATCTGAGGAGTTGCGAATGGTACTGAACATTGAGCAATCATCAGCGAACATCCCCACTTCTGAACTTATGATTGAAGGAAAGTCATTGATGAAGCAGCTGAAGATGCTTGGGCCTAGGACACTACCCTGAGGAACTCCTGCAGTGATATCCTGGAGCTCAGATAACTGACCTCTAACAACCACAACCATCTTCCTTTGTGCGAGGTATGACTCCAACCAGCAGAGGCTTTTCCACCTGATTCCCATTGACCTCAGTTTTGCTAGGGCTCCTTGATGCCATACTCGGTCAAATGCTGCCTTGATGTCAAGGGCAGTCACTCTCACCTCACCTCTTGAGTTCAGCTCTTTTGTCCATGTTTGAACCAAATCTGTAATCAGGTCTGGAGCTGAGTGGCTCTGGCGGAACCCAAACTGAGCGTTACTGAGCAGGTTATTGCTAAGCAAGTGCTGTTTGATGGCACTGTTGATGACATCTTCCATCACTTTACTGATGATTGAGAGTAGGCTGATGGGGCAATAATTGGCCGGGTTGGACTTGTCCTGCTTTTTGTGTACAGGACATACCTGGGCAATTTTCCATATTGCCGGGCAGATTCCAGTGTTGTAGCTATACTGGAACAGCTTGGCTAGGGGCGCGGCAAATTCTGGAGCACAGGTCTTCAGTACTATTGCTGGAATATTGTCAGGGCCCATAGCCTTCGCAGTATCCAGTGCCTTCAGTCGTTTCTTGATATCACGTGTATGAATCGAATTGGCTGAATGCTGGGGACTTCAGGAGGAGGCCGAGATGGATCATCAACCCGGCACTTCTGGCTGAAAGATTGTTGCAAATGCTTCAACCTTATCTTTCGCACTGATGTGCTGGGCTCCCCCATCATTGAGGATGGGGATATTTGTGGAGCCACCTCCTCCAGTTAGTTGTTTAATTGTCCACCACCATTCACGGCTGGTTGTGGCTGGACTGCAGAGCTTAGATCTGATCCGATGGTTATGGGATCACTTTGCTCTGTCTATTGCATGCTGCTTACGCAGTTTGGCACGTAGATAGTCCTGTGTTGTAGCTTCACCAGGTTGACACCTCATTTTAAGGTATGCCTGGTGCTGCTCCTGGCATGCCCTCCTGCACTCCTCATTGAACCAGTGTTGGTCTCCTGGCTTGATGGTAATGGTAGAGTGGGGGATATGCCGGGCCATGAGGTTACAGATTGTGGTTGGGTACAATTCTGCTGCTACTGATGGCCCACAGCACCTCATGGATGCCCAGTTTTGCATTGCTAGATCTGTTCGAATTCTATCCCATTTAGCACGGTGATAGTGCCACACAACACGAAGATAGGTAAGATTTGCTGATGACACAAAGATAGGTAGGAAGGTAACTTGTGAAGAGGACATAAGGGGGCTACAAAGGAAAATAGATAAGTTAAGTGAGTGGACAAAGAACTGGCAAATGGAGTATAATGTGGGAAAGTATGAACTTGTTCTCTTTAGCAGGAAGAATAAAAAAGAAGCATATTATCTAAATGGTGAGAGATTGCAGAGCTCTGAGATGCAGAGGGATCTGGGTGTCCTAGTGCATGAATCGCAAAGGTTTAGCATGTAGGTACAGCTAATAGAATGTTATCGTTTATTGTGAGGGGAATTGAGTACAAAAGTAGGGAGGTTATGCCTCATTTATACAGGGCATTGGTGAGACCACATCTGGAATACTGTGTACAGTACTGCTGTCCTTATTTAAGGATGGATGTAAATGCATTGGAGGCAGTACAGAGAAGGTTTACTAGACTGATACCTGGAATGGGTGGGCTGTCTTACGAGGAAAGATTGGACAGGCTAGGCTTGTATCCACTGGAATTTAGAAGAGTAAGAGGTGACTTGTTTGAAACATGTAAGATCCTGAGGGTTCTTGACAGGGTGGATGAGGAAAGGATGTATCCCGTGGTGGGAGAATCTAGAACTCGGGGTCACTGTTTAAAAGTAAGGGGTCGCCCATTTAAGACAGAGATGAGAAATTTTTCTCTCAGAGGGTCATGAGTGTTTGGAATTCTCTTCCTCAAAAGGCGGTGGAAGCAGTGTCTTTGAAAATTTTTAAGGCAGAGGTAGACAGATTCTTGATAAGCAAGTGGGTGGAAGGTTATCAGGGGTAGGTGGAAATGTGGAGCAATCAGTTCAGCCATGAACTTATTGAATGGCGGAGCAGGCTCGAAGGGCCGAGTGGCCTACTCCTGCTCCTAATTCGTATGTATGTTCCAGGCCTAATGCATGCCATACAGGCTGACAGCACAATATGGAAGAATGCTGCATTATTGGTGATGCCACTTTTCAGGTGAGACATTAAACCACAGCCACTCAGTTACACTGAAGATATATCAATCTTGTTGAGGCCCCAGCACGGATCCCTGTGGCACACCACTCATTACAGCTTGCCAACCAGAAAATGACCCATTTATGCCTACTCTCTGTTTCCTGTTAGCTAGCCAATAGGGGCTCCTACACAAAGAACAAAGAACAGTACAGCACAGGAACAGGTCATTCGGCCCTCCAAGCCCGCGCCGATCTTGATGCCTGTCTAAACTAAAACCATCTGCACTTCCAGGGACCGTATCCCTCTATTCCCATCCTATTCATATATTTGTAAAGATGCCTCTTAAACGTCGCTATCGTACCTGCTTCCACCACCTCCCCCGGCAGCAAGTTCCAGGCACTCACCACCCTCTGTGTCAAGAACTTGTCTCGCACATCCCCTCTAAACTTTGCCCCTCGTACCTTAAACATATGTCCCCTAGTAACTGACTCTTCCACCCTGGGAAAAAGCTTCTGACTATCCACTCTGTCCATGCCGCTCATAACTTTGTAAACCTCTATCATGTCGCCCCTCCACCTCCATCGTTCCAGTGAAAACAATCCGAGTTTATCCAACCTCTCCTCATAGCTAACGCCCTCCAGACCAGGCAACAGCCTGGTAAACCTCTTCTGTACCCTCTCCAAAGCCTACACGTCCTTCTGGTAGTGTGGCGACTAGAATTGCACGCAATATTCTAAGTGTGACCGAACTAAGATTCTGTACAGCTGCAGCATGACTTGCCAATTTTTATACTCTATGCCCTGACCGATGAAGGCAAGCATGCCGTATGCCTTCTTGACTACATTATCCACCTACGTTGCCACGCACAGCGACCTGTGGACCTGGACACCCAGATCTCTCTGCCTGTCAATACACCTAAGGGTTCTGCCATTTACTGTATACTTCCCACCTGTATTAGATCTTCCAAAATGCATTACCTCACATTTGTCCGGATTAAACTCCATCTGCCATTTCTCCGCCCAAGTCTCCAACCGATCGAGATCCTGCTGTATCCTCTGACAATCCTCATCACTGTCCGCAACTCCACCAACCTTTGTGTCGTCCGCAAACTTACTCATCAGACCAGCTACATTTTCCTCCAAATCATTTATATATACTACAAACAGCAAAGGTCCCAGCACTGATCCTGCGGAACACCACTAGTCACAGCCCTCCATTCAGATAAGCACCCTTCCACTGCTACCCTCTGTCTTCTATGACTGAGCCAGTTCTGTATCCATCTTGCCAGCTCACCTCTGATCCCGTGTGACTTCACCTTTTGTCTGCCGTGAGGGACCTTGTCCAAGGCTTTACTGAAGTCCATATAGATAACATTCACTGCCCTTCCTTCATCAATCATCTTCGTCACTTCCTCAAAAAACTCGATCAAGTTAGTGAGACACGACCTCCCGTTCACGAAACCATGCTGCCTCTTGCTAATAATTTCATTTGTTTCCAAATGGGAGTAAATACTGTCCCGAAGAATCCTCTCTAATAATTTCCCTACCACTGACGTAAGGCTCACCGACCTATAATTTCCTGGATTATCTTTGCTACCCTTCTTAAACAAAGGAATAACATTGGCTATTCTCCAGTCCTCTGGGACCTCACCTGTAGCCAATGAGGATGCAAAGATTTCTGTCAAGGCTCCAGCAATTTCTTCCCTTGGCTCCCTCAGTATTCTGGGGTAGATTCCATCAGGCCCTGGGGACTTATCTACCTTAATGCTTTGCAAGACGCCCAACACCTGCTCCTTTTTGATAACGACATGACCCAGACTATCTACACTCCCTTCCCTTGACTCATCATCCACCAAGTCCTTCTCTTTGGTGAAGCTTTCATTACAGCAGCTTTTTTGGGAGCAGAGATTGTGAGCGAGTGAGCAGCTGGGAAGGTCAGTTTAAAGTAAACTTAATTTCCTTTTGTTTTCGCCGGAGACCAGGGGGCTGCTGGGTAAGTAAAACCCTATATATTTGGGCCATTTAAAATAACTTGCCTTTCATTGCAGCAGCTTTCGTGGGAGCAGAGAGTGCGAGCGAGTGAGCAGCTGGGAAGGTCAGTTTAAAGTAAACTTAATTTCCTTTTGTTTTCGCCGGAGACCAGGGGGCTGCTGGGTAAGTAAAACCCTATATATTTGGGCCATTTAAAATAACTTGCCTTTCATTACAGCAGCTTTTTTGGGAGCAGAGAGTGCGAGCGAGTGAGCAGCTGGGAAGGTCAGTTTAAAGTAAACTTAATTTCCTTTTGTTTTCGCCGGAGACCAGGGGGCTGCTGGGTAAGTAAAACCCTATATATTTGGGCCGTTTCTGAACCCGAGACACTACACCTGTAGTGTCTCCCACCCGCCCTCCTCCTCTAACCAAAAAAAAAGGACTCGGTGGTGTGTAGATAAGGTAAGGCTTTTTCTATTTCTCTTTTTTGTTTTATCGTGTGATTGGTTAAAAACTTTTCGTTCCTTTTTCATTTAACTAAGTTTAAGCTTAAGATTAAAAATGGCAGGAGATCTCAGTCCCGTGACATGCTCCTCTTGCTCAATGTGGGAGCTCAGGGACACGGCTGATGTCCCTGACTCCTTCACGTGCAGGAAGTGTGTCCAGCTGCAGCTCTTGTTCGACCGCATGACGGCTCTGGAGCTGCGGATGGACTCACTTTGGAGCATCCGTGATGCTGAGGAGGTCGTGGATAGCACGTTTAGTGAATTGGTCACATCGCAGATTAGGATTGCTGAGGGAGAAAGGGAATGGGTGACCAAAAGGCAGAGAAAGAGCAGGAAGGCAGCGCAGGAGTCCCCTGCGATCATCTCCCTCCACAACAGGTATACCGTTTTGGATACTGTTGAGGGAGATGGCTCACCAGGGGAAGGCAGCAGTAGCCAGGTTCATGGCACCGTGGCTGGCTCTGCTGTTCAGAAGGGCGGGAAAAAGAGTGGAAGGGCTATAGTCGTAGGGGATTCGATTGTAAGGGGAGTAGATAGGCGGTTCTGTGGTCGAAAACGAGACTCCCGAATGGTATGTTGCCTCCCAGGTGCACGGGTCAGGGATGTCTCAGATTGGCTGCAGAACATTCTGAAGGGGGAGGGTGAACAGCCAGTTGTCGTTGTGCACATAGGCACCAATGATATAGGTAAAAAACGGGATGAGGTCCTACAAGCAGAATTTAGGGAGTTAGGAGCCAAGTTAAAAAGTAGGACCTCAGAGGTAGTAATCTCAGGATTGCTACAAACGCCACGTGATAGTCAGAGTAGAAATGAAAGAATAGTCAGGATGAATGTGTGGCTTGAGAGATGGTGCAGGAGGGAGGGGTTCAGATTTTTGGGACATTGGGACTGGTTCTGGGGGAGTTGGGACGATTACAAATTGGACGGTCTACACCTGGGCCGGACTGGAACCAATGTCCTTGGGGGTGCTTTTGCTAACGCTGTTGGGGAGGGTTTAAACTAATGTGGCAGGGGGATGGGAACCAAATGAGGTCAGTGGAGAGTAAGGATGTAGTAACTAAAGCCTGTAAGGAACGAGATAATGAAGTCAGCGTGACTAAGGGAAAGAGTAGGCAGGGAGCAGATGATGAAAGCAAAGGGTCTGGTGGTCTGAGGTGTATTTGTTTTAATGCAAGAAGTGTAATAGGTAAAGCAGATGAACTTAGGGCTTGGATTAGTACCTGGGAGTATGATGTTATTGCTATTACTGAGACTTGGTTAAGGGAAGGGCATGATTGGCAACTAAATATCCCAGGATACCGATCCTTCAGGCGGGATAGAGAGGGAGGTAAAAGGGGTGGAGGAGTTGCATTACTGGTCAAAGAGGATATCACAGCTGTGCTGAAGGAGGGCACTATGGAGGACTCGAGCAGTGAGGCAATATGGACAGAACTCAGAAATAGGAAGGGTGCGGTAACAATGTTGGGGCTGTACTACAGGCCTCCCAACAGCGAGTGTGAGATAGAGGTACAAATATGTAAACAGATTATGGAAAGATGTAGGAGCAACAGGGTAGTGGTGATAGGAGATTTTAATTTTCCCAACATTGACTGGGATTCACTTCGTGAATCTTAGAGGTCTAGATGGAGCAGAATTTGCAGGGAGCATCCAGGAGGGTTTTCTAGAGCAGTATGTAAATAGTCCAACTCGGGAAGGGGCCATACCGGACCTGGTGTTGGGGAATGAGCCTGGCCAGGTGGTTGACGTTTCAGTAGGGGACTACTTTGGGAATAGTGATCACAATTCCGTAAGTTTTAGAATACTCATGGACAAAGACGAGAGTGGTCCTAAAGGAAGAGTGCTAAATTGGGGGAAGGCCAACTATACCAAAATTCGGCAGGAGCTGGGGAATGTAGATTGGGAGCAGCTGTTTGAAGGTAAATCCACTTTTGATATGTGGGAGGCTTTTACAGAGAGGTTGATTAGCGTGCAGGAGAGACATGTTCCTGTGAACATGAGGGGTAGAAATGGCAAGATTAGGGAACCATGGATGACAGGTGAAATTGTGAGACTGGCTAAGAGGAAAAAGGAAGCATACATAAGGTCTAGGCGGCTGAAGAAAGACAAAGCTTTGAAAGAATATCGGGATTGTAGGCGCAATCTGAAATGAGGAATTAAGAGGGCTAAAAGGGGTCATGAAATATCTTTAGCAAACAGGGTTAAGGAAAATCCCAAAGCCTTTTATTCATATATAAGGAGCAAGAGGGTAACTAGAGAAAGGATTGGCCCACTCAAGGACAAAGGAGGAAAGTTATGCGTGGAGTCAGAGAAAATGGGTGAGATTCTAAATGAGTACTTTGCATCGGTATTCACCGAGGAGAGGGACATGACGGATGTTGAGGTTAGGGACAGATGTTTGATTACTCTAGGTCAAGTCGGCATAAGGAGGGAGGAAGTGTTGGGTATTCTAAAAGGCATTAAGGTGGACAAGTCCCCAGGTCCGGATGGGATCTATCCCAGGTTACTGTGGGAACCGAGAGAGGAAATAGTTGGGGCCTTAACAGATATCTTTGCAACATCCTTAAACACAGGTGAGGTCCCGGAGGACTGGGGAATTGCTAATGTTGTCCCCTTGTTTAAGAAGGGTAGCAGGGATAATCCAGGTAATTATAGGCCGGTGAGCCTGACGTCAGTGGTAGGGAAGCTGCTGGAGAAGATACTGAGGGATAGGGTCTATTCCCATCTGGAAGAAAATAGGCTTATCAGTGATAGGCAACATGGTTTTGTGCAGGGAAGGTCATGTCTTACCAACTTAATAGAATTCTTTGAGGAAGTGACAAAGTTGATTGATGAGGGAAGGGCTGTAGATGTCATATACATGGACTTCAGTAAGACGTTTGATAAGGTTCCCCATGGTAGGTTGATGGAGAAAGTGAAGTCGCATGGGGTCCAGGGTGTAGTAGCTAGATGGATAAAGAACTGGCTGGGCAACAGGAGACAGAGAGTAGCAGTGGAAGGGAGTTTCTCAAAATGGAGACATGTGACCAGTGGTGTTCCACAGGAATCCGTGCTGGGACCACTGTTGTTTGTGATATGCATAAATGATTTGGAGGAAAGTATAGGTGGTCTGATTAGCAAGTTTGCAGACGACACTAAGATTGGTGGAGTAGCAGATAGTGAAGGGGACTGTCAGAGAATACAGCATAATATAGATAGACTGGAGAGTTGGGCAGAGAAATGGCAGATGGCGTTCAATCAGGGCAAATGCGAGGTGATGCATTTTGGAAGATCCAATTCAAGAGTGAACTATACAGTAAATGGAAAAGTCCTGGGGAAAATTGATGTACAGAGAGATTTGGGTGTTCAGGTCCATTGTTCCCTGAAGGTGGCAACGCAGGTCAATAGAGTGGTCAAGAAGGCATACGGCATGCTTTCCTTCATCGGACGGGGTATTGAGTACAAGAGTTGGCAGGTCATGTTACAGTTGTATAGGACTTTGGTTCGGCCACATTTGGACTACTGCGTGCAGTTCTGGTCGCCACATTACCAAAAGGATGTGGATGCTTTGGAGAGGGTGCAGAGGAGGTTCACCAGGATGTTGCCTGGTCTGGAGGGCGCTAGCTATGAAGAGAGGTTGAGTAGATTAGGATTATTTTCATTAGAAAGACGGAGGTTGAGGAGGGACCTGATTGAGGTGTACAAAATCATGAGAGGTATAGACAGGGTGGATAGCAAGAAGATTTTTCCCGGAGTGGGGGATTCAATTCCAAGGGGACACGAGTTCAAAGTGAAAGGGGAAAAGTTCAGGGGGGATATGCGTGGAAAGTTCTTTACGCAGAGGGTGGTGGGTGCATGGAACGCATTGCCAGCGGAGGTGGTAGACGCGGGCACGATAGCGTCTTTTAAGATGTATCTAGACAGATACATGAATGGCTCCGGGGACCCGGGTTTGATTCTGGGTGCTGCCTGTGCGGAGTTTGCGGGTTCTCCCTGTGGCCGCGTGGGTTTTCACCGGGTGCTCTGGTTTCCTCCCACGGCCAAAGACTTGCAGGTGGTAAATAGGTTGGGCGGCACAGTGGCGCAGTGGTTAGCACCGCAGCCTCACAGCTTCAGCGACCCGGGTTCAATTCTGGGTACTGCCTGTGTGGAGTTTGCAAGTTCTCCCTGTGTCTGCGTGGGTTTCCTCCGGGTGCTCCGGTTTCCTCCCACATGCCAAAGACTTGCAGGTTGATAGGTTAATTGGCCATTATAAATTGCCCCTAGTATAGGTAGGTGGTAGGGAAATATAGGGACAGGTGAGGATGTGGTAGGAATATGGAATTCGTGTAAGGTTAGTGTAAGTGGGTGGATGATGGTCGGCACAGACTCGGTGGGCCGAAGGGCCTGTTTCAGTGCTGTATCTCAAAACTAAACTAAATGGGCAGGAAGCAAAGAGATACAGACCCTTAGAAAATAGGCGACAGGTTTAGATAGAGGATTTGGAGCGGCGTAGGCTTGGAGGGCCGAAGGGCCTGTTCCTGTGCTGTAATTTTCTTTGTTCTTTGTTCTTTGTAATACTGATGCAAAGTACTCATTTAGTACCTGGCCCATTTCCTCTGGCTCCACACATAGATTCCCTCCTCTGTCCTTGAGTGGGCCAACCCTTTCCCTGGTTACCCTCTTGCTCTTTATATATGTTTAAAAAGCCTTGGGATTATCCTTAATCCTGTTTGCCAGTGACTTTTCATGACCCCTTTTAGCCCTCCTGACTTCTTGCTTAAGTTCCTTCCTACTGTCTTTATATTCCTCAAGGGATTCGTCTGTTCCCAGCCTTCTAGCTCTTACGAATGCTTCCTTTTTCTTTTTGACTTGGCTCACAATATCCCTCATTATCCAAGGTTCCCGAAACTTGCCAAACTTATCCTTCTTCCTCACAGGAACATGCTGGTCCTGGATTCTAATCAACTGACATTTGAAAGACTCCCACATGTCAGATGTTGATTTACCCTCAAACAGCCGCCCCCAATCTAAATTCTTCAGTTCCTGCCTAATATTGTTATAATTAGCCTTCCCCCAATTTAGCACCTTCACCCGAGGACTACTCTTATCCTTATCCACAAGTACCTTAAAACTTATGGAATTATGGTCACTGTTCCCGAAATGCTCCCCTACTGAGACTTCGACCACTTGGCCGGGCTCATTCCCCAATACCAGGTCCAGAATGGCCCCATCCCTAGTTGGACTATCTGCATATTGTTTCAAGAAGCTCTCCTGGATGCTCCTTACAAATTCTGCCCAATCCAAGCCCCTAGCACTAAGTGAGTCCCAGTCAAAATAGGGGAAGTTAAAATCATCCACCACTACAACACTGTTACCTTTACATCTTTCCAAAATCTATGTCCAATTCCTCCACTTCATTAGCAAATCTGTTTCATATTTGCGTTGCGGTTCAATATAACAGTAGAGGATAACTGACACAGACATGATGAGCCCATGATGTGCTGTAAATTTTCTATGTTCTAACTTCAAAATGACTTGGGGCTCCAATGCAGCCAATGTATTGAATTTAAAGAATTACTAGAAAGGAAAAAGGAGGAAAGGAGGAAAAATTAGACAAATCACAAATTAGCAGTTCGATAATGAGGCTAAGTTTGTCTGCAGACTGTGGAAGGGAAGATAGAGGGAAATAATGAGGTCCACAGTTCTCAGATCCTAGGAAAGAAATATTAAGGTAAGAGAATGAAAATGAAGTTAGTTTGAAGTGAGGATGCTAACTACAATGAGGAGAAAAAGGAAAAGATCAGTAGGATGATAAATTTGTTGCTTGACTACAACAAGCCAGGAAAGCTCAAAGGACTTTGAAGTTGGTGCATTAAGTGTGAGGTTGGAATGATGGTTAAAATGACACAGAGGTTAGAGATTCTCCATTAATCAGATGTGAAATTGGAATGTCTGCTATTGACAATGGAAGACAATGCACTGGTGTGGTTAATAGACCATCAGGATGATGTATCTGTGATAAAGCATAAGAGAGAAGTGTGTGGTTTATGGCACTGTGAGGGTGAAGTATCTGTGGTTTATGACAGTGTGAGGGTGAAGTATCTGTGGTTTATGAACGTGTGACGGTGTAGTGTGTGGTTTATGACAGTGTGAGGGTAACGTATCTGTGGTTGAAGGCAGTGTGAGGGTGAAGTATCTGTGCTTTATGACAGTGTGAGGGTGAAGCGTGTGATTTATTACAGTGTGAGGTTGAAGTATCTGTTCTTTATGACAGTGTGAGGGTGAAGTATCTGTGGTTTATGACACTGTGAGAGTGAAGTGTGGGTTTACGACAGTATGAGGGTGAAGTAGCCATGGTTTAAGGTAGTGTATGGGTCAAGTATGTGGTTGATGACCCTGTGAGGGTGAAGTATCTGTGGTTTAAGGCAGTGTGAGGGTGAAGTATCTGTGGTTTATGACAGTGTGAGGGTGAAGTATCAGTGGTTTAAGGCAGTGTGAGGGTGAAGTATCTGTGGTTTATCACAGTGTGAGGGTGAAGTATCTGTGGTTTATGACAGTGTGAGGGTGAAGTATCTGTGGTTTAAGGCAGTGTGAGGGTGAAGTATCTGTGGTTTATGACAGTGTGAGGGTGAAGTATCTGTGGTTTAAGGCAGTGTGAGGTTGAAGTATCTGTGGTTTAAGGCAGTGTGAGGGTGAAGTATCTGTGGTTTAAGGCAGTGTAAGGTTGAAGTATCTGTGGTTTAAGGCAGTGTGAGGGTGAAGTATCTGTGGTTTAAGGCAGTGTGAGGTTGAGGTATCTGTGGTTTAAGGCAGTGTGAGGGTGAAGTATCTGTGGTTTAATGCAGTGTGAGGGTGAAGTATCTGTGGTTTATGACAGTGTGAGGTTGAAGTATCTGTGGTTTATGACAGTGTGAGGGTGAAGTATCTGTGGTTTATGACAGTGTGAGGGTGAAGATTCTGTGGTTTATGACAGTGTGAGGGTGAAGATTCTGTGGTTTATGACAGTGTGAGGGTGAAATATCTGTGGTTTATGACAGTGTGAGGGTGAAGATTCTGTGGTTTATGACAGTGTGAGGGTGAAGTATCTGTGGTTTATGACAGTGTGAGGGTGAAGATTCTGTGGTTTATGACAGTGTGAGGGTGAAGATTCTGTGGTTTATGACAGTGTGAGGGTGAAGATTCTGTGGTTTATGACAGTGTGAGGGTGAAATATCTGTGGTTTATGGCAGTGTGAGGGTGAAGTATCTGTGGTTTAATGCAGTGTGAGTGTGAAGTATCTGTGGTTTTGACCGTGTGAGGGTGAAATGTGTGGTTTATGACAGTGTGAGGGAGAAGTATCTGTGGTTTAAGGCAGTGTGAGGTTGAAGTATCTGTGGTTTATGACAGTGTGAGGGTGAAGATTCTGTGGTTTATGACAGTGTGAGGGTGAAATATCTGTGGTTTATGACAGTGTGAGGGTGAAGATTCTGTGGTTTATGACAGTGGGAGGGTGAAGATTCTGTGGTTTATGACAGTGTGAGGGTGAAGATTCTGTGGTTTATGACAGTGTGAGGGTGAAATATCTGTGGTTTATGGCAGTGTGAGGGTGAAGTATCTGTGGTTTAATGCAGTGTGAGTGTGAAGTATCTGTGGTTTTGACCGTGTGAGGGTGAAATGTGTGGTTTATGACAGTGTGAGGGAGAAGTATCTGTGGTTTAAGGCAGTGTGAGGTTGAAGTATCTGTGGTTTATGACAGTGTGAGGGTGAAGTATCTGTGCTTTAAGGCAGTGTGAGGGTGAAGTATCTGTGGTTTATGACAGTGTGAGGGTGAAGTATCTGTGGTTTAAGGCAGTGTGAGGTTGAAGTATCTGTGGTTTATGACAGTGTGAGGGTGAAGTATCTGTGGTTTAAGGCAGTGTGAGTGTGAAGTATCTGTGGTTTTGACCGTGTGAGGGTGAAATGTGTGGTTTATGACAGTGTGAGGGAGAAGTATCTGTGGTTTATGACAGTGTGAGGGTGAAGTATCTGTGGTTTAAGGCAGTGTGAGGGTGAAGTATCTGTGGTTTATGACAGTGTGAGGGTGAAGTATCTGTGGTTTAAGGCAGTGTGAGGTTGAAGTATCTGTGGTTTATGACAGTGTGAGGGTGAAGTATCTGTGGTTTAAGGCAGTGTGAGGTTGAAGTATCTGTGGTTTATGACAGTGTGAGGGTGAAGTATCTGTGGTTTATGACAGTGTGAGGGTGAAGTATCTGTGGTTTAAGGCAGTGTGAGGTTGAAGTATCTGTGGTTTATGACAGTGTGAGGGTGAAGTATCTGTGGTTTATGACAGTGTGAGGTTGAAGTATCTGTGGTTTATGACAGTGTGAGGGTGAAGTATCTGTGGTTTATGACAGTGTGAGGGTGAAGTATCTGTGGTTTAAGGCAGTGTGAGGGTGAAGTATCTGTGGTTTATGACAGTGTGAGGGTGAAGTATCTGTGGTTTAAGGCAGTGTGAGGTTGAAGTATCTGTGGTTTATGACAGTGTGAGGGTGAAGTATCTGTGGTTTATGACAGTGTGAGGGTGAAGTGTGTGGTTAATGATAGTGTGAGGGTGAAGTGTGTGGTTAATGACAGTGTGAGGGTGAAGTGTGTGGTTTATGACTGTGTGACGGAGGTGTATCTGTGGTTTCAAACAGTGTGAGGGTTAATTGTGTGGTTTACGACAGTGATGAGGGTGAAGTATCTGTGGTTTTTGACAGTGTGAGGGTGAAGTATCTGTGGTTTATGACAGTGTGAGGGTGAAGTATCTGTGGTTTATGACAGTGTGAGGGTGAAATGTGTGGTTTGTGACAGTGTGAGGGTGAAGTATCTGTGGTTTATGACAGTGTGAGGGTGAAGTATCTGTGGTTTATGACAGTGTGAGGGTGATGTATCTGTGGTTGAAGGCAGTGTGAGGGTGAAGTATCTTGTGGTTTTTGACAGTGTGAGGGAGAAGTATCTGTGGTTTTTGACAGTGTGAGGGTGATGTATCTGTGGTTTATCACAGTGTGAGGGTGAAGTATCTGTGCTTTATGACAGTGTGAGGGTGAAGTATCTGTGGTTGAAGGCAGTGTGAGGGTGAAGTATCTGTGGTTTTTGACAGTGTGAGGGTGAAGTATCTGTGGTTTATCACAGTGTGAGGGTGAAGTATCTGTGCTTTATGACAGTGTGAGGGTGAAGTATCTGTGGTTGAAGGCAGTGTGAGGGTGAAGTATCTGTGGTTTTTGACAGTGTGAGGGTGAAGTATCTGTGGTTTATGACAGTGTGAGGTTGAAATGTGTGGTTTGTGACAGTGTGAGGGTGATGTATCTGTGGTTTATGACAGTGTGAGGTTGAAGTATCTGTGGTTTATGACAGTGTGAGGTTGAAGTATCTGTGGTTTATGACAGTGTGAGCGTGAAGTATCTGTGGTTTATGACAGTGTGAGGCTGAAATGTGTGGTTTTTGACAGTGTGAGGGTGATGTATCTGTGGCTTATCACAGTGTGAGGGTGAAGTATCTGTGGTTTATGACAGTGTGAGCGTGAAGTATCTGTGGTTTATGACAGTGTGAGGGTGAAATGTGTGGTTTTTGACAGTGTGAGGGTGATGTATCTGTGGCTTATCACAGTGTGAGGGTGAAGTATCTGTGCTTTATGACAGTGTGAGCGTGAAGTATCTGTGGTTTATGACAGTGTGAGGGTGAAGTATCTGTGCTTTATGACAGTGTGAGGGTGAAGTATCTGTGGTTTATGACAGTGTGAGGGTGAAGTATCTGTGCTTTATGACAGTGTGAGGGTGAAGTATCTGTGGTTTATCACAGTGTGAGGGTGAAGTATCTGTGGTTTATCACAGTGTGAGGGTGAAGTATCTGTGCTTTATGACAGTGTGAGGGTGAAGTATCTGTGGTTTATCACAGTGTGAGCGTGAAGTATCTGTGCTTTATGGCAGTGTGAGCGTGAAGTATCTGTGGTTTATGACAGTGTGAGGGTGAAGTATCTGTGCTTTATGACAGTGTGAGGGTGAAGTATCTGTGGTTTATCACAGTGTGAGGGTGAAGTATCTGTGCTTTATGACAGTGTGAGGGTGAAGTATCTGTGGTTTTTGACAGTGTGAGGGTGAAGTATCTGTGGTTTATCACAGTGTGAGGGTGAAGTATCTGTGCTTTATGACAGTGTGAGGGTGAAGTATCTGTGGTTTATCACAGTGTGAGGGTGAAGTATCTGTGCTTTATGACAGTGTGAGGGTGAAGTATCTGTGGTTTATCACAGTGTGAGGGTGAAGTATCTGTGGTTTATGACAGTGTGAGGGTGAAGTATCTGTGGTTTATCACAGTGTGAGGGTGAAGTATCTGTGCTTTATGACAGTGTGAGGGTGAAGTATCTGTGGTTTATCACAGTGTGAGGGTGAAGTATCTGTGCTTTATGACAGTGTGAGGGTGAAGTATCTGTGGTTTTTGACAGTGTGAGGGTGAAGTATCTGTGGTTTTTGACAGTGTGAGGGTGAAGTATCTGTGGTTTATGACAGTGTGAGGTTGAAGTATCTGTGGTTTATGACAGTGTGAGGCTGAAATGTGTGGTTTTTGACAGTGTGAGGGTGAAGTATCTGTGGTTTATCACAGTGTGAGGGTGAAGTATCTGTGGTTGAAGGCAGTGTGAGGGTGAAGTATCTGTGGTTTAAGGCAGTGCGAGGTTGAAGTATCTTTGGTTTAAGGCAGTGTGAGGGTGAAGTATCTGTGGTTTTGACAGTGTGAGGGTGAAGTATCTGTGGTTTAATGCAGTGTGAGGGTGAAGTATCTGTGGTTTAAGGCAGTGCGAGGTTGAAGTATCTTTGGTTTATGACAGTGTGAGGGTGAAGTATCTGTGGTTTAATGCAGTGTGAGGGTGAAGTATCTGTGGTTTAAGGCAGTGCGAGGTTGAAGTATCTTTGGTTTAAGGCAGTGTGAGGTTGAAGTATCTGTGGTTTAATGCAGTGTGAGGGTGAAGTATCTGGTTTATGGCAGTGTGAGGGTGAAGTATCTGTGGTTTAAGGCAGTGTGAGGGTGAAGTATCTTTGGTTTATGACAGTGTGAGGGTGAAGTATCTGTGGTTTAATGCAGTGTGAGGGTGAAGTATCTGTGGTTTAAGGCAGTGCGAGGTTGAAGTATCTTTGGTTTAAGGCAGTGTGAGGTTGAAGTATCTGTGGTTTAATGCAGTGTGAGGGTGAAGTATCTGTGGTTTAATGCAGTGTGAGGGTGAAGTATCTGTGGTTTATGGCAGTGTGACGTTGAAGTATCTGTGGTTTTTGACAGTGTGAGGTTGAAGTATCTGTGGTTTATGGCAGTGTGAGTGTGAAGTATCTGTGGTTTAAGGCAGTGTGAGGGTGAAGTATCTGTGGTTTAAAGCAGTGTGAGGGTGAAGTATCTGTGGTTTATGGCAGTGTGAGGGTGAAGTATCGGTGGTTTAAAGCAGTGTGAGGGTGAGGTATCTGTGGTTTAAGGCAGTGTGAGGGTGAAGTATCGGTGGTTTAAGGCAGTGTGAGGGTGAAGTATCTGTGGTTTAAAGCAGTGTGAGGGTGAAGTATCTGTGGTTTATGGCAGTGTGAGGGTGAAGTATCTGTGGTTTAAGGCAGTGTGAGGGTGAAGTATCTGTGTTTTTTGACAGTGTGAGGGTGAAGTATCTGTGGTTTAATGCAGTGTGAGGGTGAAGTATCTGTGGTTTTTGACAGTGTGAGAATGAAGTTTCTGTGGTTTTTGACAGTGTGAGGGTGAAGTATCTGTGGTTTAAGGCAGTGTGAGGGTGAAGTATCTGTGGTTTAAGGCAGTGTGAGGGTGAAGTATCTGTGGTTTAATGCAGTGTGAGGGTGAAGTATCTGTGGTTTAAGGCAGTGTGAGGGTGAAGTATCTGTGGTTGAAGGCAGTGTGAGGTTGAAGTATCTGTGGTTTAAGGCAGTGTGAGGGTGAAGTATCTGTGGTTTAAGGCAGTGTGAGGGTGAAGTATCTGTGGTTTAATGCAGTGTGAGGGTGAAGTATCTGTGGTTTAAGGCAGTGTGAGGGTGAAGTATCTGTGGTTTTTGACAGTGTGAGGGTGAAGTATCTGTGGTTTAAGGCAGTGTGAGGGTGAAGTATCTGTGGTTTAAGGCAGTGTGAGGGTGAAGTATCTGTGATTTAATGCAGTGTGAGGGTGAAGTATCTGTGGTTTAAGGCAGTGTGAGGGTGAAGTATCTGTGGTTGAAGGCAGTGTGAGGTTGAAGTATCTGTGGTTTAAGGCAGTGTGAGGGTGAAGTATCTGTGGTTTAAGGCAGTGTGAGGGTGAAGTATCTGTGGTTGAAGGCAGTGTGAGGTTGAAGTATCTGTGGTTTAAGGCAGTGTGAGGTTGAAGTATCTGTGGTTTAAGGCAGTGTGAGGTTGAAGTATCTGTGGTTTCAGGCAGTGTGAGGGTGAAGTATCTGTGGTTTATGACAGTGTGAGGGTGAAGTGTGTGGTTAATGACAGTGTGAGGTTGAAGTGTGTGGTTAATGACAGTGTGAGGGTGAAGTGTGTGGTTAATGACAGTGTGAGGTTGAAGTGTGTGGTTAATGACAGTGTGAGGGTGAAGTGTGTGGTTTATGACTGTGTGACGGAGGTGTATCTGTGGTTTCAAACAGTGTGAGGGTTAATTGTGTGGTTTACGACAGTGATGAGGGTGAAGTATCTGTGGTTTTTGACAGTGTGAGGGTGAAGTATCTGTGGTTTATGACAGTGTGAGGGTGAAGTATCTGTGGTTGAAGGCAGTGTGAGGGTGAAGTATCTTGTGGTTTATCACAGTGTGAGGGTGAAGTATCTGTGGTTTATGACAGTGTGAGGTTGAAGTGAGTGGTTTATGACAGTGTGAGGTTGAAGTGAGTGGTTTATGACAGTGTGAGGGTGATGTGTGTGGTTTATGACAGTGTGAGGGTGAAGTATCTGTGGTTTATGACACTGTGAGGCTGAAATGTGTGGTTTGTGACAGTGTGAGGGTGAAGTATCTGTGGTTTTTGACAGTGTGAGGTTGAAGTATCTGTGGTTTATGACAGTGTGAGGTTGAAATGTGTGGTTTGTGACAGTGTGAGGGTGAAGTATCTGTGGTTTTTGACAGTGTGAGGTTGAAGTATCTGTGGTTTATGACAGTGTGAGGCTGAAATGTGTGGTTTGTGACAGTGTGAGGGTGAAGTATCTGTGGTCTTTGACAGTGTGAGGTTGAAGTATCTGTGGTTTATGACAGTGTGAGGCTGAAATGTGTGGTTTGTGACAGTGTGAGGGTGAAGTATCTGTGGTTTATGACAGTGTGAGGTTGAAGTATCTGTGGTTTAATGCAGTGTGAGGGTGAAGTATCTGGTTTATGGCAGTGTGAGGGTGAAGTATCTGTGGTTTAAGGCAGTGTGAGGTTGAAGTATCTGTGGTTTAATGCAGTGTGAGGGTGAAGTATCTGGTTTATGGCAGTGTGAGGGTGAAGTATCTGTGGTTTAAGGCAGTGTGAGGGTGAAGTATCTTTGGTTTATGACAGTGTGAGGGTGAAGTATCTGTGGTTTAATGCAGTGTGAGGGTGAAGTATCTGTGGTTTAAGGCAGTGCGAGGTTGAAGTATCTTTGGTTTAAGGCAGTGTGAGGTTGAAGTATCTGTGGTTTAATGCAGTGTGAGGGTGAAGTATCTGTGGTTTAATGCAGTGTGAGGGTGAAGTATCTGTGGTTTATGGCAGTGTGACGTTGAAGTATCTGTGGTTTTTGACAGTGTGAGGTTGAAGTATCTGTGGTTTATGGCAGTGTGAGTGTGAAGTATCTGTGGTTTAAGGCAGTGTGAGGGTGAAGTATCTGTGGTTTAAAGCAGTGTGAGGGTGAAGTATCTGTGGTTTATGGCAGTGTGAGGGTGAAGTATCGGTGGTTTAAAGCAGTGTGAGGGTGAGGTATCTGTGGTTTAAGGCAGTGTGAGGGTGAAGTATCGGTGGTTTAAGGCAGTGTGAGGGTGAAGTATCTGTGGTTTAAAGCAGTGTGAGGGTGAAGTATCTGTGGTTTATGGCAGTGTGAGGGTGAAGTATCTGTGGTTTAAGGCAGTGTGAGGGTGAAGTATCTGTGTTTTTTGACAGTGTGAGGGTGAAGTATCTGTGGTTTAATGCAGTGTGAGGGTGAAGTATCTGTGGTTTTTGACAGTGTGAGAATGAAGTTTCTGTGGTTTTTGACAGTGTGAGGGTGAAGTATCTGTGGTTTAAGGCAGTGTGAGGGTGAAGTATCTGTGGTTTAAGGCAGTGTGAGGGTGAAGTATCTGTGGTTTAATGCAGTGTGAGGGTGAAGTATCTGTGGTTTAAGGCAGTGTGAGGGTGAAGTATCTGTGGTTGAAGGCAGTGTGAGGTTGAAGTATCTGTGGTTTAAGGCAGTGTGAGGGTGAAGTATCTGTGGTTTAAGGCAGTGTGAGGGTGAAGTATCTGTGGTTTAATGCAGTGTGAGGGTGAAGTATCTGTGGTTTAAGGCAGTGTGAGGGTGAAGTATCTGTGGTTTTTGACAGTGTGAGGGTGAAGTATCTGTGGTTTAAGGCAGTGTGAGGGTGAAGTATCTGTGGTTTAAGGCAGTGTGAGGGTGAAGTATCTGTGATTTAATGCAGTGTGAGGGTGAAGTATCTGTGGTTTAAGGCAGTGTGAGGGTGAAGTATCTGTGGTTGAAGGCAGTGTGAGGTTGAAGTATCTGTGGTTTAAGGCAGTGTGAGGGTGAAGTATCTGTGGTTTAAGGCAGTGTGAGGGTGAAGTATCTGTGGTTGAAGGCAGTGTGAGGTTGAAGTATCTGTGGTTTAAGGCAGTGTGAGGTTGAAGTATCTGTGGTTTAAGGCAGTGTGAGGTTGAAGTATCTGTGGTTTCAGGCAGTGTGAGGGTGAAGT
The DNA here is from genome assembly GCF_036365525.1 of Heterodontus francisci. NCBI lineage: Eukaryota > Metazoa > Chordata > Chondrichthyes > Heterodontiformes > Heterodontidae > Heterodontus > Heterodontus francisci. The sequence continues at coordinate 47,089,028 of NC_090371.1, forward strand.
ATCTGTGGTTTATGACAGTGTGAGGGTGAAGTGTGTGGTTAATGACAGTGTGAGGTTGAAGTGTGTGGTTAATGACAGTGTGAGGGTGAAGTGTGTGGTTAATGACAGTGTGAGGTTGAAGTGTGTGGTTAATGACAGTGTGAGGGTGAAGTGTGTGGTTTATGACTGTGTGACGGAGGTGTATCTGTGGTTTCAAACAGTGTGAGGGTTAATTGTGTGGTTTACGACAGTGATGAGGGTGAAGTATCTGTGGTTTTTGACAGTGTGAGGGTGAAGTATCTGTGGTTTATGACAGTGTGAGGGTGAAGTATCTGTGGTTGAAGGCAGTGTGAGGGTGAAGTATCTTGTGGTTTATCACAGTGTGAGGGTGAAGTATCTGTGGTTTATGACAGTGTGAGGTTGAAGTGAGTGGTTTATGACAGTGTGAGGTTGAAGTGAGTGGTTTATGACAGTGTGAGGGTGATGTGTGTGGTTTATGACAGTGTGAGGGTGAAGTATCTGTGGTTTATGACACTGTGAGGCTGAAATGTGTGGTTTGTGACAGTGTGAGGGTGAAGTATCTGTGGTTTTTGACAGTGTGAGGTTGAAGTATCTGTGGTTTATGACAGTGTGAGGTTGAAATGTGTGGTTTGTGACAGTGTGAGGGTGAAGTATCTGTGGTTTTTGACAGTGTGAGGTTGAAGTATCTGTGGTTTATGACAGTGTGAGGCTGAAATGTGTGGTTTGTGACAGTGTGAGGGTGAAGTATCTGTGGTTTTTGACAGTGTGAGGTTGAAGTATCTGTGGTTTATGACAGTGTGAGGCTGAAATGTGTGGTTTGTGACAGTGTGAGGGTGAAGTATCTGTGGTTTATGACAGTGTGAGGTTGAAATGTGTGGTTTGTGACAGTGTGAGGGTGATGTATCTGTGGTTTATGACAGTGTGAGGGTGAAGTATCTGTGGTTTATCACAGTGTGAGGGTGAAGTATCTGTGCTTTATGACAGTGTGAGCGTGAAGTATCTGTGGTTTTTGACAGTGTGAGGGTGAAGTATCTGTGGTTTATCACAGTGTGAGGGTGAAGTATCTGTGGTTGAAGGCAGTGTGAGGGTGAAGTATCTGTGGTTTATGACAGTGTGAGGGTGAAGTATCTGTGGTTTATCACAGTGTGAGGGTGAAGTATCTGTGGTTTTTGACAGTGTGAGGGTGAAGTATCTGTGGTTTATGACAGTGTGAGGTTGAAGTATCTGTGGTTTATGACAGTGTGAGGCTGAAATGTGTGGTTTTTGACAGTGTGAGGGTGAAGTATCTGTGGTTTTTGACAGTGTGAGGGTGAAGTATCTGTGGTTTATGACAGTGTGAGGTTGAAGTATCTGTGGTTTATGACAGTGTGAGGCTGAAATGTGTGGTTTTTGACAGTGTGAGGGTGAAGTATCTGTGGTTTATCACAGTGTGAGGGTGAAGTATCTGTGGTTGAAGGCAGTGTGAGGGTGAAGTATCTGTGGTTTAAGGCAGTGCGAGGTTGAAGTATCTTTGGTTTAAGGCAGTGTGAGGGTGAAGTATCTGTGGTTTTGACAGTGTGAGGGTGAAGTATCTGTGGTTTAATGCAGTGTGAGGGTGAAGTATCTGTGGTTTAAGGCAGTGCGAGGTTGAAGTATCTTTGGTTTATGACAGTGTGAGGGTGAAGTATCTGTGGTTTAATGCAGTGTGAGGGTGAAGTATCTGTGGTTTAAGGCAGTGCGAGGTTGAAGTATCTTTGGTTTAAGGCAGTGTGAGGTTGAAGTATCTGTGGTTTAATGCAGTGTGAGGGTGAAGTATCTGTGGTTTATGGCAGTGTGAGGGTGAAGTATCTGTGGTTTAAGGCAGTGTGACGTTGAAGTATCTGTGGTTTTTGACAGTGTGAGGTTGAAGTATCTGTGGTTTATGGCAGTGTGAGTGTGAAGTATCTGTGGTTTAAGGCAGTGTGAGGGTGAAGTATCTGTGGTTTAAAGCAGTGTGAGGGTGAAGTATCTGTGGTTTATGGCAGTGTGAGGGTGAAGTATCGGTGGTTTAAAGCAGTGTGAGGGTGAAGTATCTGTGGTTTAAGGCAGTGTGAGGGTGAAGTATCGGTGGTTTAAGGCAGTGTGAGGGTGAAGTATCTGTGGTTTAAAGCAGTGTGAGGGTGAAGTATCTGTGGTTTATGGCAGTGTGAGGGTGAAGTATCTGTGGTTGAAGGCAGTGTGAGGTTGAAGTATCTGTGGTTTAAGGCAGTGTGACGTTGAAGTATCTGTGGTTTTTGACAGTGTGAGGGTGAAGTATCTGTGGTTTAATGCAGTGTGAGGGTGAAGTATCTGTGTTTTTTGACAGTGTGAGGGTGAAGTATCTGTGGTTTAATGCAGTGTGAGGGTGAAGTATCTGTGGTTTTTGACAGTGTGAGGGTGAAGTATCTGTGTTTTTTGACAGTGTGAGAATGAAGTATCTGTGGTTTTTGACAGTGTGAGGGTGAAGTATCTGTGGTTTAAGGCAGTGTGAGGGTGAAGTATCTGTGGTTTAATGCAGTGTGAGGGTGAAGTATCTGTGGTTTAAGGCAGTGTGAGGGTGAAGTATCTGTGGTTGAAGGCAGTGTGAGGTTGAAGTATCTGTGGTTTAAGGCAGTGTGAGGGTGAAGTATCTGTGGTTTAAGGCAGTGTGAGGGTGAAGTATCTGTGGTTTAATGCAGTGTGAGGGTGAAGTATCTGTGGTTTAAGGCAGTGTGAGGGTGAAGTATCTGTGGTTGAAGGCAGTGTGAGGTTGAAGTATCTGTGGTTTAAGGCAGTGTGAGGTTGAAGTATCTGTGGTTTATGACAGTGTGAGGGTGAAGTGTGTGGTTAATGACAGTGTGAGGTTGAAGTGTGTGGTTAATGACAGTGTGAGGGTGAAGTGTGTGGTTAATGACAGTGTGAGGTTGAAGTGTGTGGTTAATGACAGTGTGAGGGTGAAGTGTGTGGTTTATGACTGTGTGACGGAGGTGTATCTGTGGTTTCAAACAGTGTGAGGGTTAATTGTGTGGTTTACGACAGTGATGAGGGTGAAGTATCTGTGGTTTTTGACAGTGTGAGGGTGAAGTATCTGTGGTTTATGACAGTGTGAGGGTGAAGTATCTGTGGTTGAAGGCAGTGTGAGGGTGAAGTATCTTGTGGTTTATGACAGTGTGAGGGTGAAGTATCTGTGGTTTATGACAGTGTGAGGTTGAAGTGAGTGGTTTATGACAGTGTGAGGGTGATGTGTGTGGTTTATGACAGTGTGAGGGTGAAGTATCTGTGGTTTATGACACTGTGAGGCTGAAATGTGTGGTTTGTGACAGTGTGAGGGTGAAGTATCTGTGGTTTTTGACAGTGTGAGGTTGAAGTATCTGTGGTTTATGACAGTGTGAGGTTGAAATGTGTGGTTTGTGACAGTGTGAGGGTGAAGTATCTGTGGTTTTTGACAGTGTGAGGTTGAAGTATCTGTGGTTTATGACAGTGTGAGGCTGAAATGTGTGGTTTGTGACAGTGTGAGGGTGAAGTATCTGTGGTTTTTGACAGTGTGAGGTTGAAGTATCTGTGGTTTATGACAGTGTGAGGCTAAAATGTGTGGTTTGTGACAGTGTGAGGGTGAAGTATCTGTGGTTTATGACAGTGTGAGGTTGAAATGTGTGGTTTGTGACAGAGTGAGGGTGATGTATCTGTGGTTTATGACAGTGTGAGGGTGAAGTATCTGTGGTTTATCACAGTGTGAGGGTGAAGTATCTGTGCTTTATGACAGTGTGAGCGTGAAGTATCTGTGGTTTTTGACAGTGTGAGGGTGAAGTATCTGTGGTTTATCACAGTGTGAGGGTGAAGTATCTGTGGTTGAAGGCAGTGTGAGGGTGAAGTATCTGTGGTTTATGACAGTGTGAGGGTGAAGTATCTGTGGTTTATGGCAGTGTGAGGGTGAAGTATCTGTGGTTTAAGGCAGTGTGAGGGTGAAGTATCTGTGGTTTAAGGCAGTGTGAGGTTGAAGTATCTGTGGTTTATGACAGTGTGAGGTTGAAGTATCTGTGGTTTAAGGCAGTGTGAGGTTGAAGTATCTGTGGTTTATGACAGTGAGGGTGAAATGTGTGGTTAGTGTCAGTGTGAGGGTGAAGTATCTGTGGTTTATGACAGTGTGAGGGTGATGTATCTGTGGCTTATCACAGTGTGAGGGTGAAGTATCTGTGGTTTATGACAGTGTGAGGGTGAAGTATCTGTGGTTTAAGGCAGTGTGAGGGTGAAGTATCTGTGGTTTATGACAGTGTGAGGGTGAAGTATCTGTGGTTTATCACAGTGTGAGGGTGAAGTATCTGTGGTTTAATGGAGTGTGAGGGTGAAGTATCTGTGGTTTATGACAGTGTGAGCTTGAAGTATCTGTGGTTTAATGCAGTGTGACGTTGAAGTATCGGTCGTTTAAGGCAGTGTGAGGGTGAAGTATCTGTGGTTTAAGGCAGTGTGAGGGTGAAGTATCTGTGGTTTAAGGCAGTGTGAGGTTGAAGTATCTGTGGTTTAATGCAGTGTGAGGTTGAAGTATCTGTGGTTTAAGGCAGTGTGAGGGTGATGTATCTGTGGTTTATGACAGTGTGAGGGTGATGTATCTGTGGCTTATCACAGTGTGAGGTTGAAGTATCTGTGGTTTATTACAGTGTGAGGGTGAAGTATCTGTGGTTTATGACAGTGTGAGGGTGATGTATCTGTGGCTTATCACAGTGTGAGGGTGAAGTATCTGTGGTTTATTACAGTGTGAGGGTGAAGTATCTGTGGTTTATGACAGTGTGAGGGTGATGTATCTGTGGCTTATCACAGTGTGAGGGTGATGTATCTGTGGTTTATGACAGTGTGAGGGTGATGTATCTGTGGTTTATCACAGTGTGAGGTTGAAGTATCTGTGGTTTAAGGCAGTGTGAGGTTGAAGTATCTGTGGTTTAATGCAGTGTGAGGTTGAAGTATCTGTGGTTTAAGGCAGTGTGAGGGTGATGTATCTGTGGTTTATGACAGTGTGAGGGTGATGTATCTGTGGCTTATCACAGTGTGAGTGTGAAGTATCTGTGGTTTATTACAGTGTGAGGGTGAAGTATCTGTGGTTTATGACAGTGTGAGGGTGATGTATCTGTGGCTTATCACAGTGTGAGGGTGATGTATCTGTGGTTTATGACAGTGTGAGGGTGATGTATCTGTGGCTTATCACAGTGTGAGGGTGAAGTATCTGTGGTTTAAGGCAGTGTCAGGGTGAAGTATCTGTGGTTTATTACAGTGTGAGGGTGAAGTATCTGTGGTTTATGACAGTGTGAGGGTGATGTATCTGTGGTTTATCACAGTGTGAGGTTGAAGTATCTGTGGTTTAAGGCAGTGTGAGGGTGATGTATCTGTGGCTTATCACAGTGTGAGGTTGAAGTATCTGTGGTTTATTACAGTGTGAGGGTGAAGTATCTGTGGTTTATGATAGTGTGAGGGTGATGTATCTGTGGCTTATCACAGTGTGAGGGTGAAGTATCTGTGGTTTATCACAGTGTGAGGGTGAAGTATCTGTGCTTTATGACAGTGTGAGCGTGAAGTATCTGTGGTTTTTGACAGTGTGAGGGTGAAGTATCTGTGGTTTATCACAGTGTGAGGGTGAAGTATCTGTGGTTTATGACAGTGTGAGGGTGAAGTATCTGTGGTTTATGACAGTGTGAGGGTGAAGTATCTGTGGTTTAATGCAGTGTGAGGGTGAAGTATCTGTGGTTTATGACAGTGTGAGGGTGAAGTATCTGTGGTTTAATGCAGTGTGAGGGTGAAGTATCTGTGGTTTATGACAGTGTGAGGGTGAAGTATCTGTGGTTTAATGCAGTGTGAGGGTGAAGTATCTTTGGTTTAAGGCAGTGTGAGGGTGAAGTATCTGTGGTTTAATGCAGTGTGAGGGTGAAGTATCTGTGGTTTAAGGCAGTGTGAGGGTGAAGTATCTGTGGTTTAAGTCAGTGCGAGGTTGAAGTATCTTTGGTTTAAGGCAGTGTGAGGGTGAAGTATCTGTGGTTTTGACAGTGTGAGGTTGAAGTATCTGTGGTTTAAGGCAGTGTGAGGTTGAAGTATCTGTGTTTTAATGCAGTGTGAGGGTGAAGTATCTGTGATTTAAGGCAGTGTGAGGGTGAAGTTTCTGTGGTTTATGGCAGTGTGAGGGTGAAGTATCGATGGCTTAAGGCAGTGTGAGGGTGAAGTATCTGTGTTTTAAGGCAGTGTGAGAATGAAGTATCTGTGGTTTAAGGCAGTGTGAGGGTGAAGTTTCTGTGGTTTATGGCAGTGTGAGGGTGAAGTATCTGTGTTTTAAGGCAGTGTGAGGATGAAGTATCTGTGGTTTAAGGCAGTGTGAGGATGAAGTATCTGTGGTTTATGACAGTGTGAGGGTGAAGTATCTGTGGTTTAAGGCAGTGTGAGGATGAAGTATCTGTGGTTTAAGGCAGTGTGAGGATGTAGTATCTGTGGTTTATGGCAGTGTGAGGGTGAAGTATCTGTGGTTTAAGGCAGTGTGAGGGTGAAGTATCTGTGGTTTAAGGCAGTGTGAGGGTGAAGTATCTGTGGTTTAAGGCAGTGTGAGGATGAAGTATCTGTGGTTTATGGCAGTGTGAGGATGAAGTATCTGTGGTTTAAGGCAGTGTGAGGTTGAAGTATCTGTGGTTTATGGCAGTGTGAGGGTGAAGTATCTGTGGTTTAAGGCAGTGTGAGGATGAAGTATCTGTGGTTTATGGCAGTGTGAGGATGAAGTATCTGTGGTTTATGGCAGTGTGAGGATGAAGTATCTGTGGTTTAAGGCAGTGTGAGGTTGAAGTATCTGTGGTTTATGGCAGTGTGAGGGTGAAGTATCTGTGGTTTAAGGCAGTGTGAGGATGAAGTATCTGTGGTTTATGGCAGTGTGAGGATGAAGTATCTGTGGTTTAAGGCAGTGTGAGGTTGAAGTATCTGTGGTTTAAGGCAGTGTGAGGATGAAGTATCTGTGGTTTAAGGCAGTGTGAGGATGAAGTATCTGTGGTTTATGGCAGTGTGAGGGTGAAGTATCTGTGGTTTAAGGCAGTGTGAGGATGAAGTATCTGTGGTTTATGGCAGTGTGAGGGTGAAGTTTCTGTGGTTTATGGCAGTGTGAGGGTGAAGTATCTGTGTTTTAAGACAGTGTGAGGATGAAGTATCTGTGGTTTATGGCAGTGTGAGGATGAAGTATCTGTGGTTTAAGGCAGTGTGAGGATGAAGTATCTGTGGTTTATGGCAGTGTGAGGGTGAAGTATCTGTGGTTTAAGGCAGTGTGAGGATGAAGTATCTGTGGTTTATGACAGTGTAAGGGTGAAGTGTGTGGTTAATGACAGTGTGAGGGTGAAGTTTCTGTGGTTTATGGCAGTGTGAGGGTGAAGTATCTATGGTTTCAGGCTGTGTGAGGGTGAAGTATCTGTGTTTTAAGGCAGTGTGAGGATGAAGTATCTGTGGTTTATGGCAGTGTGAGGGTGAAGTATCTGTGTTTTAAGGCAGTGTGAGGGTGAAGTATCTGTGTTTTAAGGCAGTGTGAGGGTGAGGTATCTGTGGTTTGATGCAGTGTTTTTTGTCATTCATTCATGGGATGTTGGCGTCACTGGCCAGGCCAGCATTTATTGTCCATCCCTAATTGCCCTGGAGAAGGTGGTGGTGAGCAGCCTTCTTGAACCGCTGCAGTCCATTTGGGGTAGGTACACCCATCGTGCTGTTAGGAAGGGAGTTCCAGGATTTTGACCCAGCGACAGTGAAGGAACGGCGAGATAGTTCCAAGTCAGGATGGTGTATGACTTGGAGGGGAACTTGCAGGAGGTGGTGTTCCCATGTATTTGCTGCCCTTGTCCTTCTGGTTGGTAGAGGTTGCGGGTTTGGAAGGTGCTGTCTAAGGAGCCTTGGTGCATTGCTGCAGTGCATCTTGTCGATGGTACACACTGCTGCCACTGTGCGTCGGTGGTGGAGGGTGTGAATGTTTGTAGATGGGGTGCCAATCAAGCGGGCTGCTTTGTCCTGGATGGTGTCGAGCTTCTTGAGTGTTGTTGGAGCTGCACCCATCCAGGCAAGTGGAGAGCATTCCATCACACTCCTGACTTGTGCTTTGTAGATGGTGGACAGGCTTTGGGGAGTCAGGAGGTGAGTTACTCGCCGCAGGATTCCTAGCCTCTGACCTGCTCTTGTAGCCATGGTATTTTTATGGCTACTCCAGTTCAGTTTCTGGTCAATGGTAGCCCCGAGGATTTTGATAGTGGGGGATTCAGCGATGGTAATGCCATTGAATGTCAAGGGGAGATGGTTAGATTCTCTCTTGTTGGAGTTGGTCATTGCCTGGCACTTGTGTGGCGCGAATGTTACTTGCCACTTATCAGTCCAAGCCTGGATATTGTCCAGGTCTTGCTGCATTTCTACATGGACTGCTTCAGTATCTGAGGAGTCACGAATGGTGCTGAACATTGTGCAATCATCAGCGAGCATCCCCACTTCTGACCTTATGATTGAAGGAAGGTCATTGATGAAGCAGCTGAAGATTGTTCGGCGTAGGACACTACCCTGAGGAACTCCTGCAGTGATGTCCTGGAGATTGACCTCCAACAACCACAACCATCTACCTTTGTGCTAGGTATGACTCCAGCCAGCGGAGTGTTTTCCCCCTGATTCCCATTGACCTCTGTTTTGCTAGGGCTGCTTGATGCCATACCCGGTCACCTCACCTCTTGAGTTCAGCCCTTTTGCCATTGTTTGAACCAAGGCTGTAATGAGGTCAGGAGCTGAGTGGCATATGAGGGTAATGTATCTGTGGTTTAAGGCAGTGTGAGGGTGATGTACCTGTGGTTTAAGGCAATGTGAGGGTGATGTATCTGTGATTTATGGCAGTGTGAGGGTGACTTATCTTTTGATTTATGACAGTGTGAGAGTGAAGTATCTGTTCTTCATAACAGTGTGAGGGTGAAGTGTGTGTGATTTATCGTAACTTGAAGTTGAATTGTGTGGTTTCTGGAAGTTTGAGGGTGGAGTGTGTGGTTTATAGTAGTGTGAGGATGAAGTATCTGTAGATTATGGCAATGTCAGAGTGAAGTGTGTTTTATGGCAGTGTGAGGGTGAAGTAATCTGAGGATTACTACCAGTGCCACATGTTAGCGAAAGCAGAAATAGCAGGATATATCAGATGAATAAATGGCTGGAGAAATGGTGTAGTGGGGAGGGATTCAGACTCCTGGGACATTGGGACCAGTTCTGGCAAAGGCGGGACCAATCCAAGCTGGACGGGTTGCATCTGGGCAGGACTAGGACCAATTTCCTTGGGGGGTGGGGGGTGTTTGCTAGTGCTCTCGGGGAGGGTTTAAACTAGAATGGCAGGGGGATGGGAATCTGAGCAGGGAGACAGAGGAGGGGGAAACAAGGATAGAAATGAAAGACAGAAAGGTAAGAAGCAAAAGTGGAAGGCAGAGAAAACAAGGGTGAAAAACAAATGGGACCATAGTGCAAAATAAAGCTAAGATGACTAACAATGTTAAAAAGACAAGTCTAATGGCATTGTATCTGAATGCGCAGAGCATTTACAATAAGGTAGATGAATTAACAGCGCAAATAGATATAAACGGTTGTGATATAGTTGCAATTCCGGAGACATGGCTGCAGGTGACCAAGGGCGGGAACTGAACATCCAGGGGTATTCAATATTTAGGAAGGACTGGCAAAAAGGGAAAGGAGATAGGGTAGCGTTGTTAGTAAAGGAGAAAATCAATGCAATAGTGAGGAAGGATATTGGCTTGGAAAATCATGATGTGGAATCTGTAAATGTGGAGCCAAGAAACACCAAGGGGCAGAAAACGTTGGTGGGGGTTGTCTATAGGCCCCCAAACAGTAGTGGAGATGTATGGGATGGCATTAAACAGGAAATTAGAGACGCATGCAATAAGGGTACAACTGTAATCATGGGTGACTTTAATCTACATATAGATTGGTCAAATCAAATTAGCAATAATACTGTGGAGGAGGATTTCCTGGAGTGTGTACATGATGGTGTTTTGAACCAATACGTTGAGGAACCAACTGGAGACCAGGCTATCCTAGACTGGATATTGTGCAATGAGAAAGGATTAATTAATAATCTTGCTGTTCGGGGTCCCTTGGGGAGGAGCAACTATAACATGATAAGATCATTAAGATGGAGAGTGAAGTAGTTGAATCTGAAACTAGGGTCCTGAATCTAAATAAAGGAAACTATGAAGGTATGAGGCGCGAGTTGGCTATGATAGATTGGGGAACTTTACTAAAAGGGTTGACGGTGGATTAAAGGCCGGCTCGGGTATGCTAATGAAACCTGACCCGAGCCCGACAGAACTACATCCAACCCGAGCCTGACCCGGCCCGAGTCCTTTCATTTTTTCCTGCACCCCACCTGACCCGACCATCAGTTAACCTAGCTTCCATTTTTCACTTTGTTTCTTACCTGCACAAGTTTAAAAAACCTGTAACTGGACTTGAAAAGTTGTTTAAAAAGTACATTAACATTGGAGCCATGTACCGGAACTGGTGATAGAGTGTGTCCGACCCGGCCTGACCTGAGCCCGAATGCTGGACCTGGAAGAGCGACCCGACCCGACACATGTGGTCGGATCCCGTTGAGTTCGGGTCGGGTAGCCATGCTCCAAGGTGGATAGGCAATGGATAATATTGAAAGAACATGTGCATGAACTACAACAATTATTCATTCGTGTCTGGCACAAAAATTAAACTGGAAAGGTGGCTCAACCGTGGCTTACAAAAGAAATTAGGGATAGTATTAGATCCAAAGAGGAGGCATACAAAATTGACAGAAAAAGCAGCAATTCTGAGGATTGGGAGCAGTTTAGAATTCAGCAAAGGAGGACAAAGAGGTTGATTAAGTAGGGGAAAATAGAGTATGAGAGTAAACTTGTGGGGAACATAAAAACTGACTGTAAAAGCTTCTACAAATATGTGAAGAGAAAAAGATTAGTGAAGACAAATGTAGGTCCCTTACAGTCAGAAATGGGGGATATTATAATGGGGAACAAAGAAATGGCAGAACAATTAAACACATACTTTGGTTCTTTCTTCACAAAGGAGGACACAAATAACCTTCCAGAAATGTTCGGGAACCAAGGTTCTAATGAGAGGGAGGAACTGAAGGAAATCAGTATTAGTTAAAAAAAAAGTGCTACGGAAATTAATGGGGTTAAAGGCTGACAAATCTCCAGGGCCTGATAATCTACATCCCTGAGTACTAAAGGAAGTGGCCCTGGAAATAATGGATGCATTGGTGGTCATCTATAGACTCTGGAGCAGTTCCTACAGATTGGAGGGTGGCAAATGTAACTATTTAAAAAAGGAGGGAGAGAAAAAACAGGGAATTACAGACCAGTCAGCCTTATATCAGTAGTGGGGAAAATGCTACAGTCTATTATAAAGGATGTGATGGCAGAACACCTGGAAAGCATAAACGTGATTGGACAAAGTCAGCATGGGTTTACGAAAGGGAAGTCATGCTTAACAAATCTACTGGAGTTTTTTGAGGCTGTAACTAGAAGAATAGATAAGGGAGAAGCAGTGGATGTGGTGTCTTTGGATTTTCAGAAGGCTTTTGATAAGGTCCCACATAACACATTAGTGTGCAAAATTAAAGCACATGGGATTGGGGGTAATATATTGGCATGGATTGAGAATTGGTTGACACAGGAAAGAGAGAGCAGGAATAAACAGGTCTTTTTCTGGGTGGCAGGCAGTGACTAGTGGGGTACCGCAGGGATCAGTGCTTGGGCCCCAGCTATTCACAATATATATTAATGACTTGGGTGAGGGAACTAAATGTAATATATCCAAGTTTGCAGAGGGCACAAAGCTGGGGAGGGAATGTGAGTTGTGAGGAGGATGCAAACAGGCTCCAGTGTGATTTGGACAAGTTGGGTGAGTGGGCAATTGCATGGCAGGTGAAGTATAACGTGGATAAATGTGAGGTTATCCATTTTGGTTGTAAAAACAGAAAGGCAGATTATCTGAATGGTGATAGATTGGGAAAGGGGGAGGTGCAATGAGACCTGGGTGTCCTTGTACACCAGTCCCTGAAAGCAAGTATTCAGGTGCAGCAACAGTTAGGAAGGCGAATGGTATGTTGGCCTTCATTGCAAGAGGATTTGAGTACAGGAGCAAGGATGTCTTACTGCAGTTATACAGGGCCTTGGTGAGACCACATCTGGAGTTTTGTGTGCGCTTTTGGTCTCCTTATCTGAGGAAGGATGTTCTTGCCATGGAGGGAGTGCAAAGAAGATTTACTAGGCTGATTCCTGTGATGGCAGGATTGATGTATGAGGAGAGATTGGGTCAACTAGGCCTATATTCAATAGAGTTTAAAAGAATGAGAAAGCATCTCATAGAAACCTATAAAATTCTAACAGGACGAGACAGACTAGATGCAGGGAGGATGTTCCTGATGACTGGGGAGTCCAGAACCAGGGGTCACAGTCTCAGGATATGGCGTATGCCATTTAGAACCGAGATGAGGAGAAATTTCTTTACTCAGAGCGTGGCGAACCTGTGAAATGCTCTACCACAGAAGGCAGGGGAGGCCAAGTCATTAAATATATTCAGGAAGGAGATCGATACATTTCTTAATGCCAAAGGGATCAAGGGATATAGGGAGAAAGTGGGAAGAGGGTACTGAATTTGACAATCAGCCGTGATCTTTTATGAATGGCGGAGCAGTCCCGAAGGGCCGAATGGCCTACTCCTGCTCCTATTTTCTATGTTTAGGCTGGGTCTGCAGCAGCTGGTGAGGGAACCAACAAGATGGAAAAACCTACTTGACCTTGTCCTTACTAATCTACCCTGTTGCAGATGCAACTGTCCATGACACTATCGGTAGGAGTGACCACCGCACAGTCCTTGTGGAGACCAAGTCCCATCTTCACATTGTGTTGTGTGGCACTACCACCGTGAAAATGGAATAGATTTTGAACAGCTCTAGCAACTTAAAACTGGGCAACCATGAGGCGCTGTGGGCTGTCAGCAGCAGCAGAATTATATTCAATCACAATCTATAACCTCATGGCTGAGCATATCCCTCACTCTAGTATTACCATCAAGCTGGGGGATCAACCCTGGTTCACTGAAGAGTTCAAGAAGGCAAGTCAGGAGCAGCACCAGGCATACCTAAAAATGAGGTGTCAACACAGTGAAGAGTACTTGCATGCCGAACAACAGAAGCTGCATGCAATAGACAGAGCGAAGCAATTCCACAAACTAATTCAGTACCCTGTTCCCACTTCCTCCCTGTATCCCTTGATCCCTTTGGCATTAAGAAATATATCTATCTCCTTCTTGAATATTTAAGTCTGCAGTCCTGCCTCATGAATGGTGGTGGAAAATTAAATGACTAACAGGAGGAGGAGGCTCCTCAAATATCCCCCATCCTCAATGATGGGGGCCCCCAGCGCATCAGTGCAAAAGACAAGGCTGAAGCATTTGCAACCATCTTCAGCCAGAGGTACTGAGTGGATGATCCATCTCGGCTTCTTCCTGAGGTTGCCAGCATCACAGATGCCAGTCTTCAGCCAATTTGATTCACTCCAGATGATATCAAGAAATGGCTGAAGGCACTGGATTCTGCAAAGGCTACAGACCCTGACAATACTCTCGCAATAGTACTGAAGACCTGTGCTCCAGAACTGGCTGTGCCCCTAGCCAAGCTGTTCCAGTACAGCTACAACACTGGCATCTACCCAGCAATGTGGAAAATTGCCCAGGTATGTCCTATACATAAAAAGCAGGAGAAATCTAACCTGGCCAATTACCACCCCATCAGTCTACTCTCCATCATCAGCAGAGTGCTGGAAGGTGTCGTCGACAGTGCTAACAAGCAGCACTTACACAGCAAATAACCTGTTCACTGATGCTCAGATTGGATTCCACCAAGGCTACTCAGCTCCTGAAGTCAGTACAGCCTTGATCCAAACATGGACAAAAGAGCTGAACTCCAGAGGTGAGGTGAGAGTGGCTGCCCTTGACATCAAGACAGCATTTGACCGAGTATGCCATCAAGGAGCCTTAGCAAAACTGGAGTCAATGGGAATCGGGGTGGGGGGTGGGGGGGGGAACTCTCCACTGGTTGGAGTCATACCGAGCACAAAGGAAGATGACTGTGGTTGTTGGAGGTCAATCATCTCAGTGCCAGGACATTGCTGCAGGAGTTCCTCAGGGTAGTGTCCTCGACCCAACCATCTTCAGCTGCTTCATCAATGACTTTCCCTCCATCATAAGGTCACAAGTGGGAATGTTTGCTGATGATTGTAAAATGTTCAGTACCATTCACAACTCTCAGATACTGAAGCAGCTGTGTCCATATGCAGCAAGACCTGGACAACATTCAGGCTTGGACTGATAAGTGGTAAGTTACATTCGTGCCACACAAGTGCCAGGCAGTGGCCATGTCCAAAAAGAGAGAATCCAACCATCTCCCATTGACATTCAATGGCTGAATCCCCCACTATCAACATCCTGGAGGTTACCATTGACCAGAAACTGAACTGGACCAGCCATATAAATTCTGTGGCTACAAGAACAGGTCAGAAACAAGGAATCCTGACTCCCCAAAGCCTGCCCACAAGGCACATCAGGAGTGTGATGGAATACTTGCCGGATGGGTCCCACTCCAACAACACCCAAAAAGCTCAACACCACCCAGGACAAAGCAGCCCGCTTGATTGGCACCCTATCCACTACCTTCAGCATTCATTCCCTCCACCACCGACACACAGTGGCAACAGTGCATACCATAAACAAGATGCACTGCAGCAACTGACCAAGGCTCCTTCGACAGCACCTTCCAAAGCCGCGACCTCTAACTCCTAGAAGGGCAAGAGCAGCAGAAGCATGGGAACACCACCACCTGCAAGTTCCGCTCCAAGCCACACAACATCCTGACTCAGAACTATATCGCCATACCTTCACTGTCACTGGATTGAAATCTTGGAACTTCCTTCCAAACAGCACTGTGGCTGTACCTGGACCACATGGACTGCAGCGGTTCAAGAAAGTGGCACAGAACTGCCTTCTCAAGGGCAATTAGGCATGGGTAGTAAATGTTGGCCTAGCCAGTGATGCCCACATCCCATCAACAAATAAAAAAGTGTGTTGTTCATGACAGTGTGAGGGTGAAGTATCTGTGGTTTGTGACAGTGTGAGGGTGAAGTGTGTGGTTTATGACAGTGTGAGGGTGAAGTATCTGTGGTTTATGACAGTGTAAGGGTGAAGTGTGTGGTTTATGACAGTGTGAGGGTGAAGTATCTGTGGTTTATGACAGTGTGAGGGTGAAGTGTGTGGTTTATGGCAGTGTGAGGGTGAAGTATCTGTTGTCTATGACAGTGTGAGGGTGAAGTGTGTGGTTTATGACAGTGTGAGGGTGAAGTGTGTGGTTCATGGCAGTGTGAGGGTGAAGTATCTGTGGTTTATGACAGTGTGAGGGTGGTGTGTGTGGTTTATGACAGTGTGAGGGTGAAGTGTGTGGTTTATGACAGTGTGAGGGTGAAGTGTGTGGTTCATGGCAGTGTGAGGGTGAAGTATCTGTGGTTTATGACAGTGTGAGGGTGAAGTGTGTGGTTCATGGCAGTGTGAGGGTGAAGTGTGTGGTTTTATTACAGTGTGAGGGTGAAGTGTGTGGTTCATGGCAGTGTGAGGGTGAAGTATCTGTGGTTTATGACAGTGTGAGGGTGAAGTGTGTGGTTTATGACAGTGTGAGGGTGAAGTGTGTGGTTTTATAACAGTGTGAGGGTGAAGTGTGTAGTTTATGACAGTGTGAGGGTGAAGTGTGTGGTTTTATAACAGTGTGAGGGTGAAGTGTGTGGTTCATGACAGTGTGAGGGTGAAGTGTGTGGTTTTATTACAGTGTGAGGGTGAAGTGTGTGGTTCATGGCAGTGTGAGGGTGAAGTATCTGTGGTTTATGACAGTGTGAGGGTGAAGTGTGTGGTTTATGACAGTGTGAGGGTGAAGTGTGTGGTTTTATAACAGTGTGAGGGTGAAGTGTGTAGTTTATAGCTGTATGATTGATGTGTCTGGTTTATGGCATGGTGAGAGTGAAATGTGTAGTTTTAGCAGTGTGAGGGTGAAGTAACTTTGTGGTTTATAACTGAGTAAGTTTGAAGTGTCCACGTGCTCACTGTAGTTTAAGGTTGCCGTGCTTGGAGTGTTGTCACGTCACAGTTGACAGGATGTGATTTTCTGTGAGTTGGGACTGGCATGTACATTATTCCCCAAACTATTCTCTCATGGTAATTGCTGAAATGCCTCTCGATAAGAGCCATCAAGCCCGAGTTCCATTCAACTATTGGAGTTGACCTCACAGCCCTTTCAGATTGAGTTAGCAGGTTGGGCTTTCTCCCCCATTCCCTGGACTGGGCACTGCTTGGGCACTGGATCCTTGGCGTTGGCCCCTTGCTGGCCTATTTTAACAGCTGGACAGCCGCCTCTTGCAGATGTTCCGGTCATTTTGGTCAGAAATCAGCAAGCAGCATGTTAATGAGGCTGCACTGTTAAAATTGATCAAAGCCACTCATGCCTGGGAGTTAAAAATCAAGTCTATAAGGGTCATTTTAACTCAACTCACTAAGTGGGAAAACTATGGCATCGGGTGGAATGCTGGTTTTACATTCCAATATTCGTCTTCATTATCTTCATCATGGAAAGTGAAATTGGGCAACGTGTAAAATCAGTGTTGCACCCAATTCCTCTATTTTTCTGACGGGCGGATTAGGTTAAAATTGCACTCATAGCATTGGGCCTGATGTGTTTCTGTGTTTTCTCATACATTCTTAAAAAGGAAATGAGAGGGAGGATTAACATTTTAAAATTGCAGATTTTGAAATCTGCTCAGGAAATGGAGTTTTCAATGCTTTATCTCTGGCAGAGAGGGTCTGTGTCTGCAGTTCTTTCAGTTTAGAACAGATATTCGGTAGAGAAAAAAAATCAAAAAATACAATTGCACCATAGCATCTCAGAAGAATTTCAAGAATTTATTTTTTTGACCTCAGAAGCAAAAAGCTCTCAAAAGAATAATGCAATACCATTTGATGGCATTTACAGTTAAAACCTTTTCCATTCAACTTTCTAACAAAAAAACGGCAACATCCTATTCTGTCGATGATTAAAATTCATAGGCTCACGGCAAGGAACAGATGCAGAGGCAATTTTAGACTGGTCATATATGAGTTCTGCAAAATTAATTTGACAGGTTTGCATTGAAGCACTGATCAATACTCACTTACAGCGGCTGATGCTAACTGGAGAACACAACGGGCTGAAAGGAGAGGGAAAAGAAATGAATCTTTGATACTTTCCTCCCAGCTCTCACTTACAGCAGAGGCCTGACCTTAACCCATTGATCAGTTGCATTTAGCATGACAAAAGGTTCTGGTGGATAGACCGTGCTATCCAGGAATCAGCCACTTCTCTGTCTTTGACTTCCTCTCTTCCATTCTTTTTTCTATATCGCTTTTTCCATCTTTGTGTCTCTCCACTTTTCTCTTTGCTTCTCGCCACAGCTCCTTTATTTTGTTTTCTCTCTTTATTTATACATCTATTTGGGATATATTTGTAATCTAATTTCCCCCTCCTTAGGAACTTAATTTGCAGTGTCTCCCTGAGAGGCCATGGGATAACTGGTCTTCAAAAAAGAAAATATTAGACTGGTGCAGTGGGTTACTTTTCTGAGGTGGAGCTAAGTCACATTGTTGGTGTAGAATAGAGGAATGTTGCTGTGATCTAATTTGGTATTTTGCTAATCTGGAAGTCCTCAATTACAACACTTGGTGGAACATTTTCCATTTCTTAGGAATGACAACCCTTTTGCCTTCTGCTGCTTCAGCCCTAGATGTGGAATTCCCTCACTAACCCTTTCTGCCTCTCTACCTCTTTCTGATTTAAGATGCTGCTTAAAACCTACCTCTTTGTTCAAGTTTTTGATCACTGGTCCTAATATCTCCTTATATGGCTCCATGTCAAATTTTGTTTAATAATACTCCTGTGAAGGAACATGGGGCATTTTACTATGTTTAAGCTGCTATATAAACACAAGTTGTTGTTGATGATGAGCACAATAAAATCACTAAAAATTCAATATGTTAACTACTTGCTGAGACTTTATTGTATTTTCAAAGTTAATAGCAGGACAGAAAAGGTAGTTAACTTGTTTAGATGGGACAGAAGTTGCTGCATTATTGGACAAAATGACTTCACTGATGTTAGAAGAAGTGCTGGCATTTAGTATCTGTTAACCAATACCATGCAAACTTTCAGAAGAAGAGGGTGTCTGTACATACAACGCAGTGAGATGGTGCCACTGGAACAAGAGGAAAGGTGAATTAGTGTTGTTCTTATGGGAACTGTGACTGTCTGATGGGCCTCTAGATGTCTGCTAGAACTATTCTGTGAGTTGAAGCTAGTGTGGTTAATGGTGCTAGTACTGACTGCATATGTGGTACAAGATCTATTTAAACTATTGTTATGAAAACCCCACATGCTAAATGGGAAATATTAATTTCATTGATTGGAACTTTGCCTGAGACATTTACTGAAAATTGCGACAAATAACTTTTTAAAAAGTACAGCTAACAGCTAAGATGGCCACGAACATTTGCATTTGATTGCAAAGGATCAGACTGGAGACAAACATGACTGACTCACCCTAGCCAGAACAATGGGGTGCTCTCTGATTCAATTACCTGAGATAGCCTTATCAATGTGACCATCTAGAGCCATCAACACACACTGACTTTGAAAGAGCCAACCAAGTTTTATTTTATTCATTCGTGGGATGTAGGCATCGCTGGCTAGGCCAGCAATTGTTGCCCATCCTTAACTGCCCTTGAACTGAGTGGCTTGGTAGGCTATTTCAGAGGGCATTTAAGAGTCAACCACATTGCTATGTGTCTGGAGTCACATGTAGGCCAGACCAGGTAAGGACAACAGATTTCCTTCCCTAAAGGACATTAGTGAACCAGATGGGTTTTTACAACAGTGGTTTCATGGTGACCATTACACTAGCTTTTAATTCCAGATTGATTCATTGAATTCAAATTTCACTATCTACCATGGTGGAATTCGAACCCACGCCCCCAGTGCACTAGCCTGGGCCTCTGGACTGCTAGTCCAGTGACATTACCACTACACCATCACCTCCCCACAGGTATAGCTAGGAAGACTGAGGGAAGAGCCTTGAATTTCAGAGAAAATTCTGGAACAATCTCATTAAAACACAAAGAGGTGGTCATGCCATGAGACTGCTTTTACAACTCTGGGAGATTTTGAGTTGCAACTCAGAAAAGGAGACAGTAACTGAAAGCAATCAAGGGAACAGGTCCTTCTTTCTCCCTCTCTCCAGTAGAGATCCAACGAAGCCTCAAGCTGCAGCTGGTGAAGCCAAGTCTACAGATCCTTACAGTCAGCAACTGGAATGCAAGCAAGTCTGCAGCTGTGCACGTGGCCCAGCGAGGACTTTAGGACTATAATTTCAACTAAGACCTCTGAGACTACTGAACTGTATTTCAGTTCCATTTGTTAAAGACTCTACACCAACCTCCCAACTCTGTTTTTTCCCTCTGTAATCTATTAGTGTGTGTATGTGACTGTTGTGTGAATGTGGGTGTGGATGCGTAGTGTATTTTAGTAATTTTAACTGGTTTAGAGTGTTAAGGCTAATAAACTTACACCTTTCTTGTTTAAACTCAAGAAAACCTGTCTGATTGGCTCATTTGCAATTATATTAGAGGAACAGGAGCAAGCACTCACTGAGGTGGTAAGTTCAATCACTACGTTAAACAAGGATAAACCCTGTTGCGGTCAAACCAGAGATGGGGCGAAAGGGGAGCCTCAGACCCCTTGCTCACCTGGTGTTAATACCATAGCCTTGGATGATGGTGGGAATTTTAATGGCTTATTATTGAAATTGCCTTTTTCAAAGCGTCCAACCTGATGCTGACTTTCTGGGTGGAATTTTATGCTGGCGGCGGGGATCTTGATGTCGGGGGGAACCGATGCCCAGATCCCCACGTAGCCTCTTGTACAGAAGGCTCGCCAAATTTAGTACCAATCAGGCACTTAACTGGACAGCGGTGGGCCTTCCATACGATTAAGGACCCTGGCACTAGAGTCCCGGTCTTGCAGAGTTGCCGGTCAATCTAAGTTCCTTTGAACGAATCACCCCTGCCCCCCACCCCCACAACCCCACAGCTGGGAAGCAGCCCACATGTTTTTTGGTGCCGTACTTGCCATGCAGTGACAGGGCTGCCCACTGCATGGGTAATTGCGGTTGCAGTAGGAGCAGGACCTTAATTAGGTATTAATTAACCAGTTAAGGGCCTCAATTGGTATCGGGGCAGGAAGGCCATTCATAGGCCTTCGCAGCCTGGACTAAATTTCGGGGGAGGCAGGATGGTGGTGGGGCCCCCTACCACCACCATCTCACCTGATTTTATGCTCTCCCCACCTCCAAACCCACCACGGTGAGAGCATAAAATTCCACCCATAGAACAAGCTCTAAAGTAATTGAAATATTTTGTTAATGGTCTGTATATTATTTAGTCAGTATATATTAAATGCAGCACAGTCAGTAGCATCTATATAGAATGCAATCAATACACGTTGAATAGAATAGTCAGTCGCTCTTGGCTGGCATACGTTGTCCAGGCCTCGCTGCCGTAGAGCAAGGTACTGAGGACACAGGCCTGATACACTCGGACTTTTGTGTTCCGTGTCAGTGCGCCATTTTCCTACACTCTCTTGGCCAGTTTGGACATAGCAGTGGAAGCCTTACCCATGCGCTTGTTGATTTCTGCATCTAGAGTCAGGTTACTGGTGATAGTTGAGCCTAGGTAGGTGAACTCTTGAACCACTTCCAGAGCGTGGTCGCCAATATTGATGGATGGAGCATTTCTGACATCCTGCCCCATGATGTTCGTTTTCTTGAGGCTGATGGTTAGGCCAAATTCATTGCAGGCAGACGCAAACCTGTCGATGAGACTCTGCAGGCATTCTTCAGTGTGAGATGTATCTTCGCTGCCTTCGGAGAATACTTGGCATCAGGTGGCAGGACTATATCTCCAACACAGAAGTCCTTGAAGCGGCCAACACCCCCAGCTTATACACACTACTGAGTCAGCGGCGCTTGAGATGGCTTGGCCATGTGAGCCGCATGGAAGATGGCAGGATCCCCAAAGACACATTGTACAGCGAGCTCGCCACTGGTATCAGACCCACCGGCCGTCCATGTCTCCGTTATAAAGACGTCTGCAAACGCGACATGAAATCGTGTGACATTGATCACAAGTCGTGGGAGTCAGTTGCCAGCGTTCGCCAGAGCTGGCGGGCAGCCATAAAGACAGGGCTAAATTGTGGCGAGTCGAAGAGACTTAGTAGTTGGCAGGAAAAAAGACAGAGGCGCAAGGGGAGAGCCAACTGTGCAACAGCCCCAACAAACAAATTTCTCTGCAGCACCTGTGGAAGAGCCTGTCACTCCAGAATTGGCCTTTATAGCCACTCCAGGCGCTGCTTCACAAACCACTGACCACCTCCAGGCGCGTATCCATTGTCTCTCGAGATAAGGAGGCCCAAAAGAAGAAGAAGAAGAATAGTCAGTATATTTTATCTATGCAGTCAGTATATTGGAAATAGAAGTCATTTTATATTATATACAAAGATCATTTATAGTATATAGTACACAGTCAGTATTTATAGCATGCAACACAGACAAAATATACCATATATCAAGAAAAAAATAAAAGCTTTATGATGTATTGGAGCTGCTAATTTTCAGCTATTCCACCAACTGCACATGATCTCAACGCAAGATCCAGGAACTTTACCAAAGGATGTCACAGAAAAGGAAATCTGTCTTATGGAAATGGCATTGTACTGAGCCAGCAGCCGAGGGAGAAAAAAAGTGAGGAAGTCAGGAAGGAAGACAAAGTTCTGCTACTTAAAATACACTGGTTCTGTCTCAAAGCTACTCTTTAATATGCCTGCCTGCACTGCTCCTGTGACTCACTGCACTGCACTTTGCAGCACTGAGCCAAGCAGTCCAAGAAAACCCTGGGTTCAAACTGTCGGCTGGCCAATGCTACACTCAGCTTCACTCTTACAGGAATAGAGAGAGGAAATATCATCCAGGCTCCCTTTCTTGACCATGTTCTACTAACGGCTTCTGGAAAGTGGGCATTAAATGGGGGTGGAATTAGGTTCAGCTTTGATATCCCCCATGGTTGAATGGTCTGCTGACATTCACTTTACATGTACCAACCTCTAGTGGCATGGGTACCCTGACCTCAGATAGCCTAACAGGGTCAAAGGCCAATGTTTCTTTCCAGGTCAAGCTCAGCACTTATGTCAGAATCAAAAGCCTGCGGATTTTCTGGCCTGAGAATCTTTAGGCCCAGGAAAAGGTTGCTAGATCAAAAGAAGACTATCCCTTTCTCATAGATCATACCCACTTATCTTGCACCCCAATATCTCTCAACTCCTTCCTTCTCCAGAAATATCTCCATGGCCGGAATTTTACGTTGGGCTGGAGGCCCCGCCCACCAGCCAAAAATGTCAGTGGTGAGCCCGCCTCCTCCAGGCCTGGAAGCCACGCTATGATTTTATGTGGCCCAGGCCCTTAATTGGCCTCGGGCAGGTCTCCCACCCCTCTGATGGGAGCAGTGGTCACTGCTGGGACTGTAGCCAGGGATGAAGGTAAGTATGTGGGGCCTCGCTGGGGACAATCGGTCGGGCCCCAGTTAGGCAAGGGAGATCAGTTGGAGGAGAGGGGGGTAATGTAATGCAGTGGGGGTTGGCTTGTGCTGTGGGGGGGGGGGGGGGGTGGTACCCTCCATGGGGCACAGGGTGCCCAATCAGGAGGGCTCCCTACAGCCCACAAGGAGGGCACCAGATTTTATTGAGCGACCGCCTGCCCGCCACTGGTCATATACCACCGGCGGCGGGAGGAGGCCCTTAAGTGGCAGTTAATTGCCCATTTAAGGGCCATAATTGGCCTGAGGCGGGCAGGCCGCTTCTCGCTGCCGCCGCTCATAAAATTTCAGCGGATGCGGGAATGCAACAGCAACAGCACCCCTGCCTCCCACTCATTATACACCCCCTCAACTCCAGCCCGCACCCGCATGGGGTGTAAAATTCCAGCCCATGTTTCTCTATGCCAACCTGCTGTATGCCCCCCACCTCTCCAGGAATACACCCAATTTCTCCTTGAACTGAAGAGTGTTTAGGAACACACAAATCAGAAAACTAGAGCTCTGCTCCAATGGGCAAAATAATCAGCAATGTGTTTAGGGAAACTATCAGGTAGAATTAGGAAGAAGTTTCCTGAACGGAAATGCAGATGACAAACGGGTTGTCTCACTGCTAAATTTGTCATCATTGCACTAGTTTCATGATGAAAAACAGGTGAAACACTTTCTATCCCTATGCATGATTGTTTGTTCACAGCAAAAATAAATCTTAATCCATTTTAATCTCAGCAAAATTAATCTCAAATGGATTCCCCTGTATTGACTGCAGTTGTAGATTCTGGAGGCAAATTGTTGCCTTGAGGTCACTCCTGTCAACCCCAGTACCGATTATAGCCTAAGAAGCACTGGGAATATTTGTATTACTGTCGCTATGGGCTGAAGTAAGTTATAGTCCCACTGTGTTGAGTGCTCTCAAATCTAATAGGCTACACTTTGCAACTCAGCCAGAGACTGCCTATTTCACATACCTGGGTGTTACCCTGAGTTCATGTTATCTCCCTCTCACTTCTTATTTATGTTGTAAGCCCAACAATTTTGCTGCTTTTGCTAAATTACATACCAAACTAGAGAAGGATATTTCACTCCAAAATAATGCACACCTGATCCAAACATAGAATTCTAAAGTGTAAAACGATTTTTCCAATGGAAATAGAATTCCAATGTACCAAATTTCTATTTGCTTCCATTGTATAAAATGCCAAAGGATGAAACCACTTTCTAACCATTCCAAATGAAATGGAACTCCAAAGACGTAATCTTTTCCTTTTCCCTTTTCAATCCCATTATACCCAATACCAATGGACCAAACAAAATTCCAATAAACAGAGAATAGAGGAGGCTCAGTCATTGAGTAGTCTAGTTGAATGGGGGAGCAGACTTCAGGGGACGAATAGCCTACTCCTACTCCTATTTCCTATTTTCCTACATTCATATCCAATTCCTGAATAATTGGCCCAAAACTCTTGGGCTGGGGAAATGAACATATTTGGCAAATCGGCCATGGTGATCCGAATTTGCAGTAGTTTCTGAATTCACCAGATTTCCCCCACATCTGACCTCCATCAGAAATTTCAATAGATGGGCCAGAATGTCTTCCACCCACTCACACCTGCCTATGTCCACATGGCTGAGGGCGTTACTAGCCTACCTTAAGGATTCTACTCAGTGTGTCAACTGATCAGTGCATGGGACTATATCTGCTGAAAGCAGACATAAGTCCTGTACTGGGCCTTAAGAAAACCTGTAAGAAAGGTCGTTGATCTCTCTGGGATTGATTATCTTTTAAAACCTCCTTCTTTGTTGCCTTAGAAGCAATCCAATTTTTTAATCGTTTTTCTTAGGTTCTTGCTGGGTCTTGGAGTTCGCATGTTCAAGTAGCTGGGTTACGCTCCGACCTCCGTCACCTTTTGAGGCAGGTCCCTTTGTTGCACTGTACAGATACGAGCACCTCATCCCGAGTAGTTAAAAGAACTTCATCCTCACTATTTGGAGTGGGGGCAAAAGCAAGGCACAATGGTGGGCAGTAGTCCTATCTCACTACACTTCTGGTGGTGCAGTGTGGGATCTGGGGATTTTGGCCTTGATACGTAACTACAAAGTAAGATTCCAGCACAAGTATTTTTTTCAGTTATCCTGTTTTTAATGTTCAATATTTTAAACTCAATGCCGAATTTTAGCTGGAAACCAGAGGTCATGTCAGGAGTACTGCTTTTGATAATTGTTTTTTATTTTGATTAAATTGATAGTCATATGATTAAATGGTCCATGATGTTACAGAATTCTGATCCCAGCATAATCCTTATCCGAGGATATCAAGATACAACTGTAAAGTGTCTCTTGTCAAAACTGCTTATTTATTATGTCTATTTATTTGAGATTAAACTCTCTTTCTCTATCCCTGCCCAAGTGCTTACCACTCATTCCATTGTTTCTCCTCCAATACTTCCCTTGCCTTCAATAAACTTGTCTCATCCATGAAGCCGACCACCTGTTCCTTTGATATCCTCCTGTGCCAACTCCTGGCTACCCAACTTTCCCTCCTCAGCCCAATACTTGCCGATATCATCAATTTCTCCTTTTCTTCCCACATTGTCATTACCTCATTCAAAACTATTATTATGATCACTACTCTAAGCCTCTTTACTCTCTCCAATTTCCACTAACAACCTTCTCAAGTCCTGGCAGACAATTACACATCCACATCTCGAACTACTCCCAGTTCTACACTGAGACTCTTCAAAGGTACGAGCAATATCAACTTGATTGAATTTTTTGAAGAAGTAACAAGGAAGATAGATAAGGGTAATGCAGTTGATGTGGTCTACAGGGATTTTAGCAAGGCTTTTGACAAGGTCCCACATGGCAGACTGGTTTAAAAAAAATAAAATCCCATGGGATCCAGGCAAATGCAGCAAGGTGGATACAAAATTGGCTCAGTGGCAGGAAACAAAGGGTAATTGTTGATGGCTGTTTTAGCGACTGGAGGGCTGTATCCAATGGCATTGCACAAGGCTCAGTACTGGGTCCCCTACTTTTTGTGGTATATATTAACGATTTGGACGTAAATGTCGGGGTCATGATCAAGAAGTTTGCAGACGACACAAAGATTGGCCGTGTGGTAGATAGCAAAGAGGATAGCTGTAGGCTGCAGGAAGATATTGATGGTCTGGTCAGATGGGCAGAAAAGTGGAAAATGGAATTCAACTTGGAGAAGCGCGAATAACTCACCTCCTGTCTCCCCAAAGCCTGTCCACCATCTACAAGGCACAAGTCAGGAGTGCGATGGAATGCTCTCCACTTGCCTGGATGGGTGCAGCTCCAACAACACTCAAGAAGCTCGACACCATCCAGGACAAAGCAGCCCGCTTGAGTGGCACCCCATCCACAAACATTCACTCCCTCCACCACTGACACACAGTGGCAGCAGTGTGTACCATCTACAAGATGCACTGCAGCAACGCACCAAGGCTCCTTAGACAGCAGCTTCCAAACCCGCGATCCCTACCAACTGGAGGGACAAGGGCAGCAAATGCATGGGAACACCACCACCTGCAAGCTCCCCTCCAAGTCACACCCCATCCTGACTTGGAAATATATCGCCGTTCCTTCAGTGTCACTGGGTCAACATCCTGGAACTCCCTTCCTAACAACACTGTGGGTTGTTACCTCATATGGACTGCAGCAGTTCAGGAAGGCAGCTCACCACCAGCTTCTCAAGGGCAATTAGGGATGGGCAATAAATGCTCGACTGGCCAGCGACGTGCACATCCCATAAATGAATTTTAAAAAGTGATGCATTTGGGGAGGTTAAACAAGGCAAAGAAATACACAATTAATGGGAAAATACTGAGAAGTGTAGAGGAAGTGAGGGACCTTGGAGTGAATGTCCACAGATCCCTGAAGGTAGCAGGACAGATTGATAAGGTGTTTAAGAAGGCATATTGAATCCTTTCCCTTATTAGCTGAGGTATAGAATACAAGAGCAAGGAAGTTATGCTGGAACTGTATAACTCATTGGTTAGGCCACAACTTGAGTACTGTGTGCAGTTCTGGTCACCTCATTACAGAAAGGATGTAATTGCACTAGAGGGCACAGATGAGATTTACGAGGATGTTGCCAGGACTGGAAAAAGGCAGCTATGAGGAAAGATTGGATATACTGGGGTTGTTCTCCTTGGAACAGAGAAGCCTGAGGGGAGATCTGATTGAAATGTACAAAATGTTGAGGGGCCTGGATAGAGTGGAGGTGAAGGGTCTATTCACCTTAGCAGAGAGGTCAGTGATGAGGGGGCATAGATTTAAAGTGATTGGTAGAAAAATTAGAGGGGAGATGAGGAAAACCTTTTTCACCCAGAAAGTGGTGATGGTCTGGAACTCACTGCCTGAAAGGGTAGTTGAGGCAAAGACCCTCAACTCATTCCAAAGGAGTCTGGATATGCACCTCAAGTGCCGTAAACTGCAGGCTACAGACCAAATGCTGGAAGGTGGGATTAAAATAGGTGGATCGTTTTTCAGCTGACACAGACACGATGGGCCAAGTGGCCTCTTTCTGTGCCTTAAACTTTCTATGATTCTCTATCCTATGTAACTGCAACAGTGGCTCACTGTCCTTCCTCATCCTCCTTTCCCCTCTGCCTTTCACACCATCAGCCCCTGCACTCTCCAGCGCAGTTCAATGCTTTCTCATAATTCTATTCCTAACTATACCTGAAGCTGATCTCAGCATTTCTGGGCTAGATAGAAGAAAATTCTACCAAGATTCCTGTTGCGTGTGGGTGAGCGAATGGAGGGATGCTGGAACTTGTCGAACTATACCCCAAATAAAGGCAATGCCTTTAAATCAGCAGGAAAGATAACTTGGGAAGTTAATTACTCACCAGTCATCTTATGAGCACTTGGCTTCACCATGTGCCCAGGTTTTGTAGAAACCCCAGCTATTTGCTTGCTTTTTCATTCAATATTGCATAAATTAGCATATATATATATATATAAATATAATTAAAGCTGAGTAGCCCCCCCTTCTTTCCACTGGCACTCCTCTCTCTCCTCCCAGCACGTGTAGTTCAAGATGAGTAATAGCAGAACTAATGGTCAAAAATTAATTGCGACGAATCAAGCACAGCTAAAACGTTTTAGAAAACAACCAGGAATAAAGAGGAGAGTTTCATTTCAGTTTGATCGATTGAGCAAACCATTCCTACAAGCCTCCTTGCCGAGTCTTGCCCCAGGTGTTCAGGAATGGGAATTTTATCTATGACTACAAGAGTGGCTCCAACTGTGAAAATAAATAAGCTCAGGAGAGGGCTGCCTGCACCAGATGAGCACTGTATGTTAAATATGATGTTGTGTAGATGTTTGTTGATTGTTGAATTTGCTTCCTTTTATGCTTGAACATAAGACTAAATTACTGAACCTTGGAATTCCTTTTCAGAGCTATCTTGTTGAGAAATAAAGAAAAAAACACTTTCTGCCATTTCCTGTTTTGAAGGAGGATAATGGTCTGGTTCATTTGTGTCTTTCATTATTCCCAACTATTTCCTTTCAAAGTTTAAGGAAAAGAATACTGCAATAACTCCCACTTCCTCTTTTGGATATCTTATGCACCAAGTACATTATCTGCAAGATTTTCCTCCTTTCTGCATCTACATACTTATCATTATCAGCAATATATATTTATATAGTGCCTTTGATATAACAAAAATGCCATGTGCTTTATAATTAAGGATCATTGCACCTTCTCTTATATTAACTCCTTCTCTCCTAGAAACTCAATACTGTGCACCTTCTTACCTCAGTCTTCCTGTACTCCTTTAATCTAAACAATAGTTTGGTAGCATCCAACCATGGCTTCTTGATATAAAGCAACAAAAACTTACAGTTTTGGTTGCTGTGAAATGTCCTCAGGTGCTTCACAAGAACAATTATCAAACAAAATTTGACACCAGTCCAGATAAAGAGATATTAGCACAGGAGACCAAAAGCTTGGTTAAAGAGGTAACTTCTAATGAGTGTTTTAAAGGAGGAGAGAGAGATGGAATGGCTTTGATTGGAAATTCCAAAGCTTAGGGCCTAGGCAGCTGAAGGCATGGTTGCCAGTGGTGAAACGAAAAAATCGGGAATCTGCAAGATGCCAGAATTGGAGTACGGCAGAGATCTTGGAGGGTTGTAGTGCTGGAGGAGGTTACAGAGATAAGGAAAAGAAAGAAAGACTTGCATTTAAATAGCATCTTTCACGATCACAGATGTTCCAACGTGCTTTACAGCCAATGAAGTACTTTTTGAAGCGTAGTCACTGTTGTAATGTAGGAAACACAGCAGCCAATTTGCACACAGCAAGCTCTCACAAACAGAAATGTGATAATGAGTAGATAAGCTCTTATGAAAGACTTGAAACGTTAACTCTATTGATCAGTTCCAGCCGTTTCTATTTTTATTTCAGATTTCCAGCATACACAGTATTTTGCTTTTGAATGAATAGATAATCTGTTTTTGTGATGTTGACTGAGGGATAAATATTGGCCAGGATACCAGGGAGAACTCCTCTGTTCTTCAAAATAGTGCCATGTGATCTTTTACATTCACCTGAGAGGGCAAACAGGGACTTGGTTTAACATCTCATCTGAAAGACAGTTCCTCAACTGTGCAGCACTCCCTCAGTACTGCACTGGAGTGTCAGCTTTAATTTTTGTGCTCAAATTCTGGAATGGGGTGTGAAGCTAAAACCTTCTGACTCAGAGGCGAGAATGAGCCATGGCGGATGCTCTGAGATAGAGATAGGGAGGGGCAAGGACATGAAAGCGATTTAAAAACAAGCATGAGAATTTTAAAACTGAGGCATTGCCAAACCAGGAGCTAATGTCAGTCAGTGAGTATAGGGGTGATGGGTGAACGGGACTTAGGATGAATTAGGATGTGGGTAGCAGAGTTTTGGATGAGCTCAAGTTTACAGAAGGTGGGAGGCCGGCCAGGAGAACAAAAGAAAATTTGGAGATAGCAAAGGCATGGATGAGGGTTTCAGCAGATGAGCTGAGGTGGGGCAGAAACAGGGTGATGTTATAGAGGTGGAAGTAGGTCGTCTTAGTGATGAAGAGGATATGTGGTTGGAAGCTCGTCTCCGAGTCAAATAGGACTCTAAGTTTGCAAGTAGTCTGGTTCAGCCTCAGACAGTGGCCAAGAAGAGAGACACAATCAGTGGCTAGGGAAGGAGTCTGTAGATGGGTGCAAAGACAATGTCTTCAGTCTTCCCAGTATTTAGCTAGTGCCCTGTCTTCCCTTCTTCAGTTCTAGGAATGTCCTGCACCATAGTGTGGTCTTGGTTTTGCAACAGCAAAGAAACTTCAACTCAGTCTAAAATGTGTGCAGATAGATTCATTGACCATGGTTAAACATTTGAAACAGAAGAAGTTATAGGGCTATGGAGAGTGGGGAAGAGTAGTAGGGTTAGTCATTGATTGCTCTAGTAAAAAACTGACACAGTCACGTTGGGTTGAATGCCCTCCATCTCAGCTGTACATGTCAATGGTTGTATGGTTGGAGATCTGCCTTTGCAGTATCTCTTGTTGACAGCTTGCACTGAATCTAGATGCTAACCTCCAATTGCTTGCATTAAATGAAAAAGATCAAATATCTGGAACAAATGCAGCTTAGCCTGTTCCATTGGGGCAGGCCAGATAATCTTCTAGTACTTTTCTCTTTTCTCCAGTATAACGAGGAAAATTGAGCCCTCTGTGTCATAAGTACAATAATTTGAGTTTTTATTTAATTTGATGCCATATCTATTTAATCTGAAAGAGAACAACAGGGCATGAACCAATGATATCTAATGATAGAACAACACCTGCACATACTTGCACATTATTGTTCTGGATTAAAATAATTGCTGAGTTAGCTGGTCTCAGCTGCGGCCTCAGATTTCTCTCTTCATATCTCAAAGACACTGAGCCCGATGAGCTCAAAAGATATCATGTACTCTTCAGCAGCTCTCTCTGAAATGTCCATTCTTCACATGCAAGTCTAGACAGCGAGTGCCAATCGGCTATTTGACCAGTGGTGGGCTTCTCAAGCTAGTGCTTTCTGCTCTCAAGAAATGGCCACACAAATTTCCAGCAGGGTTCATCTGACAGCAGTCAGGAGTGGAAACCATGACTGATCTTTCTATGCATTAGCCCAAGGGCTTAACAACTTACATACAACAAAAAAGTATGCAATTTGTTCTGATGATGCTCAGTTGTGAAGCCCTTACACATGGTCAAATAACCTTCTGACACTCACCGTCTGTGCTCACACAGCAAGAATGGCCATTGGACTAAGGCATTGTGGGGGGGGATGGTGCCACCACCTGTGAAAAGCACCCCAGCATGTGTCGGCACCTTCAGGATAAAGGGAAAGAGAATCAGACAACAAAGTGTCTTGTCATTTAAATCTTATATTTCATTTCAATGTGCTCCATGCAAAAAAAAAATGATCGTCCAATTCTCTGTTGCAAATTATTAATAAGCATAACTATGGAAAAGGAAATTTTTAAAAATGTTCTACTTCTTGACTATCCTGTATAAATATTTATAATAAATAAACCAATACAAGCTGACAAAATGGATGCCATCGCTTTAATAGGACAAGATATGAAACATACTCTTCCCTGTTTCCCTGTGGTGTTTGCTGTTGTGACAAGCTGCACCATCAATCATATTCTGGGTTCCTGTGGGCAATGACAGAATGAAGATGTAGTAAAAAAAAAACATGAGAAGAAGGCTTTGCTGAATTGTCGTAGTTGCTTAAAAGATATTGGAAAAGACTCAATTTACCTGTGGCTCGGCAGTTCTTAGATGCTCATTTAAAAACTTCCTAAAAAATCTCCTCTGATTATTTATTTATATCTGGCTCTTCAGTGCAATTGGAGTCTGATCAGTGTGAGAGGGGATAGACAGCCTGAGGGGGAAGTGTTGGAAATGCAGTTCTTAGCAATCCCTCCTTCCCTCAGGTAGTGAGCTCACCAAGAGCAAAGCCAGCCTGACTGAGACACGGAGAGATTATTTACCCGAAATCAAAGGATTTTTTTTTCTTGTGTGTGATATAAAAGGCTTCTTGTTATTAAGTCGACACAGTTTCTGTTCTCATATTTATAAAGAGGTTGATTTAGTAACAACTACAACCATAACTTGTATTTATATAGCATCTTTAATGTGGAAAAATATCCCAAGGCACTTCACAGGAGCCGAATCAGACACAAAATTGACATCGAGCCAAAGGAAGAGACATTAGGATGGGTGACTAAAACATTGGTTTATAAGGTAGGCTTGAAGGAGTCTTAACTTAGAAGAGACAGGTGGAGAGGCAGAGGCTTGGGTAGGGGTCTGGAGCTTAGAGCCTATAAGACTGACAGGGCAGCTGCCAATGATCGGTGATGGAAATGGGAGATCCACAAGAGGCCAAAGTTGGAGGTGTGCAGAGATCTCAGAGGGTAGTGGGGTTGGAGGAGCTTACAGAGATAGAGACGGGATTCCGAAGAAGGGTCACTGACCCGAAACGTTAACTCTGCTTCTCTTTTCACAGATGCTGCCAGACCTGCTGAGTGGTTCCAGCATTTCTTGTTTTTATATTAGAGATGGGGAGACTTTGTAAGGAAAGAAAGACTTGCTTTTACAGAGCACCTTTCATGACCACACAATGTTCAAAGGCACTTTACAGTCAATGAAGTACATTTTTGGAGGTAGTGACTGTGAAAATGTAGGAAATGTAGCTGCCAATTGGTGCACAGTGATCTCCCACAAACAATGTGAGAATGAGCAGATAATCTTTTTATTATGATGTTGATTGAAGGATAAATATTGGCTAGGACACTTGGGATAACTCCCCTGCTCTCCTTCAAAATAGTGCAATGGGATCTTTTACATCCACCTGAGGGGGCAGATTGGGCCTCGGTTTAACTTCTCATCTAAAATCCAGCCTGTCCGATAGTGCAGCACTCCCTCAGCACTGCACTGGAGTGTCAACCTTGATTTTGTGCTCAGGTCCTGGAGTGGGACTTAACACACAACCTTCTTGAACACAAAGATGCAAATTTTAAAATCAGGGCATTGGTGGAACAGGAGTCAATGTAGGTCAGCAAGCACCTGGATGAAGATGAGTGAGCGAGATTTGGTGCAGGTTAGGTTACAGACAGAAGAGTTTTGGCGGAGCTCAGATTTATGGAGGGTGAAAAACAGAAGGCTGGCCAGGAGAGTATTGGAATTGTCAAGTCTAGACATAACAAAAGCATAGATATAAATTTAGTTAAAAGGGAATATATATTCTGGCTGAATTGAACCAAATCCTAAATATTAAAAAAAGAGAGCTGTACTGTAGTAGCTGTCTCAGGTTCCAGTATGATGTTCTTTTAGAGATGCTGGTTCCAGGAAGCCTGAGATCAGACATTTGGTGTAGAAGTCCTTAATTGTGATTCACTGAAAGTTCAGTGGGTAAATCCCCATGGATACAGACTAAGAAAGTGCCAGCCTTTATCACCAGTCTGTGTTACAGCTGCTCTGGGGCAGCAGTTGGGACATTACAATCAGGATCTCTTGGCTAAGGAGGGTAAAAATACTCCACAATTCCAGCTGCTGATTGTTATCGAGTGATTCCAGCTAGAAATTGTTGTGAGGGAGAGGATCAAGTTGGGCTGTGATGTCCCTTTCTCCGTGATCAGAAAGCCTCCCAACACTCACTCCTGAGGCTCAAATGTGAGAAATGGTCACTTGGGCAAGGTATCAGATAGCGGCTAGCAATGTGGAAACAAGGGCTGGATTTTTAAAGCCTGCTGTGTGCGAGAACGGAGTCAAGCATTGTTTGAAGATCGCATTCACGGATGTCAGCACTCGGACCCACTGCCATCGGAATACGACTCCATTTTTAAAGGGACGCTGGTAGCGAGGGACTGGGTCGGGCGCACACCTCCAATTAACTGCCTGTTGAGCTCATTAAAGAGCTCATTAACAGGCTTGTTAGTATCAGTGAGCAATTTTTGAAGCCTGGGAATGGGGAAAACACCATGGGGGGGTATACAACAGGGTTGTGAAGAAATGAACAATGTGGAGGACCATGAGGGCTATGGGATGGGCTGATTGAAATATAGCAGAGGCAGAAAATAATGCTCATCTGTTTCAGATGTGCCTCAGTGTTGATTATTGCTGCAGCTGGAAGAGCTGAATTTCTCATTGCAGGAAACTGGAGAGGGACGTGAGCCCTCTGGCATCAGAGGGGCAGCTGGGGTTGGCAGGGGAAGGCCTGGTGAATGTACAAAGCCTAGCTGAGGGAGTTCAGATGGGAACAGGCTACTCTGACATTGGACATAGCAGCCAGGATGAGCTACGGCTGGTGCAACTTTATGGACAGCAGGAGGCCAGAAGAGCACAGTGGGGGGCTGCAAGGGAAGGAAGGTCATAGAGTTATAGAGTTATACAGCACAGAAACAGGCCTTTCGGCCCATCATATCTGTGCCGGCTATCAAGCATCTAACTATTCTAATCCCATTTTCCAGCACTTGGCCCGTAGCCTTGTATGCTATGGCGTTTCAAGTGCTCATCTAAATACTTCTTCAATGTTGTGAGGGTTCCTGCACATTGTGCTGTGCTACCCAAGACATTGGGTAGAGCACCAGTGAAGCAGGAGCCTGCGCCTATCCAGGCAGATGGTCTTGGACCTGTGTGCTCTGTTCACCTGAGGCCTCACGGGCCACATGGCAGTCCCATACCTGCAACCATCAAGGTCTCAGGCGCCCTGAACATCTATGCAACAGGGTTGTTCCTGCGATCAGCTTTCGACTTAGGTGACATCTCGCAGTCAGCAGCTCATCACGTCATCAGGCAGGTCATGGATGCCATTTTCAGGAGGGCAGAGACTACACCCACATTGAACATATGAACAAACATAAGTACATACGAACATACGAATTAGGAGCAGGAGTAGGCCACTCAGCCCTCGAGCCTGCTCCGCCATTCAACAAGATCGTGGCTGATCTGATTGTAACCTCAACTCCACATTCTCGCCTATGCCCAATAACCTTTCACCCCCTTTCTTATCACGAATCTATCCACCGCTGCCTTAAGAATATTCAAAGATTCTGCTTCCACCACCTTTTGAGGAAGAGAGTTCCAAAGACTCAGGACCCTCTGAGAGAAAGATTTCTCCTCATCTCAGTCACAAATGGGTGACCTCCTATTTTTAAACAGTGACCCCTAGTTCTAGATTCTCCCACAAGGGGAAACATCCTTTCCACATCCACCCTGTCAAAGCCCCTCTGGATCTTATATGTTTCAATCATGTCACCTCTTACTCTTCTAAACTCCAACGGATACAAGCCTAGCCTGTCCAACCTTTCCTCATAAGACACTCTGCCCATTCCAGGTATTAGTCTGGTAAATCTTCTCTGAACTTCTTCCAATGCATTTACATCCTTCCTGAAATAATGAGACCAATACTGTACACAGTACTCCCGATATGGTCTCACCAATGCCCTGTATAAATGAAACATAACCTCCCTACCTTGGTATTCAATTCCCCTCGCAATAAACGATAACATTCTATTAGCTTTCCTAATTACTTGTTGGACCTGCATACTAACCTTTTGTGATTCATGCACTAGGACACCCAGATCCCTCTGTATCTCAGAGCTCTGCAATCTCTCACCATTTAGATAATATGCTTCTTTTTTATTCTTCCTGCTAAAGTGGCCAAATTCATACTTTCCCACATTATACTCCATTTGCCAGATCTTTGCCCACTCACTTACCCTATCTATATCCCTTTGTAGCCCCCTTATGTCCTCTTCTCAACTTACTTTGCTACCTAGTAGTAGCATAGTATATAGAAAATGATTTGGAGGAAAATGTAGCTGGTCTGATTAGTAAGTTTGCGGACGACACAAAGGTTGGTGGAGTTGCGGATAGTGAAGAAGATTGTCAAAGGATACAGCAGGATATAGATCGGTTGGAGACTTGGGCGGAGAAATGGCAGATGGAGTTTAATCCAGACAAATGTGAGGTAATGCATTTTGGAAGGTCTAATGCAGGTGGGAGGTATACAGTAAATGGCAGAACCCTTAGGAGTATTGACAGGCAGAGAGATCTGGGCGTACAGGTCCACAGGTCACTGAAAGTGGCAACGCAGGTGGATAAGGTAGTCAAGAAGGCATACGGCATGCTTGCCTTCATCGGTCGGGGCATAGAGTATAAAAATTGGCAAGTCACGCTGCAGCTGTACAGAACTTTAGTTAGGTCACACTGAGAATATTGCGTGCAATTCTGGTTGCCACACTACCAGAAGGACGTGGAGGCTTTGGAGAGGGTACAGAAGAGGTTTACCAGGATGTTGCCTGGTCTGGAGGGCATTAGCTATGAGGAGAGGTTGGATAAACACGGATTGTTTTCACTGGAACGACGGAGGTGGAGGGGCGACATGATAGAGGTTTACGAAGTTATGAGCGCATGGACAGAGTGGATAGTCAGAAGCTTTTTCCCAGGGTGGAAGAGTCAGTTACTAGGGGACATAGGTTTAAGGTGAGAGGGGCAAAGTTTAGAGGGGATGTGTGAGGAAAGTTCTTTACACAGAGGGTAGTGAGTGCCTGGAACTTGTTGCCGGGGGAGGTGGTGGAAGCAGGTACAATAGTGACGTTTAAGAGGCATCTTGACAAATACATGAATAGGATGGGAATAGAGGGATACGATCCCTGGAAGTGCAGAAGGTTTTTAGTTTAGGCAGGCATCAAGATCGGCGCAGGCTTGGAGGGCCGAATGGCCTGTTCCTGTGCTGTATTGGTCTTTGTTCTTTGTTCTATCTTTGTATTATCAGTAAATTTAGCAACCATACATTCGGTCCCTTCATCCAAGTCATTTATATAAATTGTAAAAGTTGAGGCCCCAGCACTGATTGCTGTGGCACACCATGCGTTACATCTTGCCAACCAGAAAATTACCCATTTATGACACAGATGGGCCTACACTGGCACAAAGGGCATTGGATTCAGCCTCCACTGCTGGATTCCCCCAGGTGCAGGGCATCATCACTTGCGCCCATGTAGCCATCAAGGCACCCAGCGACCAGCCAGTGGGATCCATCAACAGGAAGGGCTTCCAATGCCTCAATGTCCAAATGGTCTGCAAACACAACAAGAGATTCCTCTACGTGTGCGCTTGCTTACCTGGCAACTGCCGAGTCTCCTTCATCCTTCACCAGTCCAGGCTGCCTCAGATCTTCACTTTACCCTCAAAGTGCATAGCTGGCTCCAAGGGGACAAGGGAAAGCCTTGAAGAGATGGCTATTAACCCTTTACAGGAGTCCCAGACAGATGCACAGAGGTGAAAAAACCAATGCCACAGGTTCAGCAGGCCAATCATTGGGCAGGCCGGGTTTGTGAAGATGTGATTCTGGTGCCTGGATCAGTCGGGTGGCACCCTCCAATACCTTCCTGCAAGGGTATCAGCCATTCTGATCATCTGCTGCACTCTCCATAACACTTTCTGGTGCGAGGAATCAGTTGAACTTGACATCATAATTTTTTGGCTTATTGATAAAAATAGAACTTCAGTGGGGTACTTTTATACGAGATTTCTTCTGACAGACAACCTCTAACCAGCAGTTCAATATGGTATGTCACATTTACGGAGCAAACAGTGATGAAATGTGAAATGAACTGGAGGAATTATGAAATAAAAGTCAATTATTGAACTGAACTGCGAAAATAGGGACACATTTGTGCCACAGACAAAATGGAGTAGAGGTCAGGTGACCCCTCCTGTGTTGTCAATATACATGTTTGCCTGTTGAAGATGAAACCCATTATCCATGTCTGAATTAGCTTTGGGGAAAACACATTGAAATGGAAAATAACCCATTTCATGCTAACAACTCCTATCTGCAGAAATGGAGCTAACAAAATCTTTTGCAGACAGACTGACTCCGAAGCCAAGGACAAAATAATAAGTGTGAAGTAATACGTATATCAAAATGGACCACATTCAGATGCCATATTGCAGCAATGGTTCCCATATCCTGGAACACTGTATGAATCAGCCCAGGGGAAAGAGCCCTTAGTCACCTGACCGACACCCCAACTTGACAAGTTTCTACCTTCATAGGTATCTCTCTGGAGAGAGAGAGAGAACAGCCATAGAACAGCCAGAGAAGGTCTTTTCCAGTCAGAACATCTATGAGTAAGTTCCAACTAAGCAGAAGCCCTGCTGAAAACATATTTTAACTACCTCAGCAGAGAAATTGCAAGGTGACTTTGGAACATCCCCACCTGTGAAATTGAAACAGGATTTCCATCATCTACAAGCTTGTCATCTACAAGTCAGCGTGACTAAGGGAAAGAGTAGGCAGGGAGCAGATGATGTACGCAAAGGGACTGGTGGTCTGAGGTGCATTTGTTTTAATGCAAGGAGTGTAGTAGGTAAGGCAGATGAACTTAGGGCTTGGATTAGTACCTGGGAGTATGATGTTATTGCTATTACTGAGACTTGGTTGAGGGAAGGGCACGATTGGCAACTAAATATCCCAGGATATCGATGCTTCAGGCGGGATAGAGGGGGAGGTAAAAGGGGTGGAGGAGTTGCATTACTGGTCAAAGAGGATATCACAGCTGTGCTGAAGGAGGGCACTATGGAGGACTCGAGCAGTGAGGCAATATGGGCAGAACTCAGAAATAGGAAGGGTGCGGTAACAATGTTGGGGCTGTACTACAGGCCTCCCAACAGCGAGCGTGAGATAGAGGTACAAATATGTAAACAGATTATGGAAAGATGTAGGAGCAACAGGGTAGTGGTGATAGGAGATTTTAATTTTCCCCAACATTGACTGGGATTCAGTTAGTGTTAGATGGAGCAGAATTTGTAAGGAGCATCCAGGAGGGTTTTCTAGAGCAGTATGTAAATAGTCCAACTCGGGAAGGGGCCATATTGGACCTGGTGTTGGGTAATGAGCCCGGCCAGGTGGTCGAAGTTTCAGTAGGGGACTACTTTGGGAATAGTGATCACAATTCCCTAAGTTTTAGAATACTCATGGACAAAGATGAGAGTGGTCCTAAAGGAAGAGTGCTAAATTGGGGGAAGGCCAACTATACCAAAATTCGGCAGGAGCTGGGGAATGTAGATTGGGAGCAGCTGTTTGAAGATAAATCCACATTTGATATGTGGGAGGCTTTTAAAGAGAGGTTGATTAGCGTGCAGGAGAGACATGTTCCTGTGAAAATGAGGGATAGAAATGGCAAGATTAGGGAACCATGGATGACAGGTGAAATTGTGAAACTAGCTAAGAGTAAAAAGGAAGCATACATAAGGTCTAGGAGGCTGAAGAAAGACGAAGCTTTGAAAGAATATCGGGAATGTAGGACCAATCTAAAACAAGGAATCAAGAGGGCTAAAAGGGGTCATGAAATATCTTTCGCAAACAGGGTTAAGGAAAATCCCAAAGCCTTTTATTCATATATAAGGAGCAAGAGGGTAACTAGAGAAAGGATTGGCCCACTCAAGGACAAAGGAGGAAAATTATGCATGGAGTCAGAGAAAATGGGCGAGATTCTAAACAAGTACTTTGCATCGGTATTCACCGAGGAGAGGGACATGACGGATGTTGAGGTTAGGGATAGATGTTTGATTACTCTAGGTCAAGTCGGCATAAGGAGGGAGGAAATGTTGGGTATTCTAAAAGGCATTAAGGTGGACAAGTCCCCAGGTCCGGATGGGATCTATCCCAGGTTTCTGAGGGAAGCGAGAGAGGAAATAGCTGGGGCCTTAACAGATATCTTTGCAGCATCCTTAAACATGGGTGAGGTCCCGGAGGACTGGAGAATTGCTAATGTTGTCCCCTTGTTTAAGAAGGGTAGCAGGGAAAATCCAGGTAATTATAGACCGGTGAGCCTGACGTCAGTGGTAGGGAAGCTGCTGGAGAAGATACTGAGGGATAGGATCTATTCCCATTTGGAAGAAAATGGGCTTATCAGTGATAGGCAACATGATTTTGTGCAGGGAAGGTCATGTCTTACCAACTTAATAGAATTCTTTGAGGAAGTGACAAAGTTGATTGATGAGGGAAGGGCTGTCGATGTCATATACATGGACTTCAGTAAGGCGTTTGATAAGGTTCCCCATGGTAGGCTGGTGGAGAAAGTGAAGGCGCATGGGGTCCAGGGTGTACTAGCTAGATGGATAAAGAACTGGCTGGGCAACAGGAGACAGAGAGTAGCAGTGGAAGGGAGTTTCTCAAAATGGAGATGTGTGACCAGTGGTGTTCCACAGGGATCCGTGCTGGGACCACTGTTGTTTGTGATATACATTAATGATTTGGAGGAAAATATAGGTGGTCTGATCAGCAAGTTTGCAGACAACACCTAGATTGGTGGAGTAGCAGATAGTGAAGGGGACTGTCAGAGAATACAGCAGAATATAGATAGATTGGAGAGTTGGGCAGAGAAATGGCAGATGGAGTTCAATCAGGGCAAATGCGAGGTGATGCATTTTGGAAGATCCAATTCAAGAGTGAACTATACAGTAAGTGGAAAAGTCCTGGGGAAAATTGATATAGAGAGAGATTTGGGTGTTCAGGTCCATTGTTCCCTGAAGGTGGCAACGCAGGTCAATAGAGTGGTCAAGAAGGCATACGGCATGCTTTCCTTCATCGGACGGGGTATTGAGTACAAGAGTTGGCAGGTCATGTTACAGTTGTATAAGACTTTGGTTCGGCCACATTTGGAATACTGCGTGCAGTTCTGGTCACCACATTACCAAAAGGATGTGGATGCTTTGGAGAGGGTGCAGAGGAGGTTCACCAGGATGTTGCCTGGTATGGAGGGCACTAGCTATGAAGAGAGGTTGAGTAGATTAGGATTATTTTCATTAGAAAGACGGAGGTTGAGGGGGGACCTGATTGAGGTGTACAAAATCATGAGAGGTATAGACAGGGTGGATAGCAAGAAGCTTTTTCCCAGAGTGGGGGATTCAATTACTAGGGGTCACGAGTTCAAAGTGAGAGGGGAAAAGTTTAGGGGGGATATGCGTGGAAAGTTCTTTACGCAGAGGGTGGTGGGTGCCTGGACCGCGTTGCCAGCAGAGGTGGTAGACGCGGGCACGATAGCGTCTTTTAAGATGTATCTAGACAGATACATGAATGGGCAGGAAGCAAAGAGATACAGACCCTTAGAAAATAGGCGACAGGTTTGGATAGAGGATCTGGATCAGCGCAGGCTTGGAGGGCCGAAGGGCCTGTTCCTGTGCTGTAATTTTCTTTGTTCTTTGTTCTTTTTGGGAGGAAATCTTTCAATGGTGCAGGCCTGAATGTTCTTTGTCTTGAAAAGGATGTCTTGCCATCTCTTTGTCTCTGAAGTTGATGATGGAAAAACAATTTTTTAAAACAAACTCTTTCACAACAATTGGACTCTAATTGCATGCTACACTCTACTCTACCTTTTCTTGTATATGTATGTGTGTGTGTGAATGTGTGAAGTCACGAATATTTTTCAGTTATTGTGTAAAAATTATATATTTTTTTAAACCTATGAAAACACCTGTTATTTGCCTATTTATTTGACCATTAATAACACTCAGGGACTAAAGCACTATCTACAGTCAGTTGAGAGGTGAAAAATGGAAGCTACTCACACCACTTCCCATCTGTCCATAACAGGTAGCATGGGGTGACGGAAGTGACATCAGTATGTGAACAGACATCATCATTCATAGTCCATGAAGGATTCTGAATAGGACTGTCAACTCTTCAGGATTATCCTCGAGTCTCCAGGAAATAAAGGGGAAAAAATCCTAGAAATGGCTGTGAGAAAATTCAGTGTCATTTAAGTAATTATGTGTCTTTTTACAGATTCTTTCAACATTTTAGTTCATTAAAAATATTGAAGATGGGAAAATTGGCTGCTTAACTGAACACAGCAGTTGGAAGTGTGAGGTCATGTAATGACACTTCAGGAATAGATCCAATCAGAGTTGGCAACTCGAATTCTGAGAGATCATCAGAACACACTTCCTCTTTAAGCAAATCAATGGCAATAGGAGAGAGCTAGCGCTATCTCCACATGAGCCATCTAGTTCACTCCTTTGCTTGCTTGCTCTCCACGCATTTCTTTTTCAAGGAAATACTTAATTCCCTTTGAAAAGAACTTATAGAGGTAGATATGACATACAAATTGCCAATGTGAACTGGGTGCCAGGAATGATCCCTGCACAGGTCAGCCCGAGCCACAATTGAAATTGGGCCTCGATCAGGTTCAAATTAGACCGGCAAGCTGTAGACCTACTGCAGGTCTCCAGGCATCTCCACTGTTATGACAATATCAAGGTTGGGACATTGTGACACCACTGAATTCTTTGGGTAAGTCCCAGGAAGGAATTTGCACTGGGCTATAGGGTAGACTGTTCGCGACCCCTCCGAACTCAGGGTTGCATCCAGCTCATTTTTGAAAATCCATTGAAATGACATCCACTGCATTTGCTGTTGTCAGCCAATGACAGTATTGAACACTTAGGTTTCAGTGTTTCTATGGAAGGGGAGATATCACAGGTCTCTCTTGTTCTCTACAGATTTCCTTATTTCAAACTAATTCCATA
Source organism: Heterodontus francisci (assembly GCF_036365525.1). Classification (NCBI taxonomy): domain Eukaryota; kingdom Metazoa; phylum Chordata; class Chondrichthyes; order Heterodontiformes; family Heterodontidae; genus Heterodontus; species Heterodontus francisci. The sequence continues at coordinate 47,131,375 of NC_090371.1, forward strand.
GGTACAGGACTGCAGGGATTTTGATACAAATACCCGGAATTTCTCCTGCTCATCTGATTCAGCTTTGCCTCAGATATACGTCATAACTGGCAGAGTGCAATTTGCCAAGGTCCAGTCATTTTTCAAAATGGCTTTATCAGCATAGGGAGAAGTGAATAGTAGGAATCAAATTAATTGTAAGTTCATAAATATATTAGACAGTAGGGACTCAAAGAAGGATGTTTAGTCCCTGTAGCTCACTCTTACTGCTTAGATTCCTATACTGGATCCACTCAAGTCAGTTTTACCTTTTTCCTCCCCTGGTGCTTTACCCATTCCACTCTACCCCCAGCTAAGTTTGAACAGCGCCCATTCCCTGTTGAACACTTTAACTGTATCATTGCATTGAGTGGCAGTATGCTTTAGAAGCTATATTCTCTAATTCTGAAGTACTCAATCATAAATAATCAAGGAGCCCTAGTAAAATTGAAGTCAATGGTACTCAGGTTATTGGAGGCCAATCATCTCAGCGCCAGGACATCACTGCAGGAGTTCCTCAGGGTAGTGTCCTAGGCCCAAACATCTTCAGCTGCTTCATCAATGATCTTCCCTGCATCATAAGGTCAGAAGTGGGGATGTTTGCTGATGATTGCACAGTATTCAGTTCCATTCGCAGCTGTTCAGATAATGAAGTGCCTGCATGCAGCAAGAGCTGGACAACATTCAGGCTTGGGCTGATAAGTGGAAAGTAACATTTACATCTCACAATGGCTATCACCATAAAGAGAGGAACTAACCATCTCCCCTTGATATTCAATGGCATCACCATCGCTGAATAGCCCACTATCAATATCCTGAGGGTTACCATTGATCAAAAACTTAACTAGACCAGCCACAAAAACGCTGTGGCTATAAAAGCAAGTCAAAGGCTGGGAATTCTGTAGAAAGTAACTCACCTCCAGAGCCTTTCCACCATCTACAAGGCACAAGTCAGGAGTGTGATGGAATATTTCCCACTTGCCTGGGTCAATGCAACTCCAACAACATTCAAGAAGCTCAACACCATCTACTCTCTGTTTCCTGATAGCTAGTCAATCTGCTATCCATGCCAATATGTTACCCCCTACACCATTTTCCGCAATAACCATTTATGTGGCACATTATCAAATGCCTTCTGGAAAGTACAGTACATCCACCAGTTCCCCCTTATTCACAGCACATGTTACTTCTTCAAAGAACTCCAACAAATTAGTTAAGCATGATGTCCCTTTCATAAAACCATGTTGACTCTGCCTGATTACCTTAAATTTTTCTAAGTGCCCTGCTATAACGTCTTTAATAATAATAGCTTCTAACATTTTTGCTCTGACATGTTAAGCTAACTGGCCTGTAGTTTCCTGCTTTCTGTCTCCCTCCCTTTTTGAATAAAGAAGTTACATTCACTATTTTCCAATCTAATGGAACCTTCCCCGAATCTAGAGAATTTTGGAAAATTAAAACCAATGCACTAGCCATTTCTTTTAAGACCCGAAGATGAAGTCCATCAGGACCAGGGTATCTGTCAGCCCGCAGCTCCAACTATTTGCTCAGTACCACTTCTATGGTGGTTGTAATTTTCTTGAGTCCCTCCCTCCCTTCCATTTCCTGATTTACAGCTATTTCTGGGATGTTACTTGTATTCTCTATGGTGAAGACCAATGCAAAATACCTGTTCAATTCATCTGCCATTTCCTTATTTTCCCTTATTAATTAAATCTGTTTAACTATCTTGCTTGAGGTTTTTGACCAGGTAGCAGAGAGGGTTCATGAGGGTAATATGGTTGATGTGTATATGCACTTCCAAAAGGCATTTGATAAAGTTCCATTTAACAGGTTTTTCAGCAAAGTTGAAGACCATGGAATAAAAGGGACAGTGGCAACATGGTTACAAAGTTGTCTGTGTGATAGGAACAGAGAGGTGGACGGTTGTTTTTCAGAGCGGAGGAAGGTATAGAGTGGGGTTCCCCGGGGATCAGTGCCAGGACCACTGCTTTTCTTGATATATATTAATGACCTAGACTTGGGTGTACAGGGCACAATTTCAAAATTTGCAGATGACTCAAAATTTGGAAGTATTGTGAACTATAAGGAGGATAGTGACAGTTTTCAAGAGGACATAGGCAGTCTGGTGGAATGGGCGGACATGTGGCAAATGAAATTTAATACAGAGAAGTGTGAAGTGATGCATTTTGCTAGGAAGAATGAGGAGAGGCACTGCCTGAAATAGTGGTGGAGGTAGATTCAATCATGGTTTTCAAAAGGGAATTGGATGAGCACCTGAAAAGAAAAAAATTGCAGGGCTGCCAGGACAGGGCGGGGAGATGAGCTAAGTTGCTCTTGCAGATTGCCGGCATGGACATGACAGACCAACTGGCTTCCTTTTGTACTGTAACCAATCTATGAGTCCATAGCCGGGACTTTCTGGGCCCTTTGAGGATGTAGTCTGAGGCGGAAAGGCTGGCAAAATGGTATGGGAAGGTGATGTGCCCGACGCCTTTCTGCCACCACACCATTTTGCCAGCTGCAGTAAAGGTGGCAGACAGCACACCTGCCCGGAGCCTAATTGAGCTACTTAAGTGGTCAACTGAGGGCCTCTTCCCACCTCAGCTAGCATTTTACCAGCTGCTGACGATACCCTCCACCCTGTAGGAAAACTGCCAGGTGAAACCTGGCGGCCTCCTAGTAGGCTCCAGGTGGAGGGGCCTCCTTTTTGGGCATTCTTTGACCCATAAAGGGGTCTCCCGGCAGCATTGGCCACCTGTGCAGCATTGACAGCACCTACCCTCAGCAACAACCATACCAGTGCCCTCAAACTCGCCGGGCCTGCCTGACTGGCCCCGTCACCCCCAGACCCCACTCACCTGGTTATGAGGGTGCACCTCCAGCCTTGCCGCCTTGGAAACATCCTGACCTATGACTTCATCCATTATATACCTCGGCTGACTGAAGTCCATGGAAAGTACAGTCAGGGTTGGTTATTAGGGGCGATGTATAACTGACAGCCCATTTCAAGACACTTACTTAGATTGAAAGTTTAACAAAGCCATTTCTGTGGCAGATTTTGTGCAGCCTGCATACAGCCAGTGAAAGGACCTTTTTAAAAATAGTAATGTTGATCCAAATGTTTCTCCCCAATGCTTGCCATCCATTTAGTAACTTGCCACAGTTGGATAATTGAAATCCGGAGCTGACCATGTGGAGAATTGCAGACAGAATTCTGAATCCCAGAACTGCATGGTGCGGGAAGGGTTTAAACTAAATTGGCAGGGGGATGGGCACCAGCATATAGAAGTAGAAAAGAGAAATAAGGTGCATAATGTTAAACAGTACTAGAGAGGGAAGTAGTTCCGTATTAGATGAAAGCGGATTGAGAAGGACTACGAGGAAGGCAAAGGCAGGATTACAACGCACAAAGTGTGGTGAATAAGGTTGGTGAGCTTCAAGCACAAATAGCAGTGTGGGAATATTATGTAGTGGCAATAACGGAAACATGGCTTAAAAATGGTGAGGACTGGGCGCATAATATACAAGGATATAAAGTGTTCAGAAAAGATAGAAAAGGTAAAAAGGGAGGTGGGATGGCAGTACTGATTAGGGAAGACATTGTAGTGTTGGAAAGGGAGGATGTCCTTGAGGGGGCAAGGACAGAATCCATTTGGTTAGAGTTGAGAAGCAAAAAGTGTATGATTATGCTACTAGGGGTATTCTATAGGCCTCCAAATAGTAAGAGAGTGAGATAGAGGAGAAAATATTTAGGGAAATTGCAGAGATGTGCAAGAACTATAGCGTGGTGATATTGAGGGACTTTAATTACCCAAATATCGATTGGGATAATTTTAGAATAAAGGGAAAGTTGGGGGTGGGGGGGCGGGGGTTGGGGGGAGAAATTTCTGAAATGTGTTCAGGAAAACTTCCTTGATCAGCATATTCTCAGCCCAACTAGAAAAGAGGAATTGTTAGATCTGGTGCTGGGAAATGGGGTGTGCCAAGTGAACCAAGTGTCTGTGGGGAGCACTTGGTAGGAGTGATCATCGTATCATAAGGTTTAGACTAGTAATGCAGAAAAGCAAGGAACTAAATAAGGTAGAAAGTCTAGATTGGAAGAGGGCTAATTTCAACGCGATGTGAAGGGATCTAGCCAGGGTAAAATGGAACCAAAGACTTACAGGAAAAACTGTATCCAAACAGGGCTCCTTGGATGACAAAGGAGATAGAGATTATGATGAAACACCAAAAGAGGGTGTATGATGCATGTCAGGTGAATTCTTCAAGTGAGAACCTGGCCAAATACAATAAGTTGAGAGGGGAGGTGAAGAGGGAAGTAAGACTGGAAAAGAGAGAACATGAGAATAGAATGGCAGTCAACATAAAAGGGAACCTAAAAGTCTTCTATTGGCATGTAAATAGTAAGTGGGCAGTAAGAGGTGGAGTGGGACCTATTGGGGACAAAGAGGGTAATATATTCTTAGAGACACAGGGCAAGGCTAATATATTAAATCAGTACTTTGTATTAGCGTTCACTAATGAAGTGGAATCTGAAAAAATGTCAGAGAGTGTAGTGGGAATGGATAGAGTAAAAACTGAGGGGGGAGGGAGGTACTAAAAAGATTGGCTATGCTTAAGATAGATAAGTCACCTGGCTCGGATGGGTTGTATCCCAGGTTGCTAAAGAAAGTGGGGGTGGAGATTGTGGAAGGGCTTACCATAATCTTCCAATCTTCTCTCGATACAGGGGAGGTGCCAGAGGATTGGAGAATGGCAAATGTAACACCTTTATTCAAGAAAGGGTGTAAGGACAGTCCAAGCAACTACAGGCCTGTTAGTTTAACCTCAGTGGTGAGTAAGGTTTTAGAAACAATGGGCTGAATTTTAAAGACCCCGCCCCCCACCCCGGCGTTGGGGGTTGTGGCAGGGTGTGGGGGTTGGGGGGGAGGTGGGAAATGCCTCTGAGTGAGGCCCGCCACAGACCTTGACACTGGGGAGGCCCGGCCCCATATTGCCGGTGGTGGTGAGGCCTCATGGTGACCCAACCGCTGCTCGGCGACATAAACCCAATTTAAATATGTAAAATAATTTAAATCAATGAATTACTTAACGTTGTTCTCCCGCTGTCCGTCCTGGAACGATATTGGTGCCGGTGGCCAGCGCTCCTGTGCCTTTAGATTCCCGTCGAGGCGAAACACTGGAAGGGAGGGGGGAGCAGGAATGTTTTTTCAATGTGGGGGGAGCACGGGGTCAAACTCATCTCATTGATGTAGGGGATGATGCGAAGGATTACAGTGCACAGTTTATGAACTTTGGGGAGGGAGCGTCAGGTGCACTGGGTAAGTATTTTGGTGGGGGGGAGAGAGCAAGGAATTAATTCTATGGTTATTGGGGGGGATTTAATTTTTTTAGAACAATCTAGCTTTAAATATTTAAATTGAAATGTAGGGCTCAAAGGCCTTTAAAAAATGGTGCCAGCACCTGCGCAAAGGTGGCTGACACCATTGCCAGGGACGGACAACCCACCCCCTCCATGTCATCGGGGTAGGTACTCCGCCCTGGCTATTTAAATGAGCCGCCGCGATATGCATCCCGCGTCGGCGGACCGCCATTCTTTACATCAGCCCAATAATTAGGGAAAAAAAATCAACAGACACTTGGAGAGGTATCAGTTAATTAAGGAGAGCCAGCATGGATTTGTAAAAGGAAGATCATGCTTGACTAATTAACAGAGAAGGTTGATGAAGGGAATGCAGTGGATATTGTTTATATGGATTTTAAGAAAGGGTTTGATAAGGCAGCACATAAAAGATTGGTTAGCAAAACTGAGGCTCATGGAATAGGAGGGTCAGTATCCAACTGGATAAAAAAATTGACTTATGGACAGAAAACAGCGAGTCGTAATAAATGGTTGCTATTCAGACTGTAGGATGATAGACAGTGGTGCTCCCCAAGGTTAGTGCTGGGGCCATTGCTTTTTTTGTTATTTGTAAATGACTTGGATCTTGGAATACAGAGTAGAATCTCAAAATTTGCTGATGACACCAAACTTGGAGGTGTGGCAAACAGCGAGGATGATATGAACTGCCTGAAACAGCACATAGATCAGCGTGCAGAATGGGCAGACGAGTGGCAGATGAAATTTAATACAAACAAGTGTGAGGTGAAGCATTTTGGCAGAAGGAATAGGGAGAGGCAATATATACTTCATTACACAGTTTTAAAGAGTGTGCAGGAACAGAGGGACCTGGGGGTGCATGTGCATCAACCTTTGAACGTGGCAGGACATATTGTGAGAGTGGTTGGTAAAGCATATGGGATCCTGGGCTTCATAAATAGGGGCATAGAGTACAAAAGCGGAGAAGTTTTACTGAACCTTTATAAAGATCAGGTTAGGCCCCAAATGAAGTATTGAGTCTAGTTCTGGTCATCACACTTTAGGAAGGATGTGAGGGTCCTTGTGAGGTGCAGAGATTTACTAGAATGGTTCCAGGGATGGAGGATTTTAGTTACAAGGTTGGGTTGGAAAAGCTGGGGTTGTTGTCCCTGGAGCAAAAGAGATTGAGGGAAGATTTAATAGAAGCGTACACTATTATGACAGGCTTAGATAAATTAGACAAGGAAAAGCTGTTTCCATTAACTAATGGTACGAGGACTAGGGGACACAGATTGAAGGTTTTGGGTAAGAGATGCAGGGGCAATGTGAGGAAGAACGTTTTTACACAGTGGGTGGTAATGACCTGGAACTCGCTGCCCATAAGGGTGGTGGAAGCAGAGACAATCAATGATTTCAAAAGAAAATTGGATGGCTACTTGAAGGAAATAAACTTGTAGGGATACGGGAATCAAGCGGGGGAGTGAGACTGACTGGACAGCTCCAAGGAGAGCGAACATGGACTTGATAGGCTGAATGGCCTCCTTCTGAGCCATAAATGACTCTATGACAAAACATTAAAGCATTCCTGAGAGTGCTCCATGAGCAAGGCAATAATTGAGATTGTGTGCAAGTTTCGATTTCTTCATATCAGTAAAATTCTGCTCCTGATCAAGCTGCGGTATTGGAAGAAATTCATCGACTCTGCAATTCATTGAATAAAATAATGAAGTTTCAGACACCACTTTTACCTCCATCAGCATTGATTTTTCTTTGCTGTCTGTTCTCCACATCTTGATATACTTGCAGAATATTGAGCCCTCAGCACAGATGTAGGCAATAATGCAATGATGAATAAATATGTTTTAAGAGATGTAATTCATCCACAAACAGTAAATAAAAAACTGTTTTTGTTGCAATTGTTATTTGCTTAGGGTACATTGGTACACCATACATAGAAATACAAGGCAAATAGTATAGGGGACAGGGTACATCACAATAGGGAGTGATTTACTGATTTACTGGTTGTGGATGATGCTGGACACTGAGTCCAGGGAGTAATAGTTGGTATTACTGGTTACTGCCAGGCTTGTCCTTTGTGTCTGTGCCTGGCAGATTATGGTTATGCCACTAGAGACTTGGCAGTTACCCATATGAGTGGAGTAGAGGGCAGTCCTGACGTAGATTTTTACTTTGTGCAATAGCCTAGAAAGGAAGTCGAAATAAAAACAAAGGGATATGTAAATCAGGCTGCCGATTCACTATCAGCCATTTCACACTATGGCACAAAGTCAAATGGTACCCTCTGGTGCTTGGTGCATGACATAGAATGGAGTGTGAATGATGTGCCTGCCACCGACTGACAGCGGACCAGGAATAGGGACTAGATTACAAAGAATTTCTGCTAGTTCAGCTTCAGCCACAGAGAATACAGAATTTTCTCAGACTAGGCTACTTTCCATTGTGTTTCAATCACCTTGGATGACAATTGCTGGGGTCAGCTTTGGCAACCCCACTGCCCGTGCATGGAACAATGTCAATGATTCCATAGGCATGGTGCAGACTGGTGCCAGAGAAGTGCACAGTGTAGCATTTTTGCCCACCTGCCCATTCCCACCACCACCAAACCCCCCATCACCACCCACCCCCCTCCCCACCTCCGCCGCTAATGCGATGTCTTCCAACCTTTTCAGGGTGGTACAAGCCCCACCTCAGCCCAGCAAGCTTCTGCGGGTATTTCAGACACCTTGAGTGGTGGGGTGGGGGTTCTGCAAGGGTGCTGCAGATGCAACCTTAAATTTCTGACCCCTCTCCTGACATGTGAATTATGAGGAATTTTCAGGCCACAATGCCTTGGCAAGAACAAAGTGATGCCATAAATGTTTACACTGCTGCACATATTTATGATAAAGGATTCTGTGGCCAGGCAGAAGGAAGAGTGTAAACACGCTTAAGGTGCTCTGATGGGGGTATAAAGAAAGGAGATTTAAACTGCTGGGAATTATTACATTTGTGTGAGTCGAGTAGAGGAAGATTAGGAGAAGGATGAGTCTGTCCCTAAAGTCCATTTGCTTTAGTACATCTCTCAGGTAGACTCTTCACTTTGGCAAATGCTTTTTCCTCATCCAAATGAGTACAAGGGCAAATTCAGATGGAAGCGACTGTGGAGGATTTTGAGAAGACACTGGGCATTGTCTAATAGGTCCACTGCAGTGAAAGCCCATCTGTTCTTTTTGCATTAGACTCAATTATTCCAGTGCTCTCCTGGCTCACCTTCCATCCTCCACACTCTAAACTTCAGCTCTTCCAAAACTCTCCTTCTATCCCACACCAGGTACTGCTCATCCATCACCCCTGTCCTTGCTGGCCTACATTTGTTCCTGACATCCCCCCAATGCTTCCAATGTAAAATTCTCAAGCTCATGTTTAAATCCTTTCATAGCCTTGCCCCTCCGTACCTCTATAACTTCTTTCAATCTCGCGCCAGCCCCATCCCCAGAATTTTCTGTTGCTTCAAATCTGGCAACTAGTTTACATCCCTCCCTTCACCCCAACATTGGTGGCTGTGCATTAAGCATCTAGACTTACACACTGAAATTCTCTTCTTAAGCTCCTCTGCCTCTCAATCTTCCTTTCCTACTTTAAGACCCTCTGTAAAACCTACCTCTTTGACCAAACATTTGATTGATCTTCCTAATATTACATGGAATTACATTGTATTTTACAGCACAGAAACAGACCACATGTGCCAGTATTTATGCTTCACATTAGCCTCCTGCCATCTTACTTCATCTCACCCCATCAACACATCCTTCTATTCCTTTCTCCCTCAGGAACACATGGACAAATGTGAGTTAATTAAGGAAAGCCAGCATGGATTTCCCTAAGGGATTTCCCCTAAGGGAAAATCATGTTTAACTAACTTGCTGGAGTTTTTTGAGGAGGCAACAGAGAGGGTTGATGAGGGCAATGCTGTTGATGTGATGTACATGGACTTTCAAAAGGCATTTGATACAGTGCCACACAACAGACTTGTGAGCAAACTTGTAGCTCATGGAATAAAAGGGACGATAGCAACATGAATAGGAAATTGGTTGAGTGACAGGAAACAAAGTAGTGGTTGATGGATGTTTGTCAGACTGGAGGAAGGTTTGTAGTGGAGCTCCCCAGTGTTGAGACCCTTGCTTTTCCTGATATATATTAATGAGCTAGACTTTGGTGTACAGGGCACAGTTTCAAAGTTTGCGGATGATACGAAACTTGGAAGCTTTGTGAACTGTGAGGAGGATAGTGTAGAACTTTAAAAGGACATAGACAAGTTGGTGGAATGGGCAGACAGGTGGCAGATGAAGTTCAATGCATAGAAATGTGAAGTGATTCATTTTGGTAGGAAGAACATGGAGAGATAATATAAAATAAAAAGTACAAATCTAAAGAGGATGCAGGAGCAGAGGGATATAGCTGTATACGTGCATTAGTCATTGAAGGTGGCAGGACAAGTTGAGAGAGTGGTTAATAAAGCATACAGTATTCTGGGCTTTAGTAATAGGGGCATAGAGTACAAGAGTAAGGAAGTTATGTTGAACTTATAAGCCACTCGTTTGGCCTCAGCTGGAGCATTGCATCCAGTTCTGGGCGCCGCATTTTAGGAAAGATGTGAGGGCTTTGGAGAGAGTGCAGAAAAGATTCATGAGAATGGTTCCAGGGATGAGGAATTTCAGTTATAAAGATAGATTGGAGAAGTTAGGACTGTTTTCCTTGGAGAAGAGAAGACTGAGAGGTGATTTGATAGAGGTATTCAAAATCATGAGGGGTCTGGACAGAGCAGATAGAGAGAAACTGTTCCCACTCGTAAAAGGATCGAGAACGAGAGGGCACAGATTTTAGGTATTTGGTAAGAGAAGCAAAAGTGACACAAAGAAAAACTTTTTCATGCAGCGAGTGGTTAAGGTCTGGAATGCGCTGCCTGAGAACGTGCTGGAGGCAGGTTCAATTGGAACATTCAAAAGCAAATTAGACAGTTACATAAAAAGGAAGAATGTGCAGAGTTACTGGGAGAAGGCAGGGGAATGGAACTGTGGGAACTGTCCTTTCAGAGAACCAGTGCGTACACAATGGGCCAAATGGCCTCCTTCTGCATGGTAACAAAGCTGTGATTATGTGAACTTATCTAACTTCCCCTTGAATGCATCTATGCTATTCACAACCACTCCATATGTTAGGTAGCAAGTTCCATATTCGTGCCGCTCTCTAAGTAAAAAAGTTTCCCTTGAATTCCTTACTGGATTTATTTGATACTGTCTTATATTTACAGCCCCTAATATCTCCTGCTTTGCTTCGATCATTTTATATTTGATTATACCTCTGTGAAATGCATTTCACCATATTAAAGGTACTATCTAAATGCAAGTTGTTGTTATATTCATGTTTATTTTTATGAATGCAATCAAATTTAAATAACTTTTAATAGAAAATTATTGAAATGAAATAGTTATAGAAATTTTTAATAATGGTTATGATTTTTAATGTGGTTTCCTCAATAATTTTCTACATGTATTTGTATGAGTGAAAAGTATGGAATTTATGGAATTGTTCTGATATTTCGTTTAGTTAAGCAATGTAATAGTTAACCTTTGGTTATACTTGTTTGAATTAACCCATCAAGCCCCTTTCAGTAAGTATTGCTGATTTAGTGACACTTGCTTATATCCACTGGGGATATGTATAGATCTTGTCTGTTCAGTTTCAGACAACCTGTGATGTCTCACTTTTAAAACCACTGCATCTCGTTACTCTGTTATTAATGGACCCAGCTTCTCTCCCATTCTCTCTCATTCTCTCTTCCCTGTTGCTTCCAACAAGAAAGCTCAGACACTGGAAATTTGAAACAGAAAATGCTGATAATACACAATAGGTATGTCTGAAAAGAGAAAGGATAGGTTAAGGTGTATCAACCATTTGACAAAAATGCTTATCTCTGCAGATGCCAACTGATCTACATATTTTCAGAAATTTCCAGTTTTATCCCTGTAGGTTTACCAGTTTTCTTTATTTCCTTCCTTAATCTGTACAATGGTCATGTTTCCTGTAAAATGTAGGAATTGCCATAAATATGCAGATGCTGGGATGCCACTCATATTCCTTTACAGATTCCCAATCTAAATCATGCCACAGAGTGAAGACACGAGAGAGGGCCACTCGGAGTTACTCATGTGCACGTCCCCAGTTACGGGGCATCATTGGCACAGCCTGGGAACCCTCTCAAACGGAGGTGGTATTCAGTGCACAGGGATCAGAAAAAGGTAAAGAGGAAAAAAGGAACAAAACATTTACCACCCACCACCAAAAATAAATTAGAATTAAATCTTCCATTCAGAGGAGGTAAAGCTTGCATTTTCCAATACCATTCTCAGGTATTAGCAAATATGTCCCTTATATCTTCAGTTCAAAGGAATCGAGGTCAGATTTGAAGCTCAGTGATGCCGACTTGTATTTAAAGGTTGACCTTTGACAAGGCCTGTCAATCCCATTGTCAGAGAAAGGAGTCCACTGGGAACCAGTGACCAGCGCCAGGGTCAGTAGCATAAAAAAATCTATTTAACTAAGTGTCATCTTCGATAACATCCCCACCTCAAATAAGAAGGGCAGCAGACCTCATATATCCTTGGGCTGGTGAACATGACTCCAACTGACTTCCACACCTGTCCCTAGAGAAATTGATTAAAAAGACAATGTCCTTATCTTCAGCAGTAATTAAATCATTATATGTGGGATAGTAGACAGCTATGAGGGTATTAGAAAATAATGGAATACCTGTGAGTGACTACGAGGCAGTAATCTCAATGAGGGCGTCAGCTGATTTCATTAACCATGAACACAAAGCACAACTGGTTTATAACCATCGTATGTCTGAAATAGGTATATGATACATCCAGGTTCGTACCAGGTTAGAATGTGCCATATACAGGATAATTCCCAGTTTAGAAAGTGTTTTATATATATATATATAGGATAACACTATCTGAAGTGTGCTACAGAGGAGGTAACACACAGATCAAAGCATATCACACAGCAGATAATACACAGACTGAAATGTGTTTCATGCATGTAACTTAGCAACTTTCATTCACTTGACGAGAGGCGCACTCATTTCAGTCACATGGCCAGGATCCATCATTTTGTGGCTCAAGCCACATGACCCAGGTCACAAATGCCTTCTTTGCTGCTGATTATATTATAGTAAGCAGCAATAGTGTTTCAAACAATGTGGTGCTCCCAGGATACAGGACAGCATGAACTGCATTTGTGGCAATTCGCACATTTTTGCAACATCCCATAGAATTAATTAACAGAAAATGTTCCCTGAGAACTACGAAATAGTTAATGCATGTGTATACATTGCAGTGGGTGCATCTGGGAAGGATCTGGTGCATCTTAAAGGAATCATGGATTCACTACTTATTCCAGGTTGCAAAAAACTTGAATGATTGGCTCCTTGAAGAATGTGGCTTCACGACACCTTGCTCCCTCACAACAAAAAGCAAAATACCATTGAGAGGCAGCGACATGACTGAGAAAACACAAACCAAAATTGTTAAACAACAGACGCCAGAGCGAAATGAGAGAATGGTAGTGTTGTGCTGGATGCTACAATACATAGACATGTGTACCATTTACAAGATACACTGCAGCAACTCGCTAAGTCTCCTTTAACCTACAAACTCTACCACCTAGAAGAACAAAGGCACGAGACACATAGGAACACCACCTCCTGGAAGTTCCCCTCCAAGTCACACACCATCATGACTTGGAACTATATCGCCGTTCCTTCACTGTTGCTGGGTCAAAATCCTGGAACTCCCTTCCTAAGAGCACTGTGGGTGTACCTACATCCCAAGGACTGCAGCGGTTCAAGAGCACGGCTCACCACCACCGTCTCGAGGGCAAATTAGGGATGGGCAATAAATGGTGGCTTTTAGGACTCGGCCAGCTCAGTTAGTAGTGCTGCCACCGAGCCACTCTTGGCGATGGACATTGAAGTCTTCCACCCAGAGTACATTCTGTGCCCTTGTCACCCTCAGTGCTTCTTATAAGTGGTGTTCAACATGGAGGGGTTTCTTCCTTTTTTGTTATTCATTCATGAGATGTGGGTGTCGTTGACTAGGCCAGCATTTATTGTTCACCCCTAATTGCCCTTGAGAAGGTGGTGGTGAGCTGTCTTGTTTAGTTTAGTTTAGAGATACAGCACTGAAACAGGCCCTTCGGCCCACCGAGTCTGTGCCGACCATCAACCACCCATTTATACTAATCCTACACTAATCCCATATTCCTACCACATCCCCACCTGTCCCTATATTTCCCTACCACCTACCTATACTAGGGGCAATTTATAATGGCCAATTTACCTACCAACCTGCAAGTCTTTTGGCTTGTGGGAGGAAACCGGAGCACCCGGAGAAAATCCACGCAGACACAGGGAGAACTTGCAAACTCCACACAGGCAGTACCCAGAATTGGAGCTGTGAGGCTGCGGTGCTAACCACTGCGCCGCCCGTCTTCTTGAACCGCTGCAGTCCATGTGAGGTACACCCACAGTACTGTTAGGAAGGGAGTTCCAGGATTTTGACCCAGAGCCAGTGAAGGAACGGTGATATAGTTCCAAGTCAGGATGGTGTGTGACTTGGAGGGGAACTTGCAGGTGGTGGTGTTCCCATGCATTTTCTGCCCTTGTCCTTCCAGTTGGTAGAGAGTGCGGGTTTGAAAGGTGCTGTCTTGGTGAGTTGCTGCATTGCATCTTGTAGATGGTACACACTGCTGCCACTGTGCGTCGGTGGTGGAGGGAGTGAATGTTTGTGGATGGGGTGCCAATCAAGCTGGGTGCTTTGTCCTGGATGGTGTCAAGCTTCTTGAATGTTGTTGGAGCTGCACCCATCCAGACAAGTGGAGAGTATTCCATCACACTCCTGACTTGTGCCTTGTAGATGGTGGTCAGACTTTAGGGAGTCAGGAGGTGAGTTACTCACCGCAGGATTACTAGCCTCTGACCTGCTCTTGTAGCCACGGTATTTCTGTGGCTACTGCAGTTCAGTTTCTGGTCAATGATAGCCCCTAGGATGTTGATAGTGGGGGATTCAGTGATCGTAATACCATTGAATGTCAAGGGGAGATGGTTATTCTCTCTTGTTGGAGATGGTCATTGCCTGGCACTTAAGTGGCAAATAACATTCGCACCACACATCAGCCCAAACCTGGATATTATCCTGGTCTTGCTGCATTTCTGCATGGACTGCTTCAGTATTTGAGGAGTTGCGAATGGTGCTGAACATTGTGTAATCATCAGCGAACATCCCCACTTCTGATCTTATGATTGAAGGAAGGTCATTGATGAAGCAGCTGAAAATGGTTGGGCCTAGAACACTACCCTGAGGAACTTCTGCAGTGATGTCCTGGAGCTGAGATGATTGACCCCCTACAACCAGCTGAGGTGGGGGGAGGGGTGCGCAGTGGTGGGGGAGTGGTACGTGTTAATCAGCAGGAGGTTTCCTTGCCCATGTTTGACCTGATGTCATGAGACTTCATCAAGTCTGGAGTCAATGTTGACGCCTCTTACGGCAACTTCCTCCCAACTGTAGACCACTGTGCCGCCACCTCTGGTGGGTCTGTCCTGCCAGTGGGACAGGACATACCCAGGGATGGTGATGTGCTGTCAAGGACATTATCTGTAAGGTAAGATTCCGTAAGTATGAGTATGTCAGGCTATTGCTTGACTCGTATGTGGGACAGCTCTCCCAATTTTGGCACAAGTCCGCAGATGTTAGTAAGGAGGACTTTGCAGGGTCAACTGGGCTGGCTGTGCTGTTGTCGTTTCTAGGTCGATGCCGGGTGGTCTGGCCAGTTTCATTCCTTTTAGACTTTTCTCTAGTGGTTTGGTACATCTGAGTGGCTTGCTCGTCCATTTCAGAGGACATTTCGGAACCAACCACATTCCTGTGGGTCTGGAGTCACATGTAGGCCAGACCAGGTAAGGACAACAGATTTCCTTCCCTAAACAACATTCGTGAAACAGTTGGGTTTTATGACAATCAAGAATGGTTTCATGGTTACCATTACTGAGACTAGCTTTTTTAATCCCAGATTTATTAATTGAATTTAAATTTCACCAGTTGCCATTTGAACCCAGGTCCCCAGAGCATTAGCCTGGGCCTCTGGACTGCTAGTCCAGTGACATTACCACTACGCCACTAGCTCCCCCTATTGTCATTGTCACCTGCTTTTGTGAATAATTAGTAATTCTTTAATCTATTTTAGTTGCATTAGTCCACACACTTTATTAATCCCGTTATGCTAATTCTCATTCATTCCTTTCCTATGTCTCACTCTTGTATTCGTTTGCTGTATCTGTTTTATTTAGGTATATTACTGTGCTCAAGCAAATTTATAAACACCTGCAACTTACCTTCATTGTCATCAGTGTTTTTTTACATAAATGGCAGGTTATGTTTATTCACACACACTCTCATTTCTTACTTTGGCACTTCAAGTCTGACAGCTTCCAGACATTCCTGCAGCATCTCCTGATATGTGACCTCACGTTGACCTCATCTGCAATAATGTTCTACATTTGCTGTACCTGCTAAACGTTGATAGCTTACCTTACACTTTGTCAAGATCTGTAAATCTTGATCTGTAAACCTTAATTTACACCTTCTGCATTCACATTCTAATCCTCAGAGAGACTGCACACTCCACAACTGAAGCACACTTTGCACTCCCATAGGAACAATAGGAATAGAGGGCTTCGGAGCAGGAGGAGGCCATTCGGCCCCTTGAGCCTGCTCCGCCATTCGATCTTATATCATGACTGATCTGGTTGTAGTCACAACACCACTTTTCTGTCTGCTCCCATAACCCTTGACTCCCTTGTCTATCAAAAATCTATCAAACTCAGTCTTGATTCAATGACCCAGCCTCCACTGCTTTCTGGGAAACAGAATTCCACAGACTAATTATGCTTTGAGAAAAAAAAATTCTCATCTCTGTCTTAAAAGAGAGACCCCTTATTCTTAAACTGTGTCCCCTAGTTCTAGTCTTCCCCACAAAAGGAAACATCCTCCTGATATCCACTTGATCAAGAACCCCTCAGGATCTTATATGTTTCAATAAGATCACCTCTCATTCTTCTAAACTCAAATGTGTATAGGCCCAACTTGTTCAACCTTTCCTCATAATATAAGCCCTTCATCCCCAGAATTAGTCGAGTGAACCTTCTCTGAACTGCTACTAATGCAATTATATCCTTTTTCAAATAAGGAGATCAAAACTCTCGATTCCCCTCGCAATAAATGTCAACATTCCATTTGCCTTTCTAATCCCTTGCTGTACCTGCATATTAACCTTTTGTGGTTCAACAAGCGCATGGGAAAGGCTTCCACTGCTATGTCCAGACTGGCCAAGAGAGTGTGGGAAAATGGCGCACTGACACGGAACACAAAAGTCCGAGTGTATCAAGCCTGTATCCTCAGTACCTTGCTCTATGAAAGCAAGGCCTGGACAACATATGTCAGCCAAGAGCGACGTCTCAATTCATTCCATCTTCGCTGCCTCCAGAGAATACTTGGCATCAGGTGGCAGGACCGTATCTCCAACACAGAAGTCCTCGAGGCGGCCAACACCCCCAGCTTATACACACTACTGAGTCAGCAGCGCTTGAGATGGCTTGGCCATGTGAGCCGCATGGAAGATGGCAGGATCCCCAAGGACACATTGTACAGCAAGCTCGCCACTGGTATCAGACCCACCGGCCGTCCATGTCTCCGCTTTAAAGACGACTGCAAACGCGACATGAAGTCCTGTGACATTGATCACAAGTCGTGGGAGTCAGTTGCCAGCGTTCGCCAGAGCTGGCGGGCAGCCATAAAGGCGGGGCTAAAGTGTGGCGAGTCAAAGAGACTTAGCAGTTGGCAGGAAAAAAGACAGAAGCGCAAGGGGAGAGCCAACTGTGTAACAGCCCCGACAAACAAATTTTTCTGCAGCACCTGTGGAAGAGCCTGTCACTCTAGAATTGGCCTTTATAGCCACTCCAGGTGCTGCTCCACACACCACTGACCACCTCCAGGCGCTTACCCATTGTCTCTCGAGATTTGGAGGCCAAAGAAGGTTCATGTACCAGGACACCCAGATCCCTCTGCAATCTGTCTCCATTTAAATAGTATACAGCTTTTCTATTCTTCCTGCTAAAGTGGACAAGTTCACATTTTCTCATATTATACTCCATCTGCCAAATTTTGCCCACTCACTTAACATATCTATATCCTTTTGTAGACTCTTTACCTCCTCTTGACAACC
The DNA here is from genome assembly GCF_036365525.1 of Heterodontus francisci. Taxonomy (NCBI): domain Eukaryota; kingdom Metazoa; phylum Chordata; class Chondrichthyes; order Heterodontiformes; family Heterodontidae; genus Heterodontus; species Heterodontus francisci. The sequence goes on from NC_090371.1 coordinate 47,149,097, forward strand.
TACTTTCCTTCCTATCTTGGTGTATCATCTCGAAACTTCCAGAAAACACAGTGTGTTGCTGAGAGTGGGGGAAAAGTCTTAACTTTCAGATAATGCATGGTACTAAGAATAATTTACCTCAAACTGCAGTCTATTGCATTATTAAGTCTCAGTATAAGGTTTGTAGCGTAGATTTATCAGAATGATACCTGAACTCCAAGCGTTAAATTATGAGGAGTGATTAAACAAACTAGGATTGTATTCAGCGCTCCCTCTTAGATGCGCAGGTACATGGCCATCCAGCAATCGGGAATGTGCCATGCAGGGGCCAAACAGGCCGTGCATAAGCAGCAGCCCCTTTAAGATGTGTGCATGTGCAGCTGCGCAGCAATCTTAAAGGGACTGCACAATGCAACAAAAGGCTGCGCGCAGAGAAGGGAAATTAGAGGGAACAGTTATATTCCCTGGAATTTGGAAGGTTACAGGTTTCAAGATATTAAGGAGAACAGATAGGGTAGATAGAGAGAAACTATTTCTGCTGGTTAGGGAGTCTGGGACTAGGGGGCATTGTATAAAACTGGAGCCAGACCTTTCAGGAATGAAATTAGGAAACACTTCTACACAAAAAGGGTGGTAGAAGTTTCAAACTCTGTTCCGCAAACAGCAATTGTTCTTTTTAAATCTGAGATTGATAAGTTTTCGTTAACCAGGGATATGGGGCAAAGCTGGGAATATGGAGTTAGGTAACAGATCAGCCATGATCTCAATTAATGCAAACAGGCTCGAGGGGCTAAGTAGCCTCCTCCTGTTCCTATGTTCATAAGGTCTGTTGATCTATATCCATTTTTCCAGAATCCCAGTATTCAATATGCCTTTTCCATATTCTCTCAACTTTGAAAGTGACAAGTCGACTGTATATCCTTGGTTATTTTCTAGGTCGCCTTGTACTTATTCTCTGCTCCTCAGCTTTGAAATGATACTGTGGGATACTCGCATAAAAATAATGAATACGTTCATCAGAAATTACTCTTCTAGGGTATTTTAGCAGAGGCATCAACCCAGTTAAAATAAATGAGTTCATGTTAAAACAGCAAAAAGAGAAATTTCAGACAAATGCATTAGGTAGTCTTCTACAAACATTTCATGGTGTCATTTCAAGGCCTTCATTTTACGCCTGTGATCCTCATTTATTGCCTCTAATGTGCGATACTTTATATTTATCAATATTTAATTTTGTTTAGTCATTTGTCTGCCCATAACTGACCTAAATCAGCCTATAAATTATTAACTGCATCTTCTATCCTGCAGTAATGTCTGCAAATTGAACAAGTTACAACTCATTTTTGCATATAAGCAACTTACAGAGACGAGTCATAGAACCCTAGAAATTATAGCACAGAAGAAGGCCATTCAGTCCATCATGCCTACACTGGTGCTAGCTCTTCCATTGAAACTATCAACTCTAATTCTATTCCCCTGCTCTTTGCTCATATCTGTTGCTATTCTTCCTGTTCAAATATTTATCCAGTTCTCATTTAAATTGTTAGTCTCTGTCTAAATAGCCACTTGTGAGAAAGCATTCTATCTTCCAATAATCCTAATTATTTTAATAATAATTCTCCTTATTACGAGTTTACCAAGCAGTGAAAACAACCTTTAACTACTGTTACGACTACAGCGGGAGGAGTGCACTGTTTATTCTAGTTCCACCTCTTCACAGGTCAAAACATATAATTAAATTTTCTCACATACCGATACAATCATGTACTCTATTTTTCCCAGAATAAAACACACCAACTAGGTTTTTTAATAAACAACAAAATTATCAGTTTTTATAAACCAAGTCTTAACCAATAATGAAGTAAAACATACACACAACCTGAAATATTAAAGCCCCTTATTCATCCCAGCCTCTCACACACACACATTCATACACACCAGTTACTTGGAAAATAAAAGGGATTTTTGTTACAAAGAAAACAGAAGGTGAAAAAAACTGAAAAGAAGGTATGGAAAGAAGTCCTTTGTTTTGGTTAGGTGTCCCAATTGTGTATAGGCGGTGTTGCTAGGATCTTCCTAGAACAGTTCTTTCCAGGCGATGTTGAAGATCAGTTTGGGTAGGCTTTCCAAGAGGTGAAACTACAGAGGCTGCAAATAGATCTTACAGCAGGAATGCAGCAACAAGGTTTCAGTTCCCATATATTCATTGCAACGTTCCTTCAAACATGCAGGGTTTCTTCAAATACAGGAGGTATTAGGAAACTGCCACACTGTATGCAGGGTTTGTTTTCAAAAGAAGAGAGAACTGAGCTGTTCGTTTTCTGGCAGGCAAAACTCAACTGTCTGTAATAACAATTCAAACTGAAACGAAAACTTTCCAGAAAGCAAGCCTCCTGACAACCATAATTCTTGGCTTGTCATTTCTTTGTAAACATCTCCCCAAGTCAAAAACACCCCCTGCTGGGTGATTATTCACAGACCAGGTGCCTTCCAGTAAGACTTGTTTACTAGCCAAATCCAGGAACTTTCTGGTCACTTCTTTTAAAAAACCCACAAAGTTCAGCCATCTCTTCAAAATTCCTGATGAATCTGTGTCTATAATTCAAATATAAGTCCTTAACATATTTTACAAAAGAAATAGAAGCAATCTCATAACACTACTTATACTTTCAAAACGTTGCATAATTTTGATAAACTCTATTAGATTCCCCTTAATCTTCTCTGTTCCAGTTTTTAAAAAAAAATGTCAAGCCTTTCTGCATAATTAAAGCCCTTTTCTCTTGGTATAATTCTGGAGAATCTCCACCGTATTACAGTCACAGAGTCATTTACAGCATAGAAAGAGGCCATTCAGCCCAAAGAGTGCATGCCGGCTCTCCATGAAGCAATCCAGTCATCCCACTCCCCTGCTTGATCCCCACAGGTTTATTTCCTTCAAGTATCCAACAATTTCCTTTTGAAATCATTGATTATCTCTGCTTCCACCACCCTCGTGAGCAGAGGATTTGGGGTCATTACCACCTGCTGAATAAAAAAGTTCTTTTTCACATTCCCCCAGATCTCTTACCCAAAACCTTCAATCTGTGTCTCCTAGTCCTTGTACTATCAGTTAATGGGAACAGTTTTTCCTTGTCTAACTTATCTAAGCCTGTCATAATCTTATACCCCTCTATCAAATCTTCCCTCAGTCTCCTTTGCTCTAAGGAGAACAATCCCACCTTTTCATTGTAACTAAAATCGCCCATCCCTGGAACCATTCTTGTAAATCTCCTCTGCACCCTCACATCCTTCCTAAAGTGTGGTGACCAGAATTGGATGCAATACTCTAGTTGGGGCTTAACCTGAGCTATATCGAGGTTCAGCATAAGTTCCCTGCTTTTGTACTCAATGCCTCTCTTTATGAAGCTCAAGATCCAATATGTTTTGCTAACCACTCTCTCAATATGTTCTGTCACCTTCAAAGATCGATGCACATGCACCCCCAGGTCCCTCTGTTCCTGCACACTCTTTCGAACTGTGACATTAGGTCTATATTGCCTAACCCTAACCCTTATGCCAAAATGCATCACCTCACACATGTCAGCATTAAATTCCATCAGCCACCTATCTGCCCATTCTGCTAGCCTATCTATGTCCTGTCCCAGGCTGTTGGTATCATCCTCACTGCCACTCCTCCAAGTTTGGTGTTTATGGCAAATTTTGAGATTCTGCTCTGTATTCCAAGATCCAAGTCATTTATATATAGCAAAAAAGCAGTGGTCCTAGCACTGACATTTGGAAAACACCACTGTCTACCATCCTCCAGTCTGTAATATTCTTCATGTGCACCAACTATGACCTTCTCAAAATCTGCACAAATTCAACATTACTTCCTCACTTGTAACACTCAAAAACCCTATGTATGAAGCCCAGAGTCACTTTTGCCTTTTCTATCTACACTCGCATATTTATCGATCATGTAATCTTATTTCTCTCTGTTCCTTCACTGTTAAGAGCCTTACTATTTAAGGCATACTTCTTTTCACATTTGTTTTCTCAACATGTATTCACATTTTGCTGCATCAAGCTACATGTATCACCTATTTGCCCATTGTGTTAACCTGTAATCTACTGCATTTTTCCCTTGGAATTTGTTCTAATTTGGCACCATAAGAAAGAATGGGAGTATGGCACTAACCCATGTGGTAATCAATTCAGTACTTACCCTCAGTCTGATTCTGCACCTCTCCCAAGTAATCTTTGGCAATGGATTTCCATATGGGAGGTTCTCTTTCTCATCTGTCCTAAATTCAATTGCAGAACTCCTGATAAAATGGCTTAATCACTGGTTATGCTATTTTTCTGAGGTTACCACAGCTCTCCCACCAAAGTCAGGAGCGGGAGAACCTCTATGGAAATTCATCCCCATGTTTTCCTTTCTTTTTAATCCAATTATCCAGTCCCATATTCTACCCTGGATTTTCATGGTTTATAATTTATTAGTAGTTCTTCCCTAACCATTCTTTTATGATACAGATAAAATGGTTTGTTATCGCGTTTACCATCCTTTGTGTGTGTAGTGCGGCACAGTGGCGCAGTGGTTAGCATCGCAGCCTCACAGCTCCAGCGACCCAGGTTCAATTCTGGGTACTGCCTGTGTGGAGTTTGCAAGTTCTCCCTGTGTCTGCGTGGGTTTTCTCCGGGTGCTCCGGTTTCCTCACATGCCAAAGACTTGCAGGTTGATAGGTAAATTGGCCATTAGCAATTCTGCCTAGTATAGGTAGGTGGTAGGGAAATATACGGACAGGTGGGGATGTGGTAGGAATATGGAATTAGTGTAGGATTAGTATAAATGGGTGGTTGATGGTCGGCACAGACTCGGTGGGCCGAAGGGCCTGTTTCAGTGCTGTATCTCTAAACTAGTCTGATCATGCACAGAGGATCAGTCAAAAAGGATTTAACTAAACGGCAGACTGAAACCACACTGGCCTTGAAAAGCAGATTTTCAGTGCAAGATGGATCACTTTTGTGTGAGCCAGGATGCTCAGAAAAGTGCACACTGGACCCTGAGGTATTAGGAAATGTAGAGAGAGAGAGTCCATGACATGCATGTGGCTTAGGTAAATGACTCAAAGAAGTTGATCAGAAAATGCAATGAAGCCCATGATATCAGTTACAGTTTGGGTTTTTTACTTAACACAGTTTCATGTGCTTAATGAAAGTTTCCATAAATGGTATGAGGATCTGAAAATGTCTGGTCTTGTCACTTAAATCAATTAAAAAGAAAAAAAAGACAGACTTGCATTTATATAGCAGCTTTCACAATCTCAGGATGTCCCAAAATGCTTTGCAGCCAATGGCGTGTTTTTGAAGTATAGTTACTGTTGTAATGTATTCAAAGGATTAAACTGTATCAGAGAGGTCAATTTTTCAGTGGTCAACAGAATGCATCCAATTCCTTGGCTCTAAAAGCCCATAATGCCAATTTTAGCACAGCAAGGTCCCACAAACAGCAATGAGATAATGAAAAGATAATCTGTTTTAATGATGTTGGTTAAGGGATGTTGGCTAGGACACCAGGAGAACTCCTCTGCTTTTCTTTGAAATAGTACTATAGGATCTTTTATATCCACCTTATAGGGCAGTCAGGGGCTTGGTTTAATGTCTCATCTAACGGATAGCACCTCTCTCAGTACTACACTAGAGTATCTAGAGTATCAGATTAGATTTTGTGTTCAAAGTCTCTGGAGTGATACTTGAAACAGCCTTCTGGCTCAGATGTGAGAGTGTGAGCACCGAAAAACAGCTGACACCACATAAGTAGCGATCTTGCATCAAGGTGACAGATGAACTATAGTGTGGGGAAGTGTGAGGTTATTCACTTTGGCAGTAAGAATAGAAGAGCAGAATTTTTTTTAAAGGCATGAAACTTTTAGATGTTGATGATCAGAGGGACTTGGGTGTACTCATACAAGGAACACAGAAAGTTAGCATGCTAGTACAGCAAGCAATTAGGAAGGAAAATGACATGCTGGCCTTTATTGCAAAAGGATTGGAGTACAAGGGCTGGATTTTAAGAGCCCACCGCTGATCTCAGTGGCGAGTTCAAAAAATAGTGGCCTGCACACGTGGGCCACATGCCAAACAGTTACCGTGATCTCCCGTGTGGCATCTCATTTAAATAGCCAGGGCGGCCTGCCCCCTCCCCACCGCCCCCCCCCATCACGTGGAGGAGCTTGTGCACAGACGCTGGTGCCATTTTTATAGGGCAGCCAGCCCTGCCAGCATATTAAAATTTTTAAAGATGCCCCCCCCCCACTACAAAATTTATCGAATAAATTTCTAACACCCCTTTCCCACTCCCCCATAATAATTACATTAACTGCATGCCCTTCCCGCAAAACACTTACCTTTAAAGCTAACCTTCACCCACCCCCCACCACCAGACTGCACAAAGTTTAAAGTTCACTCCTTCCCACCACCCCCTAACCGGCCCCCACCACACTGAAAATATTAACTTCTCCCGCCTTCCCATCAGTGTCACACCGGCTTTCCCCAGATGGGGAATTGAAGGCTCGGGAGTGCCAGCCGCTGCACTGAGGATCACAGCAGGCCCAGAAAATTAAAGGTAAGTTCATTTAAATTTATTCATCCCATTCATTTAAATATTGTAATTCAGTTCCCGTCGCCCAGTGGTGGGGTGCCGCCATGGAGCTTTGCCGCCGCTGGGAGGATCGGGCTGAGCCCTCCCAGTGTCGGCCTCCGTGGTGGGTCTCTGCCGGAACAATCTTCCAGCCCTCTCTGCCACGGAGCCCGACAGCGTGAGCTTGGTAAAATCCAGCCCAAGAATAAGGAAGTCTTGCTCCAGTTGTACAGGACTTTGGTGAGACCACACGTGGAACACTGTGCGCAGTCTTGGTCTCCATATCTAAGGAACATAAGAACATAAGAAATAGGAACAGGAGTAGGCCATTCAGCCCCTCAAGCCTGCCCCACCATTCAATAAGATCATGGCTGATCTGTCCCAGTCCTCGACTCCTCTTTTGGGCATGCTCCGCCTAACCCTAGACTCCCCGAAATTTCAAAAATCAATCTACTTCCTCCTTAAATACATTTAGTAACCTAGCCTCCACAACTCTCTGAGGTAGAGAATTCCAGAGATTCACCGCCCTCTGAGAGAAGAAATTCCTTCGCATGTGTGCCTCCTTATTCAGTCACTATGTCCCCTAGTTCAAGATTCCCCCACTAGTGGAAACATCTTCCCAACATCTACCCTGTCAAGCCCCCTTAAAATCTTATATGTTTCAATAAGATCACCTCTCATTTTTCTAAACTCCAATGAATAAAGGCCTAATCTGTTTAGCCGTTCTTGATAAGACAACCCCTTCATCCCAGGAATCAGCCTAGTGAACCTTTTCTGAACTGCCTCCAATGCATATATCCTTCTTTAAATACAGGGACCAAAACTGTACACAGTACTCCAGGTGTGGCCTCAGCAACACCCTGTACAGTTGTAACAGGACTTCCCTATTTTTAAACTCTAACCCCCTATCAATAAAGGCCAAAGTTCCATTTGCCTTCCTAATTACTTGCTGCACCTGCATGCTAACCTTTTGTGTTTCATGCACAAGAACACCCAGATTCCTCTGGACTGCAGTATTTTGTAGTCTTTCTCCATCTAAATAATAATCTGCCTTTTTATTCTTCCTACCAAAGTGGATTACCTCAAACTTTCCCACATTGAACACCATCTGCCAAATCTTTGCCCACTCACTTAACCTATCTATATCCCTTTGCAGATTTTTTGTGTCCTTATCACAACATGCCTTCCCACCTATTTTTGTATCTCAGCAAATTTGGATACACTACACTCTGTCCCTTCCTCTACGTCATTAATGTAGATAGTAAATAGCTGAGGCCCTAGGACCGATCCTTGTGGCACCCCACTAGTTATGGCTTTCCAACCTGAAAAAGACCCATTTATCCCGACCCTCTGCCTTCTGTGTGTTAGCCAGTCCTCAATCCATGCCAACATATTACCCCCAATACCCTGACCTCCTATTTTTTGCAATAATCTTTTATGTGGCACCTTATCAAATGCCTTCTGAAAATCCAAATACACAACATCTACTGGTTCCCCTTTATCCATTCTGCTTGTTATATCCTCAAAAAACTCTAACAAATTTGTCAAACATGATTTCCCTTTCATGAAACCATGTTGACTCTGTTTGATTGCATTATGTTTTTCTAAATGTCCTGCTATTTCTTCCTTAATAATGGACTCGGGCATTTTCCCAATGACTGATGTTAAGCTAACTGGTCTCTAGTTTCCTGCTTTCTGTCTCCCTCCTTTCTTGAATAAGGGGGTCACATTAGCGGTTTTCCAATCCACTGGTACCCTACCGGAATCCAATGAGGAAGGATATACTTGCCTTGGGGCAGCACAACAAAGGTTCACTAGATTGGTTCCTGGGATGAGAGGGTTGTCCAATGATGAGAGATTACGTAAATTGGGCCTATATTCTCTGGAGTTTAGAAGAATGCAAAGTGATCTCATTGAAACATTCAGATTCTGAAGGAGCTTTAGTTTCCCCTCTCTGAGGAAATCTAGAACACAGGGGCAAAGCCTCAGGATAAGGGGCTGATCATTTAGGACTGAGATAAGAAGAAATTTCTTCATTCAGAGGGTTGTGACACTTTGGAATTCTCCATCCTAGACAGTTGCAAATTTTCCATTGTTGAGTTGAAAACTATAGATTTTTGATCTCTCTGGGAATCAAGGGATATGCGGCGCAGGCAGGAAAGTGGAACTGAGGTAGAAGATCAGCCATGAATGTATCGAATGGCAGAGCAGGCTTGAGGGGCCGTATGGTCTACTCCTGCTCCTATTTCTTATATTCTTATCATTTGGCAAGGTCAGCTCATTTGTTCACTGGTGCACTAAGGCCCACACTGCATTGGCATCACTCGTGTGGCACTCAAGCCTCAGTATCAGCATTATGGGCTTCTGGACCCAAAGATTTTACTACATCCTGTTGACCTGATAAGTTGTTCTTTATGATACGGTTCAAACCTTTGAATATAGTGCTGTCATTCATTCAGTCAAAGACACAATACCATGAAATGTTCTCTATGGGATGCTGATCATCTAATTTCCAGGTATGGGCGGAATTTCCAGGACATGGTCCCTGCCGGAACGGTGGGACCATTTGCAGGTCGGAACCCAAATGGTGAAGGAGCTGGTTTTGCCATGGCTCTTTCACTGAGCCACAGCATTAGCCTCCCGCCTCTGGGTTCCCCCGACCAATCAGTGAGGGTGGGCAGGATGATGCATCCACTCTGTCAAAGGAAGGATTGCTAATTAAAGGGACCAGGTTATAAGGGCTCACCAGCACTTGGATTTTTGAGGCTGCAGAAACCACAGGAATCGAGAGGAGACCTGAGAAGGCCAATCCCTGGGTGACTCACTCTTACTTCGAGGTCCTGATGCAGTAGCTGAGGGATTTCAGTGAGGTGAGCTCTGCCAAGAACAGGAGGAAGAGGACAACATCTCCAAATCAAGCAGGCTTGGATGGAAGTGCCAAGAAGTGGTAAATTGGCTGTTGTGAATTGCCCCTAGTGTAGGTAGGTGGTAGGGAATATGGGATGACTGTAGGGTTAGTATAAATGGGTGGTTGTTGGTCGGCACAGACTCGGTGGGTCGAAGGGCCTGTTTCAGTGCTGTATCTCTAAATAAAAAATAAAAAAAAGTCAGCAGCAGGAGCATGCTCCCTCCAACCTGGAGAAAGTGCACCGAGAGAATCAAGGACCTCAGGAGGGTAGGAAAGGTGAGTGGCATAACACTTTCAGGAACCAATCCCTCCACTCTAACTTGCCCAGCATTTCTCTCTCTGCAGGCACCTCCTCACACACCAATCCGAATAGCCAACACTCACACTCAGCCTCATCCTATTGCCTTCATGCACATATGCCTCAGTCAGCCTCCACAAATGCAGCCCTTCCATCCTTTCCACTCGCCATTATGACCACTCATACTGCTCTGCTTTCTCTCCTTGCAGGAAAAGCGATCACACAACTTGGAGAGAGGCAGAGACCCAGAGAGTGGACAGGTAGGGTGGTGGTGGCCCTTCAGTGATAGGCACTTTGCTGGCCATTGCCAATGCCTGCCCACCTGCTCCACAGGGAAGGAGGTCTTGTCCGAGGAGGCTGCAGATTTCGGTAATGACCTGCTGTGAAAGCCTAAGCCTCCTGAGGCACTGGTGCTCAGACCTGTTGAAAAAGCTGGTCCCCAGTCTGTAGACCCTGTATGAGGGTCCCGCCTCTTTGCACACAGAACTCGGTGTCCATCCCCCTGCCCTGTGGAGGGGCATGCTGCTGATGAGAAGGCAGCTGGTGCTACTGCTGATGTTGTTCCTGCTGCTGCTGGAGCTGTCGGCAGTAGTGTTGCTTCTCTTGTCCCTCATCAGAGGTGTAAGGTGGAGCTGCATAAGCTGCATCCAAGGCATGGTGAAGGCTGGCAGCAGGGAAATGCAGCTTAAGGTGAGTAAAGTGCAAGACAGATGAAGTGCCTTCCAAGAAGTTGGCAATCACCTATCATTCAGTGAGAACACTCTCTGAGAGAAGAAGTGCTTTGAACAGCAGTTTCTCAATGGGCATGGCTGGAGCTCTTCAGTGTAACTGATCAAAGCCTTCCAAGCTTGTCAGTTTCACTGAAGAAGCTCTTACCATTGTGCACTCACCTCGATGACCTTGGCAAAAATAACAAGAGTCAGAAAATGGTGATGTGAGTAGATTATGGGCCCCCGAACAATTGTTATACCTTTGGACAAAGCATTAAGCAAGAAATAATTGGAGCTTGTAACAAAGGCAATTTAATATTGATGGGAGCCTTTAATCTTCATATGGACTGGACCAATCAAATTGACAAAGGTGATCTGGAAGATAGGAACATAGGAGCAGGAGTAGGCCATTCAGCCCATCGAGCCTGCCCCACCATTCAATACGATCATGGCTGATCATCCACTTCAATGCCTTTTTTCCACACTATCCCCATATCCCTTAATGTCATTGGTATTTAGACTCAACCAGGGGAAACATCTTACCTGCATCTACCCTGTCCATCCCTTTAAGTATTTTGTAGGTTTCAATGAGATCACCTCCCATTCTTCGAAACTCTAGAGAATACAGGCCCAGTTTCCCCAATCTCTCTTCATAGGACAGTCCCGACATCCTGGGAACAAGTCTGGTGAACCTTCATTGCACTCCCTCAATGACAATAATATCCTTCCTAAGTTAAGGTGACCAAAACTCCACACAGTACTCCAGGTGCGGTCTAACCAAGGTTCTATACAATTGAAGCAAGACTTCACTGCTCCTGTACTCAAATCCTTGATTCTTGTTTGGGACTGGAATATGTCAAACTCAATATGCAATTCGATTGTATTGTGATCACTTTTTCCCAGCAGACCTTTTAGTATGAGATTTATAATTGACCCTGCCTCATTGCACCATACTAGATCTAAAATATCTTTATCCCTAATTGGTTCCACAATGTATTGTTCCAGGAAACTGTCCCAATTGCATTCTACAAACTCATCTAAAACCAGGAGACACAAATTTATTTCAAAATAAAGGGGAAGCCACTTAGGACCAAGAAGAGGAGAAATTTCTTTACCCAGAGGGTTGTGAATTTTTGGAATTCTCTACCCCAGAGGGCTGTGGAAGCTCAGTCATAGAGTATGTTTAAAGTAGAGATTGACAGAATTCTAAATACCAATGACATAAAAGGATATGGGGATAGTGTAGGACAAAGGCATTGAAGTGGATAATCAGCCATGATCGTGTTGTATGGCGGAGAAGGCACAATGGCCTACTCCTACTTCTATCTTCTCATGCTCCTATGTAAACAAAGCCAATTACACAGGTATGAGGGAACAGCTGGCTCAGATTGATTGGGTAAATAAACTAAAAGGTATTGTGGTAAATAAACAGTGGGAAACATTTAAAGAAACAATTCAAAATGTTCAACAAAAATACATTCTCTGAAAAAAACAAAAACTCGGCAAGAAAGATCCATCCATGGCTTACTAAGGAAGTTAAGGATAGTATTGGATTAAAAGAAGAGACTTATAATGTTGCAGAAAATAATGGTACGTCTGAGGGTTGGAAGTGTTTTAGAAATGCAAAGGGCGACCAAAAAGTTGGTATAAAGGGAAAAAATAGAATAGCAGAATGAACTAGGCAGGAATCTAAAAACAGACTGTAAGAACTTTTACAAGCATCTAAAAGGAGGGGAGTAGCTAAAGTAAACATTTATCCCTGAGAAACAGAGACAGGAGAATGAAGAAATGACAGAGATGTTGAACAAATATTTTGTGTCTATCTTGACAGTGGAAGATATAATGGCATACCAGAAATAGAGCGTAACCAAGGGCTGATAAGAGTGAGGAACTTAAGGTAATTAATATCAGCATAAAAAAGTATTGGAGAAACTTAAGGGACTAAAATCAGAAAGATCCCCAGGACTTGATGGTCTACATCCTAGGATTCTAAAAGAATTACCTTCCGGGACAGCAGTGGAGAGGAGTCCAGGCACGCAGGAGTTTGAAAACAAAGTGAACAGTGACATCACAGGAAAGCTGCAAGGTGATTGGTTGCTGAGTAGCTGCTGTTAGGTAAATAGTTGGGTTACAGCATCTCAACAACTGGCAGACTAAAAACGAGTAAAAAATTAAGTATTAATAATAAGGAATAAGGAACAAGTGGGTAGCTGGTGATTTTTTTTGAGTAAGGTTTATTTTAACTAGTGACCTGTATTGATTTTTAGTAGGATTTATCAGTACTAGTAAGGTTTTATTAATAATTCTAAGGTGTTATGGTATTGGTAAGGTTTTTTTTAGCAGTAACAAAGGGTCAACTAATAAATAAAGGAATAGCATGTGCTTCAACCATGAGAGTGCACCTCCTGTGCTATGTGGGAGCTCCAGGATACTTCCCATATCCTGGAGAACCATTTGTGCAGTAAGGGTTGTCAATTGCAGCAGCTTGAGCTCTGGGTTTTGGAACTTGAGCGGCAGCTGGCGACACTGCGGTGCATTCATGAGGATGAGAGCTACGTGGATAGCACATTTATAGATGTGGTCACCACACAGTTTAAGACTATGCAGGGAGAGAGGGAATGGGTGACCACCAGGCAGTCAAAAGGAATCAGACAGGTAGTGCAGGAGACCCCTGAGTGCAACCCACTCTCCAACAGGCATTTAGTTCTGAATACTGAGGAAAGTGATGCTGGGGAGTGCAGCCAGAGCCATGGCACCACTGGTGGCTCAGCTGCACAGTGGGGTACAGGGAAGACTGGAAGAGCCACAGTGATAGGTGATTCAATAGCCAGGGGAACAGAAGGGGTTTCTGTGGCTGCAGACATGAATCCAGGATGATGTGTTGCTTCCCTGGTGCCAGGTCAAGGATGTCACTGAGCAGTTACAGAGCATCCTGAAGGGGGTGAGTGAACAGCCAGCAGTCGTGGTCCACATTGGAACCAACGACATAGGTAGAAAGAGGGATGTGGTCCTGCAGTCAGAATTTAGGGAACTAGGTGAGAAATTAGCAAGCAGGGACTCAAAAGTAGTAATCTCCGGATTACTACCAGTGCCACATGCAAGTGAATATAGAAATAGAAGGCTAAGACAGATGAATGCGTGGCTGGAAAGATGGTACAGGAGGGAGAGCGTTAGATTCCTGGGACATTGGGACCAGTTCTGGGGAAGATGGGACCTGTACAGGCCGGAGGGGTTGCACCCTAACAGAGCCGGGACTGAGTTCCTTGCGGGACGTTTTGCTAGTGCTGTTGGGGAAGATTTAAATTACCTTGGCAGGGGGATGGAGACCTGAGGCTCAGCTGGGACGAAATCAGAAATGAAAATGGAAGGCAGAAAATTAATGAATGAGTCTGGAAAACAGGAAACAAAGGTTAGAAAATTTTAAAAAGAGTTTGGAGTGCTCAAGTGTATCTATTTCAATGCAAGTAGTATAGCAAATAAAGCAGATGAGCTGAGGGCACAGATAGACACGTGGCTGTATGATATCTTAGCTATTTCAGAAACATGCCTTAAGGAGGGACAGGAATGGCAGCTCAACTTTCCTGGTTACAGGGTTTTCAGACGTGATAGGGAGGGGGATAAGAAAGGAGGGGGAGTGGCAATTTTGGTCAAGGAAACTATTACAGCTGTGAGGAGGGATGTTATGTTGGAAGGTTCATCAAATGAGGCCATATGGATTGAGCTAAGGAATCAGAAAGGGGACAATCACACTGCTGGGAGCGTACTATAGACCCTCAAACAGTCAGAGGGAGATAGAAGAGCAGATATGTAGGCATATCTCTGAAAAGTGCAAGGGCAGAATTTATAGGGGATTTTAACTACCCCAATATTAACTGGGATAGTTTTAGTGTGAAAGGAATTGATGGTGCAGAATTCTTGAGGTGCATTCAGGAGAACGATTTTGCCCAGTCCAACAAGATAGGGTGCAGTTTTCGACTTAGTTTTAGGAAATTAAGATGGGCAGGTGGAAGTGGGAGAGCATTTTGGTGGTAGTGATCATAATAGAGTCAGTTTTAACATAATCATGGAAAAGGACAGAGATAGAACAGGAGTTAGAGTTCTCAATTGGGGCAAGGCAAATTTTACTAAACTGAGGAGTGATTTAGCGAAAATGGACTGGAAACAGCTACTTGAAGGTAAATCAGTGTCAGAACAGTGGGAGGTATTCAAAGGGGAGATTAAAGGGGTTCTGAGTAAACATGTTCCCACAAAGAAAAAGGGTGAGGCAGCCAAATCTAGAGCCCCATGGATGTCAAGCAGTCTACAGGGTAAGATAAGGGAGAAAAGGAAAGCTTATATCCGACAACAAGAACTCAATACTACAGAAAGCCGAGAGGAGTATAAAAAGTGGAGGGGTGAACTCAAAAAGATTACGAAAGCAAAGAGAGGGCATGAAAGAATATTGGCCAGCAAAGTCAAGGTGAACCCAAAAATGTTTTATTAATACATTAAGAGTAAGAGGATAACTAAGGAGAGAGTAGGGCCCATAAAAGACCAAAAAGGTAACCCATGTGTAGGGGCGGAAGATGTTGGTATGGTTCTTAATGAATTATTTGTGTCTGTCTTCACAAAAGAGGGGGACGATGCAGATATTGTAGTTAAGGAGGAGGTGTGTGAAATATTGGATGTGATAAACATAGGGAGAGACGAAGTATTAATGGGATTAGCATCCTTAAAAGTTGATAAAAGCACCAGGGTCAGATAAAATGTACCCTAGGCTGTTAAAAGAAGCAAGAGAGGAAATAGCAGAAGGTCTGACCATCATTTTCCAGTCCTCACTGGATACAGGTGTGGTGCCAGAGGATTGGAGAACTGCTAACGTGTACCTCTATTTAAAAAGGGAACGAGGGATAGATCGAATAATTAAAGTCAGGCTAACCTCAGTAATGGGCAAATTATTGGAATCTATTCTCAAAGACAGGATAAACTGTCACTTAGAAAGGCAAAGGTTAATCAAGGATAGTCAGTATGGATTTGTTAAGGGAAGATCTTATCAACCAACTTGATCAAATTTTTTGAAGTAGTAACAAGGAAGATAGATGAGGGTAATGCAGTTGATGTGGTCTACATGGACTTTAGCAAGGCTTTTGACAAGGTCCCACGTGGCAGACTGGTTAAAAAAATAAAATCCCAAGGGATCCAGGGAAATGCAGCAAGATGGATACAAAATTGGCTCAGTAGCAGGAAACACAGAGTAATTGTTGACGTGTATTTTTTGCGACTGGAAGGCTGTTTCCAGTGGCGTTCCGCAGGTCTCAGTACTGGGTCCCTGGCTTTTTGTGGTATATATTAACAATTTGGATGTAAATATAGGGGGCATGATCAAGAAGTTTGCAAACAACAGAAAGATTTTCCTTGTGATAGATAGCGAGGAGGATAGCTGTAGGCTGCAGGAAGACAATGATGGGCAGATGGGCAGAAAAGTGGCAAATGGAATTCAACCTGGAGAAGTGTGAGGTGATGCATTTGGGGAGGTCAAACAAGGCAAAGGAATTCACGATTAATGGGAAATACTGAGAAGTGTAGAGGAAGTGAGGGACCTTGGAGTGAATGTCCACAGATCCCTGAAGGTAACAGGACAGGTCGATAAGGTGGTTGAAAAGGCATATGGAATCCTTTCCTTTATTAGCCGAGGTATAGAATATAAGAGCAGGGAGGTTATGCTGGAACTATATAACCCATTGGTTAGGCCACAACTTGAGTACTGTGTGCAGTTCTGGTCACTTCATTACAGAAAGGATGTAATTGCACTAGAGAGGGTACAGAGGAGATTTACGAGGATGTTGCCCGCACTGGAAAGATGCAGCTATGAAGAAAGATTGGATAGGCTGGGGTTGTTCTCCTTGGAACAGAGAAGACTGAGGGGAGATCTGATTGAAATGTATAAAATTTTGAGGGGCCTGGATAGAGTGGAGGTGAAGGTTCAGTTCACCTTAGCAGAGAAGTCATTGACAGGGGGCATAGATTTAAAGTGATTGGTAGAAAAGTTAGAGGGGAGATGAGGAAAAGCTTTTTCACCCAGAGGGTGGTGGGGGTCTGGAACTCACTACCTGAAAGGATTGTTGAGGCAGAAATTCTCAACTCATTCAAAAGGAGTCTGGATATGCACCTCAAGTGCCCTAATCTGCAGGGCTACAGACCAAATGCTGGAAGGTGGGATTAGAATAGGTGGATCGTTTTTCAGCCGACACAGACACGATGGGCCAAGTGGCCTCCTTCTGCGTCTTAAACGTTCTATGATTCTATGATCTGAGGTGGCGTACTGGTAATGTCACTAATCTAGTAATCTAGAGGCCCAGGCTAATGCCCTGGGGACACGGGTTCAAACCCCACCACAGCAGCTGGTGGAATTTTAAATTCAATTAATTAATAAAAATCTAGAATAAAAACCTAGTCTCAGTAACGGTGCCATAAAGCTGTCACTGATTGTTGTAAAAACCCATCTGATTCACTAATGCCCTTTAGGGAAGACAATCTGCTGTTCTTACCTGGTCTGGCCTGCATGCGTCTCCAGACCCACAGCAATGTGGTTGACTCTTAACTGCCCTCTGAAATGGCTGAGCAAGCCATTCAGTTCAAGGGCAATTTGGGATGGGCAACAAATGCTGATCTTGCCAGCGACGTCCACATCCCATGAAAGAATACAAAAAAGTAGCTGCAGAGATAGTGGATGCACTGGTTATGATTTTCCAAAATTCCCTAGATTCTAGAATGTTCTCAGCAGATTGGAAGTTAACAAATACAACATCAGTATTCAAGGAAGCAGGGAGAGAGAAAACAGGAACTACAGGCCTGTTAGCATGACATCAGTCGTCCAGAAAATGCAGAAATCTATCATTAAAGGAAGTCTTAAAAATGTACTTAGGCAGACAAAGTCTACATGGTTTTATGAAAGGGAAATTGTCTTTAACAAATTTATTAGAATTTTTTTGAAGATATCAATTGTTTGGTAGATAAAGGTGAAGCAGTCGATTTAGTATACTTGGAGTTCCAAAAGGCATTCGATAAGGTGCCACATAAAAGGTCAATACACAAGGTAAGTGCTCATGGAATTGGGGGTAATATATTAGCATGGATGGAAGCAGAGAGTATGGATGAACAGAACATTTTCAAGTTGGCAGGCTGTGAACAGTGGAGTGCCACAAGGATCAGTGCTGGGGCCTCAGCTATTTACAATCTATATTAATGACTCAAATGAAGAGACTGAGAATAACCTACCTAGGTTTGCTGACCATGCAAAGCTAGGTGGGAATGTAAGGTGTAAGGAGGTCACAAAGAGGCTGCAAAGAGATATAGACAGGATAAGTGAGTGGGCAACAATGTGGAAGATGGAGTATAATGTGGGGAAATGTGAGGTTATTCACTTTGGTGGTAAGAATAGAAAAGCAGAATATTTTTTAAAAGGCATGACACTCGTAAGTGTTGATTATCAGAGGGTCTTGGGTGTACTTGTACAAGAAACACAGAAAGTTAGCATACAGGTATAACAAGCAATTAGGAAGGGAAATGGCATGTTTGCTTTCATTGAAAGGGGTGTGGAGTACAAGAATAAGGAAATCTTGTATAGGGCTTTGGTGAGACCACACCTGGAGTAGGATGCATAGTTTTGGTCTCCATATTTAAGGAAGGCAGTGCAGTGAAGATTCAATAGATTAGTTCCTGGTATGAGAGGGTTGGCGTACGATGAGCGGCTGAGTAAACTGGGTTTATATTCTCTGGAGTTTAGAAGAATGAGAGGTGATCTCCTTGAAACATACAAGATTCTGAAGGGGCTTGTTGGGGTAGATGCTGAGAGGTTGTTTCCCCTAGCTGGGGAATCTAGAACCCAGGGGCATAGCCTCAGGATAAGGGGCCGATCATTTAGGACTGAGATTGTGAATCTTTGGAATTCTCTACCAGAGGATTGTGGATGTTCCATTGTTGAATAGGCTCAAGGGGCTGAATGGTCTACTCCTGCTCCTAGTTCTTATGTTGTTACGTTCTGACAGGCCGGGAAACACGTGCCCCGGCTGGAAAGTCCAGTATTGAGGGTTGAAACAGTTCTTAATTGTCTTTTAACGCCTTCAATCCAGCCCTGGTGAAAGTCAAAAGAGGGTGAGATGATATTGGGATCCCGACTACTTCACCTTTAGGGGATTTAACTCCCTGCACTGACACAAACCCGCCTACCCACAATGTATCTCCCTTTAAGAGGTCTACATGAGCAGGCCAAGTCCCTGGACTTCCCTGCACCCAGCCTACAATATGGGCAGAACCTCACTTTGAAATTTGACAAGGAACCTTTTGTGAGATAATTTAAATCCTGAATGTAGCCTTTATATTATTCATTCAATCGATTAAGCAAGGTCAGGTATCCAATTTTCTGGCCTGCGCTTGTTGACTACAAGACTTGGGGCAGCATAGAGAAACTTTCAAAACTGTACCTTTCTTTTCTTGTTTAATGAAGGCTGACTCGAAGATGTCGCAGGGTATTCAGAACATCTGAAATCAATGTTTCCACGCCATACAATACCGAAATAGATAATCAAATATGGGCCACAATTTGCAACTCTGTAGTTTGGTGTATGTTCAAAACAATAGGGATTTGTTCAAATTACAAGAAACCTCAGGTACCTACAAAGTCAATGGACTTATACAGACACATAATCAGCATATATGTAAGGGTATGCATGAAGTATAAGCTTACCTCAGAAATATAAATGGATGTTCTCATCTTTGCTCTATTAAGGGGCCTACATTTTATTTGGGTGATGTCAATGCCCAGTCTCTAGCATCCAGTACTAGATGAGTAGAAATTTCCTAAAAGTAAACATTGGGAAGACTAAAGCCTTTGGTCCCTGCTACAAACTCCATTCCCTACCTACTGACTCCATACCTGTTCCTGGCAACTGCCTGAGGCTGAACCAGTCTGTTTGCTACCTTAGCGTCATATTTGACCCTGAGATGAGCTTCGGACTACATATCCACAAATATCGCCTTCCTCAATGATGGGGGAGCCTAGCATCTCAGAGCAAAAGACAAGAGTGAAGGATCTGCAACATCTTTACCCAGAAGTGCTGAGTCAATGCTGCATCTCAGCATCCCCCTGAGGACCCCAGCATCACTGATGCCAGTCTTCAGTCAATTCGATTCACTCCATGTGATATCAAGAAATGGTTGAAGGCACTGGATACAGCAAAGGCTATGGGTCCAGATAAAATCCCAACTGAAGATTTGTACTCCGGAACTAGCTGCACCCCTAGCCAAGTTGTTCCAGCTCAGCTACTACTGCCATCTCCCTGACAATGTGGAAAATTGCCCAGGTATGTCCTGTGCACAAAAAGCAGGACAAATCCAATCTGTCTAATTATTGCCCCATCAGTCTACTCTCAATTATCAGCAAAGTGATAGAAGGTGTCATTGACAGTGCTATCAAGCGGCACTTACATAGCAATAACCTGCTCACTGATGCTTAGTTTGGGTTCTGCCAGGGCCACTTGGTTCCAAACCTCATTACAGCCTTTGTTCAAACATGGATAACAGAGCTGAATTCCAGAGGTGAGGTGAAAGTGACTGCCCTTGCCATCAATGCAGCATTTGACTGAGTTGGCATCAAAGAGCCCTAGTAAAATTGAAGTCAATGGGAATCAGGGGGAAAACTCTCCACTGGTTGGAGTCACAAAGGAAGATGGTTGCGGTTGTTGGAGGTCAATCATCCCAGTCCCAGGACATCACTGCAGGAGTTCCTCAGGGTAGTGTCCTAGGCCCTACCATCTTTTCAGTTGCTTCATCAATGACCTTCCCTCCATCATAAGGTTAGAAGTGGGGATGTTCGCTGATGATTGCACAATGTTCAGCACCATTCATGACTCCTCAGATACTGAAGCAGTCCATGTCCACATGCAGCAAGATCTGGACAACATTCAGGCTTGGGATGATAAGTGGCAAATAACATTCACACCACCCAATTGCCAGGCAATGACCATCTCCAACAAGAAAGAATCTAACCATCTGCCCTTGACATTCAATGGCATTACCATCACTGAATTCCCCACTATCAACATCCTGGGGGGTTACCATTGACCAGAAATTGAACTGGAGTAGCCATAAATTTTCTGTGGCTACTAGAGCAGGTCAGAGGCTGGGAATACTGTGACATGTAACTCATCTCCTGTCTCCCCAAAGCCTGTCCATCATCTACAAGGTACAAGTCAGAAGTTTGATGGAATACTCTCCACTTGCCTGAATGAGTGCAGCTCTAACAACATGTAAGAAGCTTGACACCATTTAGGACAAAACAGCCCACTTGATTGGCACCCCATCCACCACCTTGAACATTCACCCCCTCCACCACTGGTGCACAGTGGCAGCAGTGTGTACCATCTACAAGATGCACTGCAACAGCTTGCCAAGGCTCCTTTAACAATACCTTCCAAATCCACAACCTCACCATCTAGAAGGACAAGGGCAGCAGATGCATGGAACACCACCACCTACAAGTTCCCCTCCAAGCCACACACCATCCTGACTTGAAATTCTATCAATGTTCCTTCATTGTCACTGGGCTAAAATCCTGGAACTCCCTCTCTAACAGCACTGTGGGTGTACTTATATCACATGGACTTCAGCTCACCGTCACGTTCTCAAGGACGGTTAGGGATGGGCGATAAATGCTGGCCTTGCCAATTATGCTCACATCTCATGAATGAACAAAGAAAACTCTGCTGTCCATGTTCTTTCTTGCGCCAAGTCCCATTCACCCATCACTCCTGTGCTTGCTCAGCTACATTGGCTGCCAGTCAAGCAACACCATGATTTAAAAATTCTCATCCCTCCATGGCCTTCCCAATCTCTGTTATCTCTTCCAGCCCCACAACCCTCCAAAATATCAGTGCTCCTCTGATTCTGGACTCTTGAGCACCCCAATTTTAATTGCTCCGCCATTGGTGGCCATGCCTTCGGCTGCCTAGACCCTAAGCTCTGGAATTCCCTCCCTATACTGTTCTGCATCTCAACCTCTCTTTTGTCCTTTAAGATGCGCCTTAAAACCTTTGACCGCACTTTTGAGCATCTGCCCTCATATCGCCTTATTTGGTTTGGTGTCAAATTTTGCTTTATAATGCTCCTATGAAGCACCTTGGGATGTTTTATTCCATAAACGTGCTATATAAATACAAGTGGTTGTTGTTGTGATGTTGAGGTCTTCATTGTATTTCTCAACCTTTTTTGTGGGTCTAAATCTGCCATCTGAACCACCTTTTCCAGGGAGCTAATTGGTTATCAAGAGGGCAGTGAAAGAATTCAAGGGGGTGAAATTCCACTTTTGAGATTTAAATGGAAACAAAGATTTGGCAGGGTGTATAACAAGAGACCAACAGCTTACGACCACTTTTGAATTTCACTCTCTCAAATGTAAAAATTGGAGATGACACAGGGAGTAATGGTGAGGTTTCTGTTCAAGGACTAAGACTACCAAACCATAATATACATCATTTTAAAGTTTTTGCACCACTGGATAAAGCTGGGTAGATTGAGTCCAGCTGCCCAGGACCTTTATAAGATGGTGTTGGCCGACTCTGAAGCAGGTAATATTTTCTCCCCATGATTTTCAGGGTGATACCGCCTCATTTCCACCAGGTGAAGCCAGTCAAAATCTTCCCCTAGAAGGGCACCATTTGTCTCTTCACCCCAAGCTAATCAGGGGATAAATCAGCAATTCTCCCATTCTTGATTGCTTTCCCGTGTGCCTGGCTGCAAAGGGCATGTATGCTGGTATTTCTGTACTACACGAGCCTCCACCCACTCTACTTCATCTAACCCTATCTGCACACCCTTCTACTCCTTTCTCCATCGTGTACTAAATGCATCTATGATGGGGATCGACTGCTTCAGGACTTTTTTGGAATGCATCGAGAAAAGCCAGAGAAAGGCAGATAGTTCGTACTATCTGAACCCGTGTGCCTATTTAACCAATAGTAATGTACAACAACCTAACATAAAGTATAGATGAAGGGCAAAAATATCACTTACATTTTGAAATGAGAGGTGCACTTCTACTATGTAATCAGCAATTGCTTTCAGTCAGTAAGTGCTGTATTCATCTTTTTTGAAGCAACATTTGAAACCACTACTGGCACAAGCAGCTGTATAGAGGAATGGATAAAATGAAATGATCAAGGAATTGTCAGTAGGGAAGAGTGGGATCACTGTTTATTGCATGAGGAACATAGGCATGAACGCTGAATCCCCCCTGATCGACATCCATTGACTAGAAACTGAACTGGGCCAGTCACATAAATACTGTGGCTACAAGAGCAGGACAAAGGCTGGGAATTCTGCAGAGAGTAATTCACCTCCTGTCTCCCCAACGCCTGTCCAATATCTACAAGGCACAAGTTAGGAGTGTGATGGAATACTGTCCGCTTGCCTGGATGGGTGCAGCTCCAACAACACTCAAGAAGCTCAATGCCATCCAGGACAAAACAGCCCACTTGATTGGCACCCTATCCACCACCATAAACATTTACTCCCTCCACCACTGACACACAGTGGCAGTAGTCTGTACCATCTACAAGATGCACTGCAGCAACTCACCAAGGTTCCTTCGACAGCACCTTCCAAACCTACGACCTCTACCACCTAGAAGGACAAGAGCAGCAGATGCATGGGAACACCACGACCTGCAGGTTCCCCACCAAGCCACACACCATACTGACTTGGAACTATATCGCTGTTCCTTCATTGTCACTGGGTCAAATTCCTGGAACTCCCTTCCTAACAGCACTGTGGGTGTACCTGTAGCCCAAGGATTGCAGTGGTTCAACACGTCAGTGAGCTTCTCGAGCAATTAGGGATGGGCAAGAAATGTTGACCTAGCCAGTGTTGCCCACATCCCCTGAATGAATAAAAAAGACTAGAAAAGATTCTTCAGTCTATCTCAAAAACTAACATCCCTTAATCACCCACTCTCTCCAATATCTATCCAGTTCTTCCTTGAATTTCTCTATCCTATCTGCCTCCCTGTGCAGCCCATTCTCCACCTTCTGTGCAACGTAAGCTGTATGTGCAGCTTCCATCATCTAAGTGTCAATCTGCCTCAGTAGTAGCATTCTTGCATCTGCATCAGACGGTTATGTGTTCAAACCAAGACTTGATTCCATTCCCACTTGATTACCACCTATGTCATCTTAATTGGACCATTTATTTAGGTTGCCAAGGTGACCACTGACTCAGATGGGAGCCTCATGAATACATGCAAATCGAGGTCCTGCTGTGTTATTAGAACCCCAGTATCATATTAACTAGCCCACTGAGTGAGACACCTGCTATGCTTAGTAAAATCTGGCAGGGAAGAAGAGGAGACCTCTAAGGCAAGTCAAAATTATTCCCACATGAAAAGTCTGGCCACTGCTACCCCAGGTTCTTATCCCTTCGCATCCACATAACAGCTCAGATCCTCTCCCATGACTTACCTTGATTCTGATGGATGACCCCCAGGTCCTCCCAATTTTGGCTTGCCTGATGCCAGCCTGTTGCTTCTTTCCACCAGTTTTGGGAAAACAACAGGTCAGCAGGATACAAATGAGGCCCAGGAGTTAAATTAGCCTGAAGCTCAAATTCATGTCATTTGGCGGGTTTGATACAATCCTGAAACCTAGTTTTTGACCACTTTCAGAGCAGGCTCATTAAGAAACCGTTAGGCCTGAGCTAATGTGACATTGCACATATTTCAAGTGCCATTGTGGTACAGGACATAGCACCTCAAAATTTGGATCTTTTTATCCTCATTTCACGCTCAAGCAACAGGGGAAATGAGATCCAATTTCCTCCCAAAATATCTAACACACAATACCATAGTTCACCCTGTGCATTCGTGACCTGCACATCCCCAAACGTGAATCGAGAACGTGTGGTCAAACAGGGAAGGAACTTAAAATAGATCATACTGGATCTTACAAAACTACCTTGAAAGGAAGTGCATGCATTCAGAGATTGAAATAAAATGAAAACAGCAGTGAAAAGAGTCTGAGTAATTAAGTGGTTGGTGTATAGAGAAGAAACAGTTACAAAGATTGAGTAAATTGCTCATTCATTAGCAATGTGGTATGGAAGGAGAATTACAAATAGACAACAGAGCCCGCAGTAATTCAATCTAACCTTATATTTACAGAAAACACTGAGATAATGAAGAGAAAAATTACCAGATGCATATTGGATTGTACAAAGGTGGGGAGGGGGATGGGCCGGGAGAGGCAAATATGGGATGCTAATAGCCTCTCTCAAGCTGTGAAAATTTCTCTACAACACAATCATAGTTTTCAGTTTAAGGGCCTCTGGGGAGGTGAGATGAAGCAAGGTGAAAAAAAAATGTAATTTATAACATGTCTGTGGAATAGAATTTATCACTGGATAAGCTCGCCACTGCTCAATTGATATGTAGTTGATTTCAAACAACAACCCCCCTCAGGCGCCCACAGGGGAGACTTTTAGATTTTACGCTTGGATATATCAGTTTAACTTGCCATTTACCAAACAACAGCTGATGACAGCACAAACGAGTTGTTCTGAAAAAGAAGAGGGGAGATAAACGCACACATGCCATACCTTAGAAGCATGGAGAGAATGCGTTAAGAGAAATATATGGAAGGAAAAGACTTAAAAACCCCAGTTTGCAGACTGACAGCTTACTGCCAATACCTGGGCTGCATTTCCTTTTTAGCTTGTACTCTTACTGACTTCCCAACAATGACACTGCATGCAGACAGTTATTTTACTGGTTTATTTTGCTGGAGGAGACTCAAGATAAGTATAAACAATTGTGTGACCTTGATCTGCACCCAAGCTCGTAAAAACAATACAAATAATAAATACAAATTTTAGCAGCACCAGCTCCTGCCCTAGATGCTGCAGCCTCTCAACCTTTCCCCCCCACCTCACTCCTTTTTACTGTTCCATAGGAAATTGTTTTCTTCTCCTTTTTTACTTCTTTCACATTTGCATTCATTATTTTTTTCTTATTTCTTGTTCTTTTCATATATTTTCTGTTTCTTTGCTTCCTTTCCTTCCAAGAGAACAAACTAATACTACTAATTCAGCAGAAATGTTTGAAAGCAATACTATACAGATAAATGCAAAACATACAATAACCTGCGCCATTAAGAGTTCTTGCATTAACTATGTTGTTCCTATCAATGCTCAGTGACGACAGATTGCAGATGCGAATATCAATCAGCAGAATCACATTTTACTGATAAAGTACTGCACATCCATAACACGGAGCATATTATCTATTTATCATCTATTTATGTGTCTATAAGCTGTATCTAGTGCACTTCCTGTCTGTCACAATTCAGGTGTCACACTTCTAGTGCCACATTCTGATTTCATAATGCATCAAACAAATTGTTGTGTCACACATAATTTACCTCACCTCCATTCAAATGTTTTGCATCTAATTGGTTGATATGTAAGCAAATTAATTGAGATTTGAATTCTAATTTGATTCTATGCAGATTTTTTCGAAAGAGAAGGCAAACCAAGCAAATTGTTCAAAACATTTCATGAAAATTGTTTTATCTGTTACTTTTTTTTCTTTAGCCAGCTGACTACACCCAGGCTAAAATATAGTTCCTGAAAATCTGAGGGATGGCGCATCTTGGCGTATGTGCCAAGTTTCATCCGCCCCAGATTTGCGATGCTGACCCCACCTAAGTTCTCAGGGTCAGGGTGAAGCCCTGTGATTTGCATGGCAATGATGAGCTAGAGGAGCATCTGGTGCAGGTACTTTTGTCAGCAACATCTTCATCAAGTCTTAAGAGGTGCAGGAAGTTGTCTAGGGATAATCAAGGAATGGGAAGATGCCAAGGATCTCTGACAAAGCAGTGGAGATCTTAGTGAAGCAGGCTGGGGAGAGGAAGGACATCCTCTTCCAATCTGATGGTCAGTGTTCGCAAAGTAAATTGAGGAATGGGTCAGTAGGAGCTGGCATAACTTGAATGAGTTTTTTGAGGAAGTAACAAGAAGGATTGATGAGGGTAGTGCAGTGGATGTGGTCTACATGGATTTTAGTAAGGCATTTAACAAGGTCTCACATGGCAGACTGGTCAGTAAAATGAAAGCCCATGGGATACAGGGGAAGGTGACAGGTTGGATCCAAAATTGGCTCAGGGACTGGAAACAAAAGGTAGTAGTTGACAGATGTTTTTGTGAATTGAAAGCTGTTTCCAGTGGTGTTCCACAGGACTCAGTGTTGGGTCTCTTGCTGTTTGTGGTATAAATTAATGATTTGAACTTAAATGTGGAAGGCATGATTGGGAAATTTGCTGATGACACAATAATTGTCCATGCAGTTGATAATGAAGAGGATAGCTGTAGACTCCAAAATGATATCAATGGTTTGGTTGAGTGGGTGGAAAAGTGGCAAATGGAATTCAATCCTGAGAGGTGTGAGGTAATGCATTTGGGGAGGGCAAATAAAGTGAGGGAATACACAATGAACGGGAGAATATTGAGAGGGGTAGAAGAAGTGAGAGACCTTGGAGTGTATGTCCACAGGTCCCTGAAGATGGCAGGACAGGTAGATAAAGTGGTGAAGAAGGCATATGGAATGCTTTCCTTTATTGGCCAAGGTATAGAATACAAAAGCAGGGATGGAATGCTGGAATTGTATAAAATGCCAGTTAGGCCACAGCTGGAGTATTACGTATAGTTCTGGTCACCACATTACAGGAAGGATATAATTGCTCTGGAGAGAGTACAGAGGAGATTTACAAGAATGTTGCCAGGACTTGAAAGTTGCAGCTATGAGGAAAGATTGAATAAGCTAGGGTTGTTTTCCTTAGCACAGAGGAGGCTGAGGGGTGACTTAATTCAGGTGTAAAAATTATGGGGGGCCTAGAAAGAATAGACAGGAAGGACCTGTTTACCATAGTGGAGCGGCCAATTACCAGGGGGCACAGATTTAAGATGATTGGTAGAAGGATTAGAGGGGACATGAGAAAAAGCTTTTTCAACCAGAGAGTGGTTGGTGTCTGGAATTCACTGCCCGGATCAGTGGTGGAGGCAGAAACCCTCAACTCATTTAAAAGGTACCTGGACATGCACCTGACGTGCTGTAACCTGCAAGGCTATGGACCAGGTGCTGGAAGGTGGGATTAGTTTGGGCTGCCAGTTTTTTCAGCCGGCACAGACACGATGGGCTGAATGGCCTCCTTCTGTGTCGTAATTTTTCTATAGTTCTATAGCAAGTTGATATACACCAGGACAGGGTTGCACTACCACCTGAAATTCAATGACCTCATCATGAGTGCTAAATTAAGAATGCCCCCTCACAAATTTCATTCCTTTTATGCAGAGAGTGGCTCACCTCCTGACTCCCAAGTGCCTGACTCTCCACTACCTACAAGGCATATCTGCTGTGTGATGGAATAATCTCCACTTGCCTGGATGGGTATACGAGGAGTTCAAAACTATCCAGGACAAAGCAATCTACTTGATCAGCACTTCACCCACTAGCTTAAGCAACCATCGCCTCCATCATTGGCATGCTGTGGCTGCAGTGCGTTCTGCATACAGGATACACTGCAGCAACTCACTCTTGGGCAGCACCTCCCAAACCATGACTTCCAACAGCAGCAGGACAAGGGCAGCAGGTTTATGGGAATATCATCACCTCTAAAATCCTCAACAAGTCACACACCATCCTGGCTTAAATATATACATTTCTATTCATTCATTGTTTCATTGTTGCTGGGTCAGAACCCTGAAACTTCCTACCTAACAGCATAGTTGCAGCACCATCACCGCACGTGCTACAGCAGTTCAAGAAGGGGGCTCACCACCACTTTCTCAACAGCAAGCAGGGATGGACAATACACATTCACGTTATCCCCATGGATGAGCTGTCCCTGTCAAATCATCTGAAAATGTGATGAAAAAATAGCTGGTGGTGGTTGGGATGGGGTGGGGTGAGAAGTTTGTAAATAGGAGAAAAGGGAATTAAAGAGTTTTTCCTTTCCTGCTGCATTGAGACATGCCTTCTGCTATTAAAATGATATGGTCACTTAGGAAACGTTTACAAGGCAGACTTAGGAAGACAGCATGGCTAGCAAAGAAGAGGAAAGAATTTTAAAAGTTCAAAATTGTATCCTTGCCACGGTTGAAATAATACGGACAGTTACATGACTCCGTAGAAGAGAGACAAGAAGGAGCTTCGAAGGTCCCAGGGCATGTCAGAATGTTTGTTGTGCATTCTGATGGTTCGTTTGTAACAAATTACAATGTGCTTGGAGCAGGATAATGCAATATGTGGCTACATGTTCCCAGCTGATTGGAATGTCTTGAAATGATACTTCAGCATGGAGAAAACAACACACATTATCTTTCCCCTGAAGAAGCAGAGGAGACATTAAGCAGAACCCTGAGCATTAACGGCTTGCATCTGAAACCTCAGAGATTTGGCCTCATTCAAAACACGGCAGGTTTTAAAAATGACTAAACTTCACATCACATTTATGCTATTTATCCTTTATGCAAATAGCACCAGAGAGGGCACATTAGGCGCGCTGCATGCTGCTGTATTGAAAGTGGCACAGAACAGAATAATATGATACATTATTATCCAGGGCTTTTATTCATTGCATCAGTCACATTGAAATGTTGCTGCACGCAAGATCTGTAAGCTCATTTAATGGACTGGTATTTATATGGCTTTAAGGTTTCTGCATACCTGTGGTTTCTTTGTATAGCTCCATGCATGTATGTGTGTGTAAGCATAGGTGTGCCAGAGTGGGTGCCAATGTGTGATTGCGTGTGTCTCCCTGTTTGTACAAATAATGTATCTGTACATGTCATCTGCTGTTCCTACTCTCTCTCACACACACACAATTTGAACAGATACACCATTTATTATATTTTTCCTTCTTTTCTAGTCCTGTGTGCTGCACACCATTCTCCAATAAGACTTTACACAGCTACTCCACTCCCAAGAATATGTTGCTACCAATTCTGAGTCAACATCTGGCAGGTATATGGAACCAGGCTAACTGCTCCCTCCTTCTTTTATAAATGTGACAAAGCACTGTTTATTGTTTCCCATCCTGCTCACATACTATGATGAAAATAATTCACAAGCTGATCAATCATTGGCATAAATAACTACGCAATAACACGTCAACTGCCTACGACCTTGATAAATCTGCCACATGGAAGCTAATACCTGTCACAAAGAGGGTAACTGTCAGCTGAGTCTGTTAGGGCTCTGCAGTAACTGTTACTTTCAAGAGACTTTGTAGCATAATAATCATGGGCTGACCCATTATGCTCCTGACTGATCTTTTTTTCTTTCTTCATGAGATATGGGCGTCACCAGCTAGGCCAGCATTTATTGCCTATTCCTAATTGCCCTCGAGTGGAAAGTGGGATGCCCCCTCCAGCCCCCATTGCAATTTTACACAGGGTGGCGAGAAAGGGCCTGCCCACCCCCAGCCAATCAAGGCCCTTGAGTGGCCAATTAACTGGCACTTAAGGGCCTCCTCCCGCCACCACGGGTATTTTACCCTCGGTGGCCGGATGGCAAACGCCCCAAGAACCCTGCCTGGTAAAACCACGTGGCCATCTTGCAGGCTGAGGGGGCGTCCTCCTGATCAGGCACCCTGTGCACCATGGAGGGCTGCCCTCAAAACCCCGCCAAACGGCTTCCAATGCACAACACTCCTCCCCCCCACTCAACTGACCACCCTTGCCTCACTGGGGCCTGGCTGATTGTCCCCGGCAAGGCCCCAAAAACTTACTGTAGTTCTGGGACTGTCCTTTATCTTGCTTGCGATGGCTGGGTGTAGTCCCAGCAGAGGCCACCACTCCCGGTGGTGCTGCTGGGACTAAGAGCTGCCAGCCCACTGATTGGCCGGCAGCTCCATTAGGCAGGACTTCCTGCTTCAAGGTGGAAGTCCCGCCCATGCCCAATTAAGGGCCTGGGGAGTGAAAAATCACAGCGTGGCTCCCTAGGTCCATCAGAGGAGGGCTCATCCCTGACTTTTTGGCCGGTAAACAGGGGCTTCCCACCCAACATAAAATTTTGGCCATAGGCTCCAAAAAATGTGAACCCTGTGATCAGTTACTACAAGTGGGGTAAGGTGGGAACCTGTTATATACGTATATATTGTTATACTATCTGTAAAGCATTAGGAGCTAATTAGCTAGGAACTAGTTGTTATGTGTAAGTGTTCCAGTAGGGGGCCACATGAACAGCTACACTGGGGAGTCATATTATATGTAACACAAGAACCAGTTGAACCAGCTTCCACAGCACAAAGCATGGTGCTGAATTAAAGAAGACTGACTGCAGCCTTTTCCAAGTTTAAAGTGTGATTCTTTCCAACATGTGGGAACCAGAACCAACATAAAGACGAAACTGACCCAATAGCCCCAAATCGTACCCCATCAGAAATCATAGAGTCGTCTAATTTTAATATTGCTGAGCTCAAGTCCTGCCAGCAATTGGTGAGTTATGTCAGGGAGGCCCAGAAAATACTCTGGAATGGGTGTGGAAGCGAGCGGTCAGACAGAGCACTTCTTGTTATTTTCTTTCTTTTGGGCCTCCTTATCTCGAGAGACAATGGATACGCGCCTGGAGGTGGTCAGTGGTTTGTGAAGCAGCGCCTGGAGTGGCTATAAAGGCCAATTCTGGAGTGACAGGCTCTTCCACAGGTGCTGCAGAGAAATTTGTTTGTTGGGGCTGTTGCACAGTTGGCTCTCCCCTTGCGCCTCTGTCTTTTTTCCTGCCAACTACTAAGTCTCTTCGACTCGCCACAATTTAGCCCTGTCTTTATGGCTGCCCGCCAGCTCTGGCGAATGCTGGCAACTGACTCCCACGACTTGTGATCAATGTCACACGATTTCATGTCGCGTTTGCAGACGTCTTTATAACGGAGACATGGACGGCCGGTGGGTCTGATACCAGTGGCGAGCTCGCTGTACAATGTGTCTTTGGGGATCCTGCCATCTTCCATGCGGCTCACATGGCCAAGCCATCTCAAGCGCCGCTGACTCAGTAGTGTGTATAAGCTGGGGGTGTTGGCCGCTTCAAGGACTTCTGTGTTGGAGATATAGTCCTGCCACCTGATGCCAAGTATTCTCCGAAGGCAGCGAAGATGGAATGAATTGAGACGTCGCTCTTGGCTGGCATACGTTGTCCAGGCCTCGCTGCCGTAGAGCAAGGTACTGAGGACACAGGCCTGATACACTCGGACTTTTGTGTTCCGTGTCAGTGCGCCATTTTCCCACACTCTCTGTGACCCGAAACGTTAACTCTGCTTCTCTTTCCACAGATGCTGCCAGACCTGCTGAGTGAATCCAGCATTTCTTGTTTTTGTCTTGTTATTTATTATTCGTTCCTGGGATGTGGACGTCGCTGGCTAGGCCAGCATTTATTGCCTATCCCTAATTGCCCTTGAGAAGATGGTGGTGAGCTGCCTTCTTGAACCTCTGCAGTCCATGTGAGGTAGGTACACCTACAGTGCTGTTAGGAAGGGAGTTCCAGGATTTTGACCCAGCGACAATGAAGGAACAGAGATATAGTTCCAAGTCAGAATGATGTGTGGCTTGGAGGGGAATTTGCAGGTGGTGGTGTTCCTATGTATATGCTGCCCTTGTCCTTCTAGATGGTTGAGGTCGCGGGTTTGGAAGGTGCTGTCTAAGGAGCCTTGGTGCTTCTAATGGCACAGCTGTGGGATTTAACGCTGGACTGTTCTTATAGCAAAAATAGCAGGGAGAATTTGCTCCAACTGGGACCAGTTCATATAAGTATTCCTATGACTGAAATTAGGCACAGATATAATTACCAGCCCAGACAGAGTTACTCTGGGAGTCTAGATATTTCAGCTGAGGAGTGAACACTGGATGCCTCATGACACACAGCAAGCCAGTGGAAGAGATACTGGAAGTGAAGAAAGATGTTCCCAAGCTGAGGCTAAAGAAACATCAGCCTTTGGCTGGAGATGATTTGGTGATGATTTCAGGATGCTAGCATACCTTCAAACTCAAATAAGACACAGCAAAGCCTCACTAAAGAAGTGCAACGAATTGCAGAACTGGTGGAAAAATCCAATGCCATCCTTTGCTGCAACACCAGAGAGGGATTCTCGATAATGTAGTGATACCTGCAGCAAATGGAATCTGCAGGAATCTCAGTTTATATCATCGCGCCTGTTTCAGCTGATCTGTGCCTCAACTCCATTTACCCACCTCTTCTCCATATCTCTTGACACCTTACTTACCATTCCTGCACATTGGAGCAAAGTTCTTCCACAGATTCTGGGGTGAACTACAGCCTTCTTACACATAAATTTAGGGAAGCAATCAAATAAAACCCTGTGGATCGATACACCCCAGTAACTGTATCAGCAGAAAGGCCTGGATTCCCTGAAATGTGGCTTTTATAAGCCTGAACTACCAGCTTCTCTGCTGTTTTCTTCTTCCTCCTCCAGCATACATATATCATGAAGAGGGAAATCGTCACTGGGAAGCCATTATTGCATTCTGACAATATCTTTTAACGAAATTTTCCGAACAAAAATCAGTCTCTAAGGAAACTTCTAAAGAAGCTGGAAGCCTCCAAAATAAAGACAGAATTTTTTAACAAAAGACAATTCAAGGTAAAACACAGCAATTCACATTTAAGGGAACAACATCAGCTTTCCTTAGTAGCTATTCAAAGTTACCCTTTTTATTGTGCCATAAGTTAGACTGGATGATCCTCAAATGTAACACGACGCATCTCATACCATCCCTCATTCTGGCGGAATATGTGATAGAACTTAATAGGAGGATAGAAGCAGCAGATCCTTTTCCCCCCAATTTTCAACACACCCTCTAATAGATATGTCAGGTTTATGTCCCACCAATGGAATTTTGTGGCCTAAGGCTTGTATGTGCTCCATTCTTTTTTACATTTCTTAAAGGTGCTGCAAAATGTTTCAACAGTTGGCAATTACCTTGTACTTTGCACAAGTGGTCATTCTCCATGTGTGACGGTGAACATTAGCAGGCAATGCAACTTCACTGGCCACACAGCCAAACCTGACTCTGTCCTCCTCCACATACAAACTTTCCAACAGGGTTGGGAGTCTGAACTTTTTCCTAGGACCACTCCTAGCCTTGGCACATTGAGACTAATGGTTGTCTTACCATCATCACCTCAGCTGGCCTTTGGATGTGATAGCTCTATCCTGTGTGTCATGATCACTTACATTACCACTATTCAGCCCTTAATCTACCACATTCTGTTCCTCAGGGTCTCCATCAAACAATGCATGAGCATTTGAGATACAAGGTGCCTCGTTTACCTCTATCAGGTGTTTAGATCGGAGATTTTGTAATGAATGCTGATTGATCATGAGGAATGAACCTTAACAGTTTGATTGCCATGTTTGATAAGTACTGCCCTACAATCATGAACTTAACAGGGCCCTTCCATTCTCTACAACCGTCTCTTTTATAATGCAGAAAATCTCCTGAATTAAATTCTGTCTCAGATGGTCTTTAATGATGCCTCAGAGCTCCCTGAATTTTCTGAAACCTCAACTTTGATGAAAGCCCATCTCCCTGCATGTAAAGCATTCAAATGTGCAGAAAAAATGGAACTAATTGTAGTACCTTCTAGAGCAGGAGGACTATCACACAGCCCAGAAAGTAATTTGTGATTTTGCCTGTACACTAATTGATAGGTACTATATCCTTCAACCATCTGGATGGAATTCTTTGCATGAACCACACATGCTAGGATGGTTGTCAACTTGCAGTCTGTGTGATTAGATAAAATTTTATGTAGCATTTTATTGATCACCACATGATTGCTTTCACAGAGTCCGGTCCTATCCATTTCTCCATGACTTTGCCTATAATCACCTTTTCATTCTTATCTGGCTGCCAAGTTGACAAAATGTAGAATGAAAATATTTTAGTCTTTGTCCAATACCATTGGATCTACATTAAGGTCACGTGCCAATAGAAGGCTTACAATAGGACATGGCTGCGCCCTCTAATACATTTGACAGATTTCACACTTCTCACTAGGGGGAGACAGTAGCATAGTTGGTATGTCACTGAACTAGGCCAAGAGGCCTACTCCTGTTCCTAATTCGTATGTTCATAGTGCCCTTAGGGAAGAAAATTTGCCATCCTTACATGGTCTGGCCTACATGTGACCCCAGACCACATTGACTCTTAACTGCCCTCTAAAATGGCCTAGCAAGCTACTCAGTTCAAGAGATGGGCAAAAAATGCTGGCCTTGCCAGTGACGCCCACATCCGGTTAAACAATGAAAAAAAAGCTAACTCAATGTGGATAGGGGATAAACTGAATTCTATTACTTAGTTCTGCAATTGACTATTATTTACCTGCTGTACTATTAAGGAAGCTAACCTCAGATTCACCCATTGTCAATGGAGAATGATTAAACTGAAACCTCTTGAGAAAGGAATAGCCATCACCCTTGAGCATTCAGGCCTGAAAACTGCATGACCTAGCAACAATTAAGGAGAAATACAGCCATGAAAGATAAAGTAAAATGGAGACATCAAACAGATGCTATCAAAACAGCTCTACCCACAATAAACTATTGTTTGGCTTTCTTTGTCAAAATTAGCAGCTGAAATCACCCTTTAACCAGTTCAAACTCTGCAGGTCTTCAGTTTGCTTAGGTCTATTACATCAACTCTGCATTTAAAGTACACTGTCATTAGTTGTAATAGCAAATTGAAGTAATGAAATCATTTTGTTATTGGTGTAGATAAATGCATTTACTCTGCTGTGAAATTACATTCATCAGTGCTCATGGACCAGTAATCAGATTTGTAAGTTATGCAAAATTGACAATGTACAGCACAGGACTTTAATCTGAATAAACATTAAGCAATCCTTTTCTAAAACACCAAGAGGAATTCTCCTTACTTGATGGTTCAATGGTTCAAGCATGCTTGAATTGCGGTAGCACAGGGCTTCAACAGGAGTGGACCATCCAGCTCTTTGAGTCTCTTCTGCCCACACCTGATTTCTGAAAGTGCAATCCACTTATTCCCATTCCCCTTCCTT
Source organism: Heterodontus francisci (assembly GCF_036365525.1). Taxonomy (NCBI): domain Eukaryota; kingdom Metazoa; phylum Chordata; class Chondrichthyes; order Heterodontiformes; family Heterodontidae; genus Heterodontus; species Heterodontus francisci. The sequence goes on from NC_090371.1 coordinate 47,184,722, forward strand.
TTTTTCCCTTTTTCTAATATTTCTCCACTTCCATTTTAAAATTCACTATGGATTTTCTTCCTTTACTGTTTCTGGTAAATTCTCCCAACTTCTTTATGGGTGGAGCCACACTAGCAGTCATAACATGCGGCAATAGTACTGAAAACTTGTGCTCCAGAACTAGCCGTACCCCTAGCAAAACTGTTCCAATACAGCTACAAAACTGGCATCTACCCAGCAACGTGGGAAATTGCCCACTTATGTCCTGTGCACAAAAAGCAGGACAAATCCAACCCTGCCAATTACTGCCCTATCAGTTTACTTTCAATCATCAGCAAAGTGATGGAAGGGGTTGTCAACAAGTGCCATCAAGCGGCACTTGCTCAGCAATAACCTGCTCACTGACGCTCAGTTTGGATTCCGCCAGGGCCACTCAACTCCTCATTACAGCTTTGGTCTAAACATGGACAAATGAGCTGAACTCCAGAGGTGAAGTGAGAGTGACTGCCCTTGACATCAAGGCAGCATTTGACCGAGTATGACATCAAGGAGCCCTAGCAAAACTGGAGTCAATGGGAATCAGGGAGAAAACTCTCTGCTGGTTGAAGTCATACTTAGAACTAAGGAAGATGGTTGTGGTTGTTGGAGGTCAACCATCTCAGTCCCAGGACATCACTGCCGAGATCCTCAGGGTAGTGTCTTAGGCCCAACCATCTTCAGCTACTTCATCAATGACCTTCCCTCGGTCATAAGGTCAGAACTGGGAATGTTCACTGATGATTCCACAATATTCAGCACCATTTGCAATTTCTCAGATACTGGAGCAGCCCACATCCATATGCAGAAAGACCTGAACAACATCCAGACTTGGGCTGATAAGTGGCAATTAACATTTGCGGCACACAAGTGCCAGACAAAGACCATCTCAAAAGAGAGAGAATCTTGCCATCTCCCCATGATGTTCAATGGCTGAATCCCCCACTATCAACATCCTGGGGTCACCATTGACCAGAAATAGAACTGGTCCAGCCACATAAGCGCTGTGGCTACGAAAGCAGGTCAGGGGCTGAGAATTCTGCAGCGAGTAACTCACCTCCTGTCTCCCCAGTGCCTATCCACCATCTACAAGTTACAAATCAGGAGTGTAATGCAATACTCTCCATTTGCCTGGATGGGTGCAGCTCCAACAACACTCAAGAAGCTCGACACCATCCAGAACAAAGCTGCCCACTTGATTGGCACCCCATCCACCACCTTCAACATTCACTCCCTCCACCACAGATGCTGCACAGTTGTAGCAGTGTGTGCCATCTGCAAGATGCACTGCAGCAACTCACCAAGTCTCCTTAGACAGCACCTTCCAACCCACAACCTCTACCACCTAGAAGGACAAGGGCAGCAGATGCATGGGAACACCACCACTTGCAAGTTTCCCTCGAAGTCACACACTATCCTGACTTGGAACTATATTGCCGTTCCTTCACTGTCGCTGGGTCAAAATCCTGGAACTCCCTTCCTAACAGCACTGTTGGCGTACCTACACCTTAAGGACTGCAGGGGTTCAAAAAGGCAGCTCACCACCACCTTCTCGAGGGCAATTAGGGATGGGCAATAAATGCTGGCCTGGCCAGCGACGCCCACATCCTCCAAACGAATAAAATAAAACATTCAGCATGCAATCAGTTTTAAGAACATAAGAAACAGGAGTCAGAGTAGACCATACGGTCTTTTGAGCCTGCTCCCCCATTCAATACAATCATGGCTGATCTTCAACCTCAACTCAACTTTCCCACTAGCTCCCCATATCACATGATTCCCTGAGAGACCAAAAGTCTGTCCATTTCAACCTTAAATATATTCAATGATGGAGCGTCCACAACCATCTTGGGTAGAGAATTCCAAAGACTAACAACCCTCTGGGTGAAGAAATGTTTCCCCATCTCAGTCCTAAATGATCGTCCCCTTATCCTGAGAGGATGTCCCAGTGTTCTAGATTCCCCAGGCAGGGGAAACAACCTCTCATTATCTACCCTATTAACCCCCTCAGAGTCTTGAATGTTTCAATGACATCACCTCTCATTCTTCTAAACTCCAGAGAGTATTGGCCCAATTTACTCAGCCTCTGATCATAGGACAATATAGGAACATAGAAACTAATCTAGTGAACCTTCACTGTACTGCCTCCAAGGCAAGTATATCCTTCTTTAAATATGGAGAACAAAACTGCACACAGTACTCCAGGTGATTTTATTTTTGGTTAATGGGATGTGGACGTCACTGGCTAGGCCAGCACTTATTGTCCATCCCTAATTGCCCTTGAACTGAGTGGCTTGCTAGGCCAATTCAGAAGGCATTTAAGAGTCAACCAATTGATATGGGTCTGGAGTCACATGTAGGCCAGACCAGCTAAGGATGGAAGATTTCCTTCCCTAAAGGACATTAGTGAACCAGATGATGTTTACAACAATTGACAAGGGTTTCATGGTCGCTATTAGACTAATTCCATATTTATTAATTGAATTCAAATTTGATCATCTGCCATGTCCCCAGAGCACTAGCCTGGGCCAGTGTGGGGAATTTAGAATTTCCCCAGCCCTGGCTGTGGAATTTAGAATACAAGGGTATGCTTTCTTCTCCAATTTATTTACCAGTCCTGACACCTTCAGAGAATTGTGAACAGGCACTCCAAGGTCTCTCACTTCTTCTACCCCTCTCAATCTCCTCCCATTTATTGTATATTCCCTTGCTTTGGTTGCCCTCCCCAAATGCATTACCTCACAATTCTCTGGATTAAATTCCATTTGCCACTTTTCCGCCCACTCAACCAAACCATTGATATCATTCTGGAGTCTACAGCTATCCTCTTCACTTTTTTGACCAATCCGCCATGTGGGACCTGGTCAAATGCCTTATGAAAATCAATGTAGACAACACTGCACTACCCTCATCAATCAGTTCTGATGAAGGATCACTGACCTGAAACATTAAGTCTGCTTCTCTCTCCACAGATGCTGCCAGATCTGCGGAGTATTTCCAGCATTTCTTGTTTTTATTTCAGATTTCCAGCATCTGCAGTATTTTGCTTTTATACCCTCATCAATCCTCCTTGTTAGTTACTCAAAAAATTCAATTAAGTTAGTAAGACATAACCTTCCCTTGACAAATCCATGCCAACTATCCCTGATTAATCCGTGCCCTTCCATGTGACAGTTTATCCTATCTCTCAGAATTGATTCTAATAATTAGCCCACCACCGAGTTCAGACAGACCGGCCTATAATTATTTGGCCTATCCCTCGAACCCTTTTTAAACGATGGTGCAATGTTCACAGACCTCCAATCCTCTGGTATCTCACCTGTATCTAGTGAGGATTTGAAGATGATCCTCAGAGCATTCACTATTTCCTCCGTGCCTTCCTTAACAGCCTGGAATACAATCCAACCGGCCCTGGTGATTTATCCATTTTCAAGGCTGTCAGACCCTCTAGTACCTCTTCTCTCATTTTGCTTATTGTATCTAATATTTCACACTCCTCTTTAACTACAATGCCTTCATCATCTCTCTCCTCTGTGAGAGCAGAGACGAAGTACTCATTAAGAACCTTGCCCACATCTTCTGCATCCATGCATAAGTACCTTGTAAATATCTGATAGGTCCTATCCTTTCCTTAGTTATCCTTTTGTTCTTAATGTACTGATAAAACAACTTTGGGTTTTCCTTGATTTTACCTGCTAATATTGTTTCATGTCCTCTCTTTGCTTTCCTAACTTCTGTTTTGCTTCACCTCTACGCTTTCTATACTCCTCTAGGTTTTCGAAAGTATTAAGTTTTTTGTGACTGTCATAAGCTTTCCTTTTCTGCTTTATCTTACCCTGTATGCATCTAGGTAACCAGGGGGCCCTAGATTTGCAGTACCACCTTTTTTCTTTGTGGGGACATGTCTACACTGTGCCTGTAGAATTTCGTTTTTGAATGCCTCCCACTGATTTGCCACTGATTTTCCTTCAAGTAGCTGTATCCAGTCCACTTTCGCCAGATCGTCCCTCAGCTTCGTAAAATTTACCTCCCCCCAATTTAGAACTTTTACGCCTGTTCTTTCTTTGTCCTTTTCCATAATAATGCTAAATCTAACTGTATTATGGTCACTAAAAAGGAATGAAACCGGACGGACCACCTGGCATCAACCTAGGCACCGGAAACGACAACCGCAAACCCAGCCCTGTCAACCCTGCAAAGTCCTCCTTACTAACATCTGGGGGCTTGTGCCAAAGTTGGGAGAGCTGTCCCACAGACTAGTCAAGCAACAGCCTGACATAGTCATACTTACGGAATCATACCTGACAATGTCCCAGACACTGCCATCACCATCCGTGGGTATGTCCTGTCCCACCAGCGGGACAGACGCAGCAGAGGTGGCGGCACAGTGGTATACAGTAGGGAGGGAGTTGCCATGGGAGTCTTCAACATTGACTCTGGACCCCACGAAGTCTCATGGCATCAGGTTAAACATGGGCAAGGAAACCTCCTGCTGATTACCACCTACCGCCCTCCCTCAGCTGATGAGTCTGTACTCCTCCATGTTGAACAGCACTTGAAAGAAGCACTGGGGGTGGCAAGGGCACAGAATGTATTCTGGGTGGGGGATTTCAATGTCCATCACCAAGGGTGGCTCAGTAGCCCCACTACTGACCGAGCTGGCCGAGTCCTAAAGGACATATCTGCTAGACTGGGTATGCGGCAGGTGGTGAAGGAACCAACAAGAGGGGAAAATATACTTGACCTCGTCCTCACCAATCTGCCTGCATCTGTCCATGACAGTATTGGTAAGAGTGACCACTGCACAGTCCTTGTGGAGACGAAGTCCTGCCTTCACATTGAGGATACCCTCCTTCGTGTTATGTGGCATTACCACCGTGCTAAATGGGATAGATTTCGAACAGATCTAGCAATGCAAAACTGGGCATCCATGAGGCGCTGTGGGCCATCACCAGCAGCAGAATTGTACTCAACCACAATCTGTAACCTCATGGCCCAGCATATCCCCCACTCTACCATTTCCATCAAGCCAGGAGACCAACACTGGTTCAATGAAGAGTGCAGGAGGGCATGCCAGGAGCAGCACCAGGCATACCTCAAAATGAGGGGTCAACCTGGTGAAGCTACAACACAGGACTATCTGCGTACAAAACTGCATAAGCAGCATGCGATAGACAGAGCTAAGCGATCCCATAACCAATGGATCAGATCTAAGCTCTGCAGTCCTGCCACATCCAGCCGTGAATGGTGGTGGAAAATTAAACAACTAACTGCAGGAGGTGGCTCCACAAATATCCCCATCTTCAATGATGGGGGAGCCCAGCACATCAGTGCAAAAGAGAAGGCTGAAGCATTTGCAACAATCTTCAGCCAGAAGTGCCGAGTTCATGATCAATCTTGGCCTCTTCCTGAAGTCCCCAGCATCACAGATGCCAGTCTTCAGCCAATTCGATTCACTCTGCCTGATATCAAGAAATTACTGAAGGCAGTGGATCTTGCAAAGGCTATGGGCCCTTACAACATTCCGGCAGTAGTATTGAAGACCTGTACTCCAGAACTAGCCATGCCCCTAGCCAAGCTATTCCAGAACAGCTACACCACTGGCATCTACTGGCAATGTGGAAAATTGCCCAGCTATGTCCTGTACAGAAAAAGCAGGACAAATCCAACCCGGCCAATTATCAACCCATCAGTCTACTTTCAATCATCAGTAAAGTGATGAAAGGTGTTGTCGACAGTGCTATCAAGCAGCACTTGCTTTGTAATAATCTGCTCAGCCTTGGTTCAAACATCGACAAAAGAGTTGAACTCAAGAGGTCAGGTGAGAGTGCCCTTAACATCAAGGCAGCATTTGACTGAGTATGCAATCAAGGAGCCCTCGCAAAACTGGAGTCAATGGGAATCTGGTTGGAATTCTACCTAGGGCAAAGGAAGATGGTTGTAGTTGTTGGAGTTCAATCATCTCAGCTCCGGGACATGCAGGAGTTCCTCAGGGTCGTGTCCTAGACCCAACCATCTCCAGCTGCTTCATCAATGACCTTCCTTCCATCATAAGGTCAGAAGTGGGCATGTTTGCTGATGATTGCACAATGTTCAGCACCATTCATGACTCAGATACTGAAGCGCTAGGTGTAGAAACGCAGAAAGAACTAGACAATATCCAGGCTTGGGCTGATAAGTGGCAAGTAACATTCGCGCCACACAAGTGCCAGGCAATGACCATCTCCAACAAGAGAGAATCTAAACATCTCCCCATGACGTTCAATGGTATTATGATTACTGAATCCCTTACTATCAACATCCTGGGGGGTTACTATTGACCAGAAACTGAACTGGATCAGCCATATAAATACCGTGGTTATAAGAGCAGGTCAGAGGTTAGGAATCCTGTGGTGAATAACTCATCTCCTGACTCCCCAAAGCCTGTCCACCATCTACAAGGCACAAGTCAGGAGTGTGATGGAATACTCTCCACTTGCCTGGATGGGTTCAGCTCCAACAACACTCAAGAAGCTCAACACCATCCAGGACAAAGCAGCCTGCTTGATTGGTACCCCATTCACCACCTTCACTCTCTTCACCACTGACCCACAGTGGCAACAGTGTGTACCATATAAAAGATGCACTGCAGCAAAGCACCTAGGCTCCTTTGACAGCATTTTCCAAACACGCGGCCTCTACCACCTAGAAGGACAAGGGCTGCAGTTGCACGTGAACACCACCACCTGCAAGTTCCCCTCCAAGCCACATACCATCCTGTCTTGGAACTATATCGCCGTTCCTTCACTGTCTCTGGGTCAAAATCCTGGAACTCCCTTCCTAACAGCACAGTGGGTGTACCTACCCCACATGGACTGCAGCGATTCAAGAAGGCAGCTCACCATCACATTCTCAAGGGCAATTAGGGGTGTCAGCGATGCCCATATCCCACGAACGAATAAAAGAAAAAGTCTTCCAGAAACTTCTTCAACCTTCCTAGGTCTATCAACTGCAATACAGCACAGAAACCGAGATTTTCAGACAGACATACTAAAAATAGTAATGTACCATGAAAGGATTAGGGACCAAAATGAGGGAAGGAGGGTTTCTAGTGTTAATTTTATATGAGCTGTTGGCCTCTAGAGTACTGTCAAGTACATGATTATGAGAACACCCTCCCCACCAATCCACAATTTGTATTGGAATTGGTTCAATATATAATGAGCCTAGCCCACAACTAATGCCTAAGCTCCAAGCACCAATCTTCTGCATATCTCTACACATGGGCACTTTGTAAACCTAGGGCTTCAGTACCCTACAATGTATAGAAATGGTATCAGCAGCATTACAGGTGCCTAAGTTTGTCGTATCGGCCTCTGTGTGATCAGGACAAGAGAAAGTGAGGACATAACAGAAGGGAATAAAGAGAAAAAAACAGAATGCGCATGTACAGTTTTAGCCCATGAAGTTTGTCTGTTCCATAGAACTTACATTTCACCATATTGTAGACCAGATTCTGCCGACTTAATCTGTTGCTTATTAAGAAAAGCTCAATAATATTCACATCCTCACATCTACACTATTAAAACCTGGCTGCTGCCTTCCACAGACAACAGTACTCCTTTCCATCTTTGCCCATGTTGTATACCTTTGTGTCCCATAGAGTAGAGTATCTAAATCTGCATCTATTACTATAGCCCCTAGTTCTATTCTTAATCAGAGATTCTTCTTTGAACAACTGAATCAACACAGGATTAATTGCATTAGCTCAGAGTAATTAGATGGATGGGAAGTACCCTAGCGAAAGTGAGATGTCTGTATGATTCATGATAGCTCAGTGGGAGGCAGCCAAATGATGTGACATTTGACTGTGATGAACATTTGGTTGTGTAACTTGTTTGGTCTTAGACTTGGCCCCTCTAAGTTGTTAAACATGCATTGTAGAGCAGATGAAACCTCTTTCAAATCTCAGGGTGGTTTTACTCCTGCCAAGAAGCAAGACATTCTGACTAGTCTATCAAAGTTCTAACATTTTAAATCAGTTTCTGAGTATCTGTACTTCAGATCCACTGAAAATGAACTCAAAGCCCAAATGAATCCAAAGCCTCAGTTTGAAGTAAACTTTAAGGTAACCGGTCTTTAATCTGTAGAGAGGTTTGTGTTTGATGGTATGAAGAGACATTACAGATATAATGGAACTCCCTGTGATATAATTTGGACTTTAGGAATGCTTTGGAAAAGTTCCACATGAAATACTTCCAATTAAATCAAAATCCATAGGAATACAAAGTAAAACTTAGAACTGGAAAACAGTTTGGAGGCATATCTAGGCTACCCCTAGTAGGGGTAGGTCTAGTGGTTCCACATCTACTGACAGTGAACTTGGATTCTGTTCTAGTCATGCCGAAGACTCAAAATGATTGTAAGACTATAGGCAATCAATATCATGATTACTTTCAAAATGCTATCCTTCCATCCCCTATGGTTAGGGCCTTGAGCTTTCCACTTGGAGTGGCATTGAAGCAGCAGGTTGCCGCTCGGAGTTCCTGTCAGCAAACAGATGCAGAGTTCTTCACTGAGTTGCTACAGATGCTTAGTGCCTTGCCCAAATATTTAAATAGCCCTGTCTTCGGGACATAGATTAGTCATGAAGAGGCCAAATTGGCAGTTGTATTTCAGCCACACTGCACTTCTTACTCCAAGCCAGAGTCTGCAGAAGTTTTGGATTCAAATTTTGTACATTGATCAAAAAATGTGCTTCATTAGTATAGCACGAGAGGGTTTGAATTGGCAAGGAAGATTTAGAAAGGGACTTGGTGTCAATGAGTCTCATCCATACAACGTCTGGACAATGCAGCAAAACAATTTTTAAAATTAATAGAATGCTAGGATATACAGCTACAAGCATAGAGCAGAAGTCTCCAGAGGTTACGCTAAGACCGTATGGTGCATTGGTCATCCCCACCTGGAGTACTATGTTCAATTCTCATCACCACACTGCAAAAACCTTTTCTATGCTCTGCATGGGGTATAGCAAAGGGCAATGAGACCATTCACAAATATAAAAAGGATCTGCTATAAAAAAAAGACTTCAGAAACTCATGCTGTACAGCCCACGAAGAAGACAATTAAGGGGGAACTTTATCAAAGTTGTTATGGCTAGATGAGGAGGGGGCCACAGGCTCCCCTCTTGCCCTTCCCCTTATTTGACTGCAACAGGATTTATTCCTTTTTTAAACAGTGGTCGTGCTTACCACCTCAGTGAGTGTTTCACCTTTCACCTTTAATGTGATTGTGAATAAAACAGGTTTTCTTGAGTTTAAACAAGAAAGCGGTGAGTTTATTATACTTAACAATCCAAACCCAATCTAAAAAAAACAAAAATATGCGACACATACATAGAACATTACAGCGCAGTACAGGCCCTTCCGCCCTCGATGTTGCGCCGACCTGTGAAACCACATGAGAATCACACAAACACACAAATAAATTACAGATTGAGAAGTAGATTTTGTGCTTGGATTAGAGTCCAGAATAAATGGTCTGTGAGGTTGGATGATTCAGTGATCTTCCAGATGAAGTTGTATTCTTGAAGTCTTTGCCTGGTCAAAGTGCACTTTGTGACTGGCCCACTTGGCTCAGGATTTTCTTGGAGACTTGTAGGTGGCTCTCTTCCCGATCTCTGTCAGTAGCAATCTGTAAACTTGGAGAGTCCACAGCCGCAGACGGTTTTCAAACTTGTGTTGTTAATTGGAGAGAGAGAAAGAAAGATAGAGGAAGGTAAACTCATAGGACTTACTGGGGTACACAAGGCCAATTCAGAGAAAGGGGCTCTGACCGAGAGTATGAGAGATCAGGCTGTAGCTCTGACTGCAGCTATAAGGTCAAGTATAAACACTGCTCAGAGTGCGGGGAAAGTGAACAAAATACCTGAGAGCTACAGGGAATTCTTGTCAAAAGGAAAAATAGCTCGCTATCCCTCAAGTGAGGCAGTTAAATATATAGTTATACTTAGGGATACAGGAGCCATCCAAACTCTTTTGCTGGGGAAAGGCATGACTTTTCCACCAGAGAGTTCAGTGAATGCCAAGGTTTTAGTGAATGGTATCGGTGGGAAGTATATACCCGTACTTTTGTATCGGGTGCACCTGGAGTGTGACCTAATGTCTGGAACAGTAACTGTAGGAGTTATCCATAGTTTGCCTGTAGGTGAAATTGACCTACTCCTGGGGAATGATTTGGCCAGAACAAAAGTAGTAGCTTCTCCAGGAGTCATGGCAAGATCAAGTGAAGTCAAGGAGACAGAGCAGTTGCAGGAAAAGGTTCCAGGAATTTTTCCTCCATGTGTAGTGACCCAAGCAATGGCGAAACAAGTTCCATTGTCGGAGGTCAGATTGGTACCACAGACAGATATTCGGCTATCTGCAACTTTCTTTGGGGATTTGGATAATCTGAAGGAAATGTTCAGTAAGTCTTCTCTGATTAAGGCTCAGCAAGCCGATCCAGAGTTAAGTAAAGTGGCACAATTGGCTCTAACTGAAGCTGAGGCAAAGGGAGTTCCAGAAGGCTGTTATATTAAAAATGGGATTCTGATGAGGAAGTGGAGACCTCCTCACAGACTTACAGACAAAGAATGGACGGTGGTTCACCAGATAGTGCTGCCGCCCAAGTATCCCCGGGAAATATTAAGGATAGCCCATGAATTTCCTCTGGCAGGACATGTGGGGATCCAGAAGACCCAATCATGACATTTTTACTAGCCAGGTCTTTACAAGAACAAACTGCAGTTTTGTAAAATGTGCCATGTTGCCAGATTGTGGGAAAACTGCAACCTACAATAAAACCGGCACCTCTAATTCCCATACCAGTTTTTGGGGAACCATTTTGTAGGGTATTGGTAGACTGTGCGGGATCTTTACTGAAAACAAAAGTGGGACATCAATATAGACCCGGAAGAACGGAGCGGAGCGGACCTGGGAGGAATCGGCATCGGAAAGGAAGAGGATAAATTCAGCCTGAGGCTCGAGGCCCGCACTTACCTGGAAGAGCGGACCTGGGAGGATAAACACAGACACAGTCCGAAGTGTTTGAAAAAAACATCAATAGTGACATCACAGGAAAGCTGGAAGGTGATTGGTTGGTGAGTAACCGCTGTTAGGGAATAGCTCTAAATAGCTGGCTTAATAACGAAGGTAAGAAAGGTCCACAGTTTATTTTCATATTTAATAAGTAGTGTTTTTTAGGGAGTTCAGTAGTAACGAGGACCAGGGAAGAAGGGCCCTACAGTAATTGATATTATTTGATATTAAGCATCTTCCAAAAGGTTCAATTTAAAGAGTTAAGTCTTGGCAGGATAGCTCAAAGCTGTGGTGTGCTCCTCGTGCTCTATGTGGGAATCCGGGAACATTTCCAGTGCCCGGGACCAGTATGTATGCAGGAAGTGTCTCCAGCTGCAGCTCCTAGAAGCCCAGGTTTCAGAGCTGGAGTGGCGGCTGGGGACACTGTGGAGCATCCGCAAGGCGGGGAGTATCGTGGATAGCACGTAAAGAGAGGTGGTCATACCGCAGGCTCAGACTCCACAGGCAGGAAGGGAATGGGTGACCACCAGGCAGAGCAAGAGGACTAGGAAGGCAGTGCAGGAATCTCCTGTGGCTATTCCCCTTCAAAACAGATATACTGCTTTGGATACTGTTGGGGGGAATGGCCTCTCAGGGGAAAGCAGCAGCAGCAACAGCCCAATTCATTGCACCACTCTGCTGGCTTTGCTGCACAGGGGTGGAGTAAAAAGTGTGGGAATGCAATAATTATAGGGGATTCAATTGTAAGGGGAATAGATAGGTGTTTCTTTGGCCGCAATGAGACTCCAGGGTGGTATGTTGACTCTCTGGTACTAGGGTCAAGGATGTCTCAGAGCGGTTACAGGACATTCTGAAGGGGGAGGGTGAACAGCTAGTGGTCATGGTACACATTGGTACAAATGACATAGGTTAAAAAAAGGATGAGGTCCTAAAAGCAGAATATAGGGAGCTAGGAAGTAAGTTGAAAAGTAGGACCTCAAAGGTAGTGATCTCAGGATTATTACCAGTGCCACATGCTAGTCATAGTAGAAATAACAAGATATATCAGATGAATACGTGGCTAAAGAGATGGTGCGAGGGTGAGGGTTTTAGATTCCTGGGACCGGTTCTGGGGGAGGTGGGACCTGTACAAACTGGACGGGTTACATCTGGGCAGGACCAGGACTGATGGCCTAGGGGGAGTATTTGCTAGAGTGGCTGGGGAGGGTTTAAACTAAAATGGCAGGGGGACAGGAACTTTTGCCAGGAGTCAGAGGAGGGGGGATCAAAGACAAGAACAAAAGACAGTAAGAGGAAAAAGAAAAGTGATAGGCATAGAAATCAAGGGCCAGAATCAAACAGGGCCACAGTGAAAAATAGTGGGAAGGGGACAAGTAATGTTAAAAAGGTTTTGTGCCTTAACGCATTCGCATTAAACTGGATGAATTAATCATGCAAATAGATGTAAATGGGTATGATATAGTTGGGATTACGGAGACATGGCTGCAAGGTGACCAGGGATGGGAAATGAACATCCAGGGATATTCAGTATTTAGGAAGGATAGACAAAAAGCAAAAGGCAGTAGAGTTGCATTGCTGGTTAAAGAGGAAATTATCGCAATAGTGAGGAAGGATATTAGCTCTTGACGATGTGGAATCTGTATGGGTAGAGCTGAAAAACACTAAGGGGCAAAAAAGATTAGTGGGGGTTGTGTATAGACCCCCAAACTGTAGTGGTGATATTGGGAATGGCATTAAACAGGAAATTAGAGAATTATGCGATAAAGGAACATCTGTAATTATGGGTGACTTCATCTGCATATAGATTGGGCAAATCAAATCAGTCACAATACCGTAGAGGAGGAATTCATGGAGTGTATACGGGATGGTTTTCTGGACCAATACGTTGAGGAACCAACTAGAGAACAGGCCGTCCTAGACTGGGTATTGTGCAATGAGAGAGGAATAATTGACAATCTAGTTGTGCAAGACCCCTTGGGGATGAGCGAGCATAATATGATAGAATTCTTCATCAAGATGGAGAGTGACGTAGTTGATTCTGAGACTAGGGTCCTGAATCTTAGTAAAGGAAACTACGAAGGTATGAGGCGCGAGTCGGCTATAAAGGATTGGGAAATGTTACTTAAAGGGATGATGGTGGATAAGCAATGGCAAACATTCAAAGAGCGCCTGGATGAACTGCAACAATTGTTTATTCCTGTCTGGCGCAAACATAAAATGGGAAAGGTAGCCAAACCATGGCTTACAAGGGAAATTAGAGATAGCAATAGATTCAAGGAAGAGGCATACAAAATCGCCAGAAAAAACAACAGACCTGAGGATTGGGAGCAGTTTAGAATTCAGCAAAGGAGAACCAAGGGATTGATTAAGAAGGGGAAAATAGAGTACGAGAGTAAGCTTGCAGGGAACATAAAAACTGACCGTAAAAGTTTCTATAGGTATGTGAAGAGAAAAAGATTGGTGAAGATAAATGGAGGTCCCTTACAGTCAGAAACAGGGGAATTTATTATGGGGAACAATGAAATGGCTGACCAACTAAATGCATACTTTGGTTCTGTCTTCACAAAGGAGGACACAAATACTATACCAGAAATGTTGAGGAACACAGGGTTTAGTGAGAGGGAGGAACTGAAGAAAATCAGTATTAGTAGAGAAATGGTGTTGGGGAAATTGATAGGATTGAAGGCCGATAAATCCCCAGAGCCTGATAATCTACATCCCAAAGTACTTAAGGAAGTGGCCCTAGAAATAGTGGATTCATTGGTGGTCATCTCCCAAGATTCTATAGACTCTGGAACAGTTCCTACAGATTGAAGGGCAGCGAACGTAACCCCACTATTTAAAAAGGGAGGTAGAGAGAAAGCAGGGAATTATAGACCAGTAAGCCTGCTGTTGGTAGTGGGGAAAATTCTAGAGTCCATTATCAAAGATTTTATAGCAGAGCACTTGGAGAACATTGGTAGAATCGGACAGAGTCAGCATGCATTTACGAAAGGGAAATCATGCTTGACAAATCTACTAGAATTCTTCGAGGATGTAACTAGTAGAGTTGATGAGGGGGAGCCAGTGGATGTGGTTTATTTGGACTTTCAGAAGGTTTTCGACAAAGTCCTACAAAAGAGATTAGCGTGTAAAATTAAAGCGCATGGGATTGGGGGTAGTGTATTGTGACGGATAGAAAATTGATTGGCAGACAGGAAACAAAGAGTAGGAATAAACGGGTCTTTTTCCGAATGGCAGGCAGTGACTAGTGGGGTACCACAGGGATCGGTGCTAGGACCCCAGCTATTCACAATATATATTAATGATTTAGATGAGGGAACTAAATACAATATCTCCAAATTTGCAGATGACACAAAACTGGGTGGGAGGGTGAGTTGTGAGGAGGAGGCAGAGAGGCTTCAGGGTGATTTGGACAAGTTAAGTGAGTGGGCAAATGCATGGCAGATGCAGCCAAATGTGGATAAATGTGAGGTTATCCACTTTGGTAGAAAAAACAGGAAGGCAGATTATTATCTGAACGGCTATAAACTGAGAGAGGGAAATATACAACGAGACCTGGGTGTTCTCGTATACCAGTCACTGAAGATAAGCATGCAGGTGCAACAGGTGGTAAAAAAGGCAAATGGTATGTTGGCCTTCATAGTGAGAGGGGATATAGTAGGACAAAGACAAGTGTAGCCAGGAACAGCAAAAGTACAAGTATTGGTGGGGTTCCCTGCTCCTAAGACTAAATGAGAAATCGTGAGGTTTTTGGGGATGTGTGGTTTCTACTGCAAGTTTGTACCAAATTTTAGTACTATAGCTGCTCCACTGACGGATTTGCTACAAAAAAAAAAGCCATTAGAGTGGTCAGGAGAGTGCCAAGCATCTTTTGAAAGCCTGAAAGCAATTTTGACCAATGTTGGCTACCTAAAATTTCGCTAAGCCCTTTAAGGTACCAATTGATGCTAGTGACCTGGGGGTCAGTGCAGTCCTGTTACAAGAAGATGAATCGGGCATAGAAAGGCCACTGTTCCAAAAAGCTAAATTGACACCAAAAGAGATACTCTACAGTTGAAAAATAAACCCTGGGATTATTACTACTTCTTGAACATATACTTTATGTCTGCCACAATTACAGAAAGACACTGGTATATACTGAATTTGTGGAAAAATTCAAAAACCAGAATGCCAGACTATTTCGATGGAGTTTACTACTGCAGCCCTATCACTTAAAGATTATTCACATTGCAGGGAAAAGTGATGTAATTGCTGATGCATTGTCTGGAATTTAACTTTGCTTTGAGTTATCTGAGTTCAAAGATGGTACAGGGCATAACTGTATTAGTTATCGGTAAAGAGTGAATGAGAATGAGTGTGTAAATGTTTTAATTTTTTTCATATTCTGTTTTTGTCCACACTTTATAATGAAATGCATTTAAAAATGGTGTTTCATTCCTCCAAGGATAGAGGTGTTTTGAAGGTGCTTGCATTTTTAATGTTTCTTGAGGACTCTTGTTCAAAAGACTGTGGAAATATCTGAGGAGATGCTGAACTTGATTTTTTTAGAACGAGTCATTGGAGGATACTTGGGACATTGTTTACAAACAAACACTTACTTGAAGTTCCATGTCTTAAGCTAAGTAAACAGCAGGAGCCTTGATGACTATGGGAATTGTTTACAGAAAATTGACATGTCTAGACTAATGGTGGTCAAGAGTTGGTTTCATCTTCGGATATTATTTGAAGTTCAGTTAGGGTGCAAGCCTGCTAAGAGAGAGGCAACTAGCTCATCGTGTTCCATCTCTTGAGAAACCCTGAGAATCCAGTGTGGGAACTGAAGAGACTGATGCAGCATTTCTCCTGAGAAGTTTCTGCAAGACTTTTTCTTGACATCTCCTGAATGAACTGCTTCTGAAAAGATCTCAGTGACCGCTGCATGTGTCTAGTGACACCCATCTACATGTACCTGGACATCAGACTATAGAACCATCTTATTCTTTTTCTTCAAGAATTAACAAGTATTTGGCCAGAGTTTTTTTTTGTAAAGTTGATCTCTGCAAAGGAAGCTTCTTTAGTTTTCCTTTAACCTGTGTGTGTGTGTGTCTGTGTGTGTTGGGTTATGTAGAAGGGAATATATTTATGCTTTCATATTTCAACCTGTGTGTTAATAAGTTTTGCATCTTTATGACTAAGTCTTGTTTTATAATAAATTAATAATTTTGTTGTTTATTAAAGAAACCTGGTTGACACATTTTTATTCTGAGACTAAAATGGATAAAGTATATAATTGGCTTTATCCGTAACTGGGTAAAACGTTTAAATATATGTTGTGACCCGTGGAGAAGTGGGATTAGAGAAAGACAGTGCACTCCTCCATCCTTGGTCGTTACAATTGCAGCAATTGGCAGCTACATGTAAATTTGGCACAATAACTGACAAACTAATTTGCGACCAATTAATTGAAAGGACTTTAATTCCACGAATTAGGAAACTGGAGGATGATGATTTAACCTTGGAAAAGCTGTAACCTTGGCAGTCCAGATCGAATCTGCCATGTTAGATTCAAAGAGGTTACACACACATGCACCCTTAGACTCCAAGTTGCAGACAGAGCTTGCCCAACCAGCTTCAGTGCAAGGGTTAAAGACAAGAAGGCCGCAGCAACCTCATCAAAATGTGCCCTGTCACAGTCAGTTACCTTCAAAACTGTGCCCAAATTGTGGAAATGTTGTCACTGCTGTCACTCTGTAACCTAGAAAGTCAATCTCGAGTCACAATGCCATGTCCCACTTGAGGGAAAAAGTGCAACTCAAGCAGAACCATTTTGCAAAGACATGCAGGTCGTCGAAGAAAAAGCCTTCATCTGTTCAACATGTGGGGGAGCCACTTCCTGAGAGTGAGGTACAACATGTATTGACCATCACAAAAAGTAAAGCACCAGGTCACTTTAAGGAGTGCTCAGTCGAGATCGCAGGCATCTCAGTGTCACATCTTAGTGCTGTTGATGCGAAAGTATCTATTTTGAGTGGCAAACTATACCATTGGTATTTTTCACAATTCTCTCTCACTCCTGCAACCAGCACTCTTCAAGCCAAAGACGACACTATCATTCCAGGTTCAGGGATGATGACTGTTCCAGTATGCTGCAAAAACGTCACCCTAGACAGGTTCACATTCTATGTAGCCAAAGGTCGAAGCCTTATGGGGGGGTAAACCATTTCGATAAGCTTGGATTCAAACTTGCTGACCCCACCGGAGAACACATTAATGGGATTGATGATGCAGATTATACACACCAGATCAAAGGGTACTGCCATGCTCCTCACGTTGACACATCAATTCGACCAGTTTCACAAAATTTGAGACAGTTGCCATTTGCAATCCGTGCTGAGGTGTCACAGGAGCTGAAATGACTAGAATCAGACAATATCATTGAGTGAAACAAAAACAAGAAATGCTGGATTCACTCAGCAGGTCTGGCAGCATCTGTGGAAAGAGAAGCAGAGTTAACGTTTCGGGTCAGTGACCCTTCTTCGGATTTCCAGCATCCGCAGTATTTTGCTAATATCATTGAGTGAATTGGCTCATCACCGTGGATATCAAATCTCGTCATTGCACAATGAAAAAATGGCGAATTTACACAATGCATTGACATAAAGACAGTCAACAAAGCTATCACACCAGACAAGTAACCAATTCCTGCAATTCAAGAACTGTCAGCATTATTTCATGACTCCACTCTCTTCACAAAGTTTGACACACAACAGAGCTATCTTCAGATACCTCTAGAAGAACAAAGCCAATATCTTACAGCTTTTGTTACCCATGAAGGTGTGTTTCAGTATCGCAGAATGCCATATGGACTAAGTTTAGCACCTAGCTCATTCCAGAAGATCATTTCTTCAGTCTTGTCAGATGTTGAGGGAACGCTGAACCTACTTGATAAATTTCGCTGTGCACGGAAGGGCCAAAGTTGAACATGATCAACGATTATCAGCAGTGCTCACTCAACTTGCAAATTTGATGCTCAAGAAGGATAAATGCACATTTGCAGCACCTGAGATTGACTTTCTAGGTTACAGAGTGACAGCATCTGAAGTAAAGCCTACACACTCTCTGACCGGAAAGACACTAGCCGAACTTATAAGTCGTAACTTTCACATGCCACTGACCATTCTTAAGCCATAACTACTGGTGAACGAGAATTAAAGGCCTGCTCAAGTCACAAAAAAAACCCGATCCGAACCCGACGGAGCCACATCTGACCCAAGCCTGACCCGGCCCAAGTCCCTCCATTTTCCCCTCGAGCCCGACCCAACCCGAGCCTGACCCAACCACCGCAATGTTCCCTTTACTTACCTTCCGGCTCCCAATCTTCAGGAAGCTGTAGCATGAGCGTGATGACTTCATAGAGATGCTCACTGAGCAGACTCAGAGTTTCCCTGCTTGACATCCTGGACTCGCAGCTCAGGTAAGTTTTTAAACTTTTAACACTTACCTGCAATTCTTACTGTGTGTGTCCGACCCGGATGCAGCCCGACCCGAACCCGGCCCAACCCAAGCCCGAAGGCCGGACCCAGAAGAGCAGCCCGATCCGACCTGAACCTGACACATGCCGTTGGGTCACGGCGGGTTCGGGTCGGGTAGCAGGCCTTTAACGAGAATGTAAAAGCAAAAGCAGATGAAATTTACCTGGGAGCGAAGCGGCGGCTGGCGGACCTGTGAGGAAGCAGATCCGGAGTGGCGGCTATAAATAAAGAGCCGGGCTCAAGGCCCTTACTTTCCTGGGAACGGAGCGGCAACTGACAGATCTGTGAGGAAGCTGATCCGGAGCGGCTCCCTGTGTCTCTTAGCGCGTGCTGAGACTCGAAAGAGGGAAATAAAAGACTTTCAGTGACATCACAGAAAATCTGCAAGGTTGGGTAAGTAACAGCTGTTAGTCAATTTAAATAGCTTAAAAAAAAGGAAAGTATTTTTTTGAAAAAAGACCTCAAGTGATAAAGTACGACTAGTGTGTTTTTTATTAAATTAGTATAATTTAGATTGTAGTGGGTAGTGTTTGGAATAGAACAAGGCCCCTAGTGTAATTAGGATTTTATTAAAAGGGAGAAACTAATTAATCTAAAGGTAAGTCATAGCAGGAGAGCTCACACCCGTGATATGCTCCTCCTGCGCTATGTGGGAAATCAGGGACGCTTCCAGTGTCCCTGACGACCATGAGTGCAGGAAGTGTATCCATCTGCAGCTGCTGGCTACCCGCATTACGGAGCTGGAGCTGTGGGTGGATTCACTGTGGAGCATCCGCAATGCTGAGGACATCGTGGATAGCATGTTTAGCGAGGTGGTCACACCAGAGGTAAATGCCAGAACAGGCAGAAACGGGATGGGTGACCACCAGGCAGAGTAACAGCCACAGGCAGGTAGTACAGGAGCCCCCTGTGGCCATCCCCCTATCAAACAGATATACCGCTTTGGATACTGTTGGGGGTGTGGGGGGGGGGGGTGGCCTCCCAGGGGAAAGCAGTAACAGCCAAGTTCGTGGCACCACGGATGGCTCTGCTGCACAGCGGGGGAGGAAAAGGAGTAGAAGAGCTATAGTGAAAGGGGATTCTATCGTAAGGGATACAGATATGCATTTTTGTGGCCGCAAACGTGACTCCAGGTGCTAGGGTCAAGGATGTCACGGAGCGGTTGCAGGACATTTTGAAGGGGGAGGGTGAACAGTCAGAGGTCGTGGTGCACATTGGTACAAACGACATAGGTAGAAAGAGGGAGGAGGTCCTGCAACAAGAATTTAGGGAGCTAGGTAGCAGAGTAAAAAGCAGGACCTCAAAGGTTGTAATCTCTGGATTACTCCCAGTGCCACAGTGAGTATAGGAATAGGAGGATAGAGCAGATGAATGTGTGGCTGAGGGGATGGTGCAGGAGGGAGGGCTTTAGTTTCCTGCATCGCTGGATCTGTTTCTGGCAAAGGTGGGACCTGCACAAGTTGGACGGGTTGCACCTGAACCGGAACAGGACCAACATCCTTGCTGGGAGGTTTGCTAGTGCTGTTAGGGAGGTTTTAAACTAATTTCGCAGGGGAATGCGACACAGAGTGGAGGTACAGTAGGGGGTGATGCTCAGTCAAATAGAGAAGAGAAAGTGAGTCAGTCTGGAAGGCAGAGTAGATATAGACCTGGTAAGGCACAAGGGAAAAATGCAAGGCTGAATTGCATCTATTTTAATGCAAGGAGTCTTACTGGTAAAACAGATGAATTGAGGGTGTTGATTAGCACATGGGATTATGATATTGTTGCTATCACAGAGACATGGTTGAGGGAGGGGCAGGACTGGCAGCTCAATATTCCAGGGTATAGAATCTTCAGGCATGACAGGGGAGGGGATAAAAGAGGAGGTGGCATTGCACTGTTGATCAAGAAGTCAACTACTGCAGTAAGGAGGGATGATATTTTAGAAGGTTCTTCAAATGAGGCCATATGGGTAGAACTTAAAAACAAAAAGAGGGCAATCACTTGGCTGGGAGTGTACTACAGGCCTCCAAACAGTCAGGGAGACATAGAGGAGCAGATATGTAGGCAAATCTGAGAGAGGTGTAAAAATAATAGAGTAATAATAGTAGGGGATTTCAACTTCCCCAATATCTACTGGGATAGTTTTAGTGCAAAAGGCTTAAGGGGGGTGGAATTCTTAAAATGCATACAGGGGAGCTTTTTGAGCCAGCAAGTCCTACAAGAGAAGGGGCAGTACTGGACCTAATCCTCGGGAATGAAGCCGGACAAGTGAAGAAGTGTCAGCTGAGGAAAAACCTTTTCACCCAGAGGGTGGTTGGAATCTGGAATGCACTACCTAAAGAGGTGGTAGAGGCAGGAACCCTCACAACATCGAAGAAGTATTTAGATGAGCACTTGAAACGTCATAGCATACAAGGCTACGGGCCAAGTGCTGGAAAATGGGATTAGAATAGTCAGGTGCTTGATGGCCAGCACAGACACGATGGGCCGAAGGGCCTGTTTCTGTCCTGTATAACTCTATGACTCTATGACTGGCATCGACCCAACTATGTGTAAAACTGCCCAGGTATGTCCTGTGTACAAAAAGCAGGATGAATCCAACCCAGCCAATCACCATCCTATTAGTCTACTCTCGATCATCAGTAAAGTGATGGAAGGTGTCGTCACCAGCACTATAAAGCGGCACTTGATCAGCAATAACCTGCTCAGTGATGCTCAGTTTTGGTTCCGCCAAGGCTACGTAGCTTCAGACCTCATTACAGCCTTGGTCCAAACATGGACATAAAGGCTGAACTCAATAGGTGAGGTGAGATTTACTGCCCTTGACATCAAGGCAGCATTTGACAGAGTATGGCATCAAGGAGCCCTAGCAAAATTGGAGTCAATGGGAATCAGGGGAAAAGCTCTCCGCTGGTTAGAGTCATACCTTGCACAAAGGAAGATGGTTGTGGTTGTTGGAGGTCAATCATCTCATCCTGCCTGTTGACTGACCACCTCTGCATACTCCGGCTACAACCAGAAACCCCATTGGAGGAAATCATCCGCATCACTCTCTCCAAGAAACCCACCAAGCCAATCATCTACCTCTTCAAACTAAATCCCCAGGACAGTGAATTCAGCTAGAAGTCAGCCAAATCACCAATTTCCACAGAATGTCTACCTTTTTGTTTTATGGACTCTAACTCAACCAATCTACCTTTCTCCACAATGTAACCTAGTTCTGTGTGTGTAAACCTCGAATATGTGTGTGAGAGTGAAGGTTGGTGCATTGTTTATTATTTTATTTGTTCAGTTTAGGTACAATATAGTTAACCTCTTTCTTTGTTTACTCAAGAAAACCTGTCCAATTGGTTCTTGTTTTGGTCATAGCAAGTAAGTAATAAAACAACAACTGAATTGGCCACTACATCCACTTTAAGAAAGAATTAAACCTATTGTGGTCAAACAAAGAGAGGGAAAAGAGGAAACCCTTCAACCCCTCCTCACTTGACCGTAACAGAAATTTGGGGGCTCACGTCTGGGATCAAACCCAAAAACAAATAGGAAATTGGAAGATGGAAACCAAATTGATCCCTAGCAATAATTTTAAAACTTCAATATTGGTTTTCAGTGCTACAGAACTAAAATGGCCATGTTCAAGGCCAGTACCTTCCTAGATCAGAGTGAAGTAACTAGGGCCAGGTTAAAATCCCTATCTATTGAAGAATTGAAGAAGGTAATAATATAACAATATAACAATATTAGGCAGGAACTGAAGAATTTAGATTGGGGGTGGCTATTTGAGAGTAAATCAACATCTGACATGTGGGAGTCTTTCAAACATCAGTTGATTAGAATCCAGGACCAGCATGTTCCTGTGAGGAAGAAGGATAAGTTTGGCAAGTTTCGGGAACCTTGGATAACGCGGGATATTGTGAGCCTCGTCAAAAAGAAAAAGGAAGCATTCGTAAGGGCTGGAAGGCTAGGAACAGACGAATCCCTTGAGGAATGTAAAGACAGTAGGAAGGAACTTAAGCAAGGAGTCAGGAGGGCTAAAAGGGGTCATGAAAAGTCATTGGCAAACAGGATTAAGGAAAATCCCAAGGCTTTTTATCCGTGTATAAAGAGCAAGAGGGTAACCAGGGAAAGGATTGGCCCACTCAAGGACAGAGAAGGGAATCTATGTGTGGAGCCAGAGGAAATGGGCGAGGTACTAAATGAGTACTTTGCATCAGTATTCACCAAGGAGAAGGACTTGGTGGATGATGAGCCTAGGGAAGGGAGTGTAGATAGTCTCAGTCATCTCATTATCAAAAAGGAGGAGGTGTTGGGTGTCTTGCAAAGCATTAAGGTAGATAAGTCCCCAGGGCCTGATGGGATCTACCCCAGAATACTGAGGGAGGCAAGGGAAGAAATTGCTGGGGCCTTGACATAAATCTTTGCATCCTTATTGGCTACAGGTGAGGTCCCAGAGGACTGGAGAATAGCCAATGTTTTTCCTTTGTTTAAGAAGGGTAGCAAGGATAATCCAGGAAATTATAGGCCGGTGAGCATTACGTCAGTAGTAGGGTAATTATTAGAGAGGATTCTTCGGGACAGGATTTACTCCCATTTGGAAACAAATGAACTTATTAGCAAGAGGCAGCATGGTTTTGTGAAGGGGAGGTCTTGTCTCACTAATTTGATTGAGTTTTTTGAGGAAGTGGCGAAGATGATTGATGAAGGAAGGGCAGTGGATGTTATCTATATGGACTTCAGTAAAGCCTTTGACAAGGTCCCTCATGGCAGACTGGTACAAAAGGTGAAGTCACACGGGATCAGAGGGGAGCTGGCAAGATGAATACTGAACTTGCTCGGTCATAGAAGACAGAGGATAGCAGTGGAAGGGTGCTTTTCTGAATGGAGGGATGTGACTAGTGGTGTTCCGCAGGGATCAGTACTGTTTTGTAGCATATATAAATGATTTGGAGGAAAATGTAGCTGGTCTGATTTGTCAGTTTGCGGACGACACAAAGGTTGGTGGAGTTGCGGACAGTGATGAGGATTGTCAGAGGATACAGCAGGATATAGATCGGTTGGAGACTTGGGCAGAGAAATGGCAGATGGAGTTTAATCCAGACAAATGTGAGGTAATGCATTTTGGAAGGTCTAATGCAGGTGGGAAGTATACAGTAAATGGCAGAACCCTTAGGAGTATTGACAGGCAGAGAGATCTGGGCGTACAGGTCCACAGGTCACTGAAAGTGGCAACGCAGGTGGATAAGATAGTCAAGAAGGCATACGGCATGCTTGCCTTCATCGGTCGGGGCATAGAGTATAAAAATTGGCAAGTCATGCTGCAGCTGTACAGAACTTTAGTTAGGCCACACTTAGAATATTGTGTGCAATTCTGGTCGCCACACTACCAGAAGGACGTGGAGGTTTTGGAGAGGGTACAGAGGAGGTTTACCAGGATGTTGCCTGGTCTGGAGGGCATTAGCTATGAGGAGAGGTTGGATAAACACGGATTGTTTTCACTGGAACGATGGAGGTGGAGGGGTGACATAATAGAGGTTTACAAAGTTATGAGCGGCATGGACAGAGTGGATAGTCAGAAGCTTTTTCCCAGGGTGGAAGAGTCAGTTACTAGGGGGCATAGGTTTAAGGTGAGAGGGGCAAAGTTTAGAGGGGATATGCGAGGCAAGTTCTTTACACAGAGGGTGGTGAGTGCCTGGAATTTGTTGCCGGGGGAGGTGGTGGAAGCAGGTACCATAGAGACGTTTAAGAGGCATCTTGACAAATACATGAATAGGATGGGAATAGAGGGATACGGACCCCGGAAGTGCAGAAGGTTTTAGCTTAGGCAGGCCTCAAGATCGGTGCAGGCTTGGAGGGTCGAATGGCCTGTTCCTGTGCTGTACTGTTCTTTGTTCTTTGTTCTTTGTAGCTGGGCAGTTAGAGATTAGTATCAGTCCAAAAGCTAGGAAACCTGAAATCCTAAAACTTGTGGCCAACCATTTTGAAATTAGCAATGAAGAACCAGTGACAGGCATAGAATCTGAAACAGACAGAGTAACATTAGCTAAGATACAGATAGAACAGAGGAGACTAGAATTAGAATTCCAGAGAGAGAGGAGAGAGAATTTCAGGAAAGTGAAAAAGAAAGGGAGGAAAGGGAAAAAGAAAGAGCCTTTCAAAGGCAGTTAAGGCAGCTTGAACTGAAGAGGGGACGAGCCAATGTATCCAGTGAAGGCACCACTAGTGATGGAGTTAACCCTAGCTCAGGAACAGCTGCTGAGCTCTTAAAGTTCTCACAGTTGATACCAAAGTTCAATGAGGGGGATGTGGAAGCATTTTCCCCCTTTTTTGAAAAGCTTGCAAAACTGTTGAAGTGGTCAGTAGACAGCTGGGCACTGTTATTGCAAAGCAAACCAACAGGAAAAGCCCATGAAGTTTATTCACTGTTGCCTGATGAGAGTTCATCAGATTATGAGATGACTAAAATTGCTAATTGAGTGCATACGAGCTCCTACTAGAGACGTACCACCAAAAGTTCCGAACACTCCTAAAGCAGCCGTGACAAACTTACATCAAGTTCGAAAGGGTTAAGCAACTTGTTTTCGACGAATGGATATGGGCACTTAAGATAGAGACCACATATGAAAACCCCAGGGAGATGATTGTCCTTGAGGATTCAAAAACCTGCTTCCCCTTTCCATAAGAAACCACGTGGAAGAACAAAATTTTACAAGAGCCAGGCAGGCAGCAATCCAGGCTGATGATTATACATTTCTTCACAAGCTCTTGCCCCAAGGGAAACCCTTCCCAGTCACCTCCAAAAACCTGAAAAGGATAGAAGGTGGGAGGGCAATAGGAAGATTAACAGCCATAAGCGAGGGGAGAGCTGGACACACAGGGGACCATCCTCAGGTCAAAAAGGAAGTTGCTGACAACAGGAGTGATGCCTGAAAGCCTGTATGTTTCCATTGTAACAAGGCAGGTCACCTTCAAGCTGACTGCTGGAAGTTATGGGGAAAACCCATAAGTTTAGTCAGGGTACACCAGACCAGTGCAGGAAAAAGGGGCCCTGATGGAAAGCACAGCAGAGCAGGCTGTGGCTTTAACTGTGGCAGTAAAACCCAGTAAACCTTCTGCTGAGAGGTTTAAAGAAGAAAAGTAAAATTTATTAAACTAATTGGTTAACGCTTATGGATAAACGACGCGTCCACGCTAGCACGCACACGCGATACGCACATGCAGATAGGGACAGAAAGAGCAGAAGAAAAATAAAGTGGAAAAGTTTGAGGCAATCTCTGAAGAGGGTTTTTTATTACTGTGCTTTGAGCTCACTGTAGTGTCCTTGATTGTTGGGAGATCTTGCTTTTCGTTGGGGCCCAGTATTCTTCTTAAACCTTGTTCACTGCGGGAGACGTTTCTCTCTTGGGATTCATGTGCCTTCAGTGGGTTTTGGAGTTCCGTGAGAAAGAGATGGGAGCAGACAGGAGAGGCTGTGGTGAGCCAGCCGGGAGAGGTCTTTTCAATCCAGGAGCAAACAGCTTTCTGCCGACTCTCTGTTCAAAACTGTGCAATTCAGAAAAAAATCCTAGACTGCCAAGCAGGTTAGTCATGTGACTAACTGGTTTGACCACGTCTGCTTGTGGATCGTATTGGAGCAGGGGATAGTTCCTTTGTTCCACGTACTGTCTGTTAATATGCAAAAATGTCTTTCCAGCCAGGGGCCTGGAAACCCCTTGTCACAGACCTTCTCTTCTTCCCAGCATCAATTTGAAATTTAATGTCCATGTGGCCAAATTACTGTGCCTCATCTTTGGCAGGAAGGGGCCTGCATGACAACAAGGACACCCAGGTCCCTTTGTACATTACCAGCGGAGGTACCATAGGGAAATATTGAGAATCACCCACAGGATTCCAAAGGCTGGACATGACAAAAGCATGACCTTTCCCCTAGAGAGTGCATTGAATGCCAGAGTTCTAGTAAACAGTATTGGAGGTAAGTATGTGCCATACCTTTATAGCAGTTGCACCTTGAGTGTAACATTTCTTCAGGACCGGTAACCTTGGGGATTGTCCCTAGTTTACCTGTGTACGGGGTCGACCTGCACCTGGGTAATGATCTGGCGGGGGTGAAGGTGGTAGCTTCCACAGTGGTTTTAGAGAGACAGAAAGAGGTCAGGGAGACAGAGCAGTTACAGGAAAAGGTCCCTGGTATTTTTCCTGACTGTGTGGTGACCCAGTCCATGGCCAAACAAGCTCTGTCAGAGGAGGATGAGCTGGCACTGCAGACAGATGACCCTGCTGTCTGATTATCTGAAACCTTCTTTGGGAAGTTAGAGGACCCAGAGGATGGGTTAAACTGGTCTTCCTTGGTCGAGGCTCAGCAAGATAACCCAGGGTTAAAAAAGTTAGCACAGACTGTCCAAGCTGAAACTGAAGCAAA
The DNA here is from genome assembly GCF_036365525.1 of Heterodontus francisci. Lineage (NCBI taxonomy): Eukaryota > Metazoa > Chordata > Chondrichthyes > Heterodontiformes > Heterodontidae > Heterodontus > Heterodontus francisci. The sequence goes on from NC_090371.1 coordinate 47,211,709, forward strand.
GGGAGTTGCAGAGTGATACTATTTAAAGGATGGGGTGCTGATGAGGAAGTGGAGACCTCCTCACTGACCTGCAGACGAAGAGTGGACAGTGGTTCATCAGGTAGTGGTGCCGCCAAGGTACCATTAGGAAATATTGAGAATAGCCCAGGAGATTCCAATGGCTGGACATGTCGGTATCAGAAAAACCCAAGCCCTCATCAGACAGCATTTTCACTGGCCACAACTCCACAAGGATATGGTGGAGTTCTGTAAGACTTGCCACACGTGCCAGGTTGTGGGGAAGCCTCAACCTGCAATAAAGCCTGCACCACTAATTCCCATATCCACACTCAACAGAGTGTGGAGAGTGTGGATAGATTGTGTGGGACCCCTACTGAAAACAAATGGGGGCTACCAGTATCTTCTCACCACTATAGATGTGGCTACCCAATGTCCAGAGGCTATCCCTTTTATAACTATTTCTGCCAAGATAGTGTTGGAGGGGCTAACCCAATTTTTCACCCGATATGGGCTGCCTGCTGAGGTCCAGTTGGATTAGGGCACAAATTTTATGTCCAGCAACTTTCAAAAGGTCATGGGTAATCTGGGCATAATCCAGTTAATTTCCTTAACCGACCGCCCACAGTCACAAGAGGTTTTGGAGCAGTACCACCAGACCCGAAAGACAATGGTCAGGGCATACTGCTGTGAGTATCCCCATGACTGGGACAAAGGGCTGGAATTTCTTCTGTTTGCTACCAGAGACTCGCCTAATGAGTCCACTGGCTTTAGTCCCTTTGAATCAGTTTATGGACACGAGGTGCGAGGTCCTCTAAACCTAATCAAGGAGAGGTTTTTGGGACACAGGCACGAATCTTCCCTGTTAGACCACATCCCCATGTTCCGAGAACGGCTCACGAGTGCCTGTGCGGTGGCTCAGGAACACCTAAAAACCTCCCAGACAGCTATGAAAAGACAGGTGGATAAACATGCCAAGGCCAGAACATTTCATCCCGGAGACCATGTGTTAATGCTTTTACCAATATAGAGGGAGAACCATTGAAAGCCCAGTTCAGTGGCCTGTACAGAGTAATAAAGAGAATTAGCCAGGTGAATTATATAATTGACACCCCAGATCGTAGGAAAAAGCAAAGGCTGTGCCACATCAGTATGTTAAAATGGTATCACAGCCGGGAAAGGGATAAACAAGCATAGGTCTGTCAGGCAGTCAAGAAACAGGAGGCGAAAGGAACAGTGAGGACAAATTAGAGGGAGGCCTGGAGGATTCCCAAATCAAACCCCCTACCATCTGGTTAGCTAACACTGAAATGTTAGGGAAATTAGACACCGTACTCTCCTATTTAAATGCAGAACAGAGAGGAGACCTAACAAGGCTGCTCACAGTGTTTAAAGGGATCTGCAGGGACAATCCAGGGTGCACAACCCTAACCCTACACGATATGGATGTAGGAGAGACCCCTCCCATAAAACAAAATCCATATCGCCTAGGTCCCAGAAAACTGACCCAAATTCTGGAGGAAATTCAGTATATGCTGGAGCACCAACTGATTGAGCCCAGTCAGAGCAGTTGGAGTTCCCCAGTTGTGCTGGTGCCCAAATGCGGTGTCTCAACTAGGCTGTGCATTGATTACAGAAAGATTAATGCAGTGACTAAAGCTGATTCCTATCCAATTCCCTGCCTGGAAGGCTGTACAGCCAGAGTAGGAAATGCCACCGACACAACCAAAACCGACTTGTTAAAAGGATACTGGCAGATTCCCTTAATGCCCCGAGCTACACAGATCTCGGCTTTTGTCATCCCAGATGGCTTATTCCAGAGTCGGGTTAAGAAATGCCCCAGCCACCTTCCAAAGGCTGATGAACCAGGTAGTAGCTGGCCTGCCCAACTGTGTAGTGTACCTGGATGATCTGTTGGTGTACAGTGACAGCTGGGGGGATCACCTAGACCAGTTAGAAGCCCTCTTCCGAAGGTTACAGTCGGCTGACCTCGTGGTAAACCTTGCAAAGAGCAAATTCACTAAAGCTCAAGTAACCTACCTAGGGCATATTGTGGGTCAAGGGTGAGTGCTGCTCAGAGAAGCAAAGGTACAGGAACTGATACAACTTCCCGTCCCCATGACCAACCAGGAAATAATGTGGTTTTTGAAGATGTGTGGGTTTTACCACAAGTTTGTCCCAAACCTCAGCACTATAGCTGCCCCACAGACAGACTTATTACAGAAAGAAGCAAAGGTAGTGTGGTCAGGGAGGAACCAACAGATTTCGAGAGGCTGAAAGCCATCTTAACCAATGAAGCAGTGCTGGCAGCTCCAAACTTTAACAAACCATTTAAAGTGGCAGTGGATGCTAGTGACCTAGGAGTAAGTGTCGTCCTGCTCCAAGATGATGAGTTAGGCATTCAGAGACCAGTTTAGAGACTTCTCCAAAAAATTAAACAAACATCAAAGGAGATACTCTACCGTGGAGAAGGAAGCCCTGGGACTGTTGCTGGCTCTCAAAAATTTTGAGGTACATGTCCAAAATGTATACAGTGAGACCGTAGCTTATACCGACCACAATCCTTTGACATTTATAGAAAAATTCAAAACCACAATGCAAGGATTTTTGTTTGGAGCCTGCTTCTGTAACCTTACCAACTAAAGCTTATCCACATTGTAGGGAAAAACAATGTGATAGCTGATGCTTTATCTATGGTTTAGCTCAGCACGAAACCATCCAGGATTTAAAAAACTAGAGTATGGCTATGATAGTGAGACTAATGAGTGTGTGTGTACTTTTTTAAAAAATTTGTGGCTTCATAATGAAATGCTCCTGTGTCACATTCCATTTCGCGTGGTAGGGAGGTGTTACACCAATGTGTTTTGTTGAATAATAATGTTCTTTGGTCCACTGGCTGGAGATCTGAAATTGTATTTTTTTAAAAACATTTTTAAAAGACAAGCTGCCAGCAAAGTCATCCTTTCAGCTTTAGATGATCACCTGGTTTGCAACACTAGATCCTACATTGCAAAGGACTGTGAAAAGTGAGACGAAATGTCTGTGCATTTTCCAGCAAGAACCAAGACCTAGGAAGTTTAAAGGAACTACCTGTTCTTTCAGCAAGCAGAAAAATACTGCTAACTGCTATGTTTGACTCACTGAGTGACTGTCATGTGACAACCCCCTCCCCATCTGTGGTTTTAAGCAGATGTTTTCTGTGCAGCAAAGGAGAAGCAACTGGACTCTGACATGAGCAGACCCTAAGTGGGGGTCCCCCCACCCCTACTCTCTCTCGATTCCTGCTTGCAAACTTTTAAATCCTGCCTATTGACTGACCACCTCTGCATACTCCAGCTACAACCAGAAACCCCATTGGAGGAAATCATATGCATCGCTGTCTCCAAGAAACCCACCAAACCAGTCATCTACCTCTTCAAACTAAAAACCTCAGGACCACCTAATTCAGCTAGAAGCCAGCCAAATCACCAGATGCCACAGACTGTATACCCTTTTGTTTTATGGACTCTAACTCAACCAATCTACCTTTCTCCACTCTGTAACATATTTGTATGTGTGTAAATCTCTAGCGTGTGTGTGAGAGTGAAAGTTGGCATGTAATTTATTGTTTTATTTATTTGGTTTAGGTACAATAAAGTTAACTGCTTCCTGTGTTAACTGAAGAAAACCTGTCCAATTGGTTCTTGTTATGATCATAGTAAGTAAGTAATCAAACACCTATTGAATAGCCAGTACATCCATTTTAAGAAAGAATTAAATCTGTTGCGGTCAAACAAGGAGAAGGAAAAGAGGGAAGCCCTTTCACACCTCCTCACTTGACCGTAATAACTGGGACAACATCCAGGCTTGGACTGATAAGTGGCAAGTTATATTAGTGCCACACAAGTGCCAGGCAATTCCTATCTCCAGCAAGAGAGAATCCAACCATCTCCCTTGACATTTAATGACATTACGATTGCTGAATCCCCCACTATCAACATCCTGGGTGTTACCATTGGCCAGAAACGGTGAAGGAACGACAATATAGTTCCAAGTCAGGATGGTGTGTAGCTTGGAGGGGAACCTGCAGGTGGTGGTGTTCCCATGCATCTGCTACTCTTGTTCTTCTAGGTGGTAGAGGTCACAGATTTGGAAGGTGCTGTCAAGTCATGTTCCACAGCAGATTAAATAGGTTAAAATTAGATAAATGGCTGTTTCAATTCTGTCATTACACCAGTAAAATTGGGCAGAGTTGAAAACTGGTGTCAGTTTACCATCAGGCTGGGTAATAACAACAACAGCCAGATAAATACTGTGACTACAAGAGCAGGTCAGAGGCTGGCAATTCTGTGGTGACTAACTCACCACCTGTCCACCATCTACAAGAAACAAGTCACGAGTGTGATGGAATCCTTTCCATTTACCTGGATGGATGCAGCTCCAACAGCACTCAAGAAGCTTGACACCATCCAGGACAAAGCAGCCCACTTGATTGGCACCTCATCCACCACCTGCAACATTCACTCCCTCCACCACCGGTGCACAGTGGCAGCAGTGTGTACCATCTACAAGATGCACTGCAGCAACTCACCAAGGCTCTTTCGACAGTACCTTCCAAACCCACGACCTCTATCACTTAGAAGGACAAGGGCAGCAGATGCTTGGGAATACCACCACCTGCAAGTTCCCCTCCAAGCCACACACCATCCTGACTTGGAACTATATTGTCGTTCCTTCACTGTCACTAGGGCAAAATCCTGGAACTCCCTCCCTAACAGCACTGTTGGTGTACCTACCCCACATGGACTGCAGCAGTTCAAGAAGGCAGTTCACCACCACCTTCTCAAGAGCGATTAAGGATGGGCAATAAATGCTGGCTTAGCCAGCGACACCCACATCTCGTGAAAGAATTTTTAAAAAATAGAATGATCTTCATTGGGCCAATAATTATTCCATATCTTTGAATTTTGTTTGTTGTTCTCCAGGTTCCACAGCAGATTAAATAGGTTAAAATTAGATAAATGGCTGTTTCAATTCTGTCATTACACCAGTAAAATTGGGCAGAGTTGAAAACAGTTGTCAGTTTCCCACCAGGCTGGGTAATAACAACAATAACTTTCAGTCATATAGCACCTTTCATGTAATAAAACATCCCAAGGTGCTTTACATGAGTATTATCAAAATTTGAAACCACACCACTAAGGAGATATTAGGCAAGATGACCAAAAGCTTAGTCAAAGAGGTAGGTTTTAAGGAGCATCTTAAAGGAGGAAAGAGAAGTAAAGAGGCTGATAGATTTAGGGAGGGATTTCCAGAGCCAATGGTGGAGCAAGTAAAATTGAGAATGGTCAAGAGGTCAGTATTGGTGGAACGCAGAGATCTCAGGGGGTTGTAGGACTCAAGGAGATTACAGAGCGAGGGAGGGGCCAGGCCATGGCAGGATTTGGAAACAATTTTTTTTAAAAACTAGGGTGGCCAGCCAGGAGTACATTGGAATAGTCTACAGGTAACAAAGAGATTCTTAACAGCAGATAAGCTGAGGCAAGAGTGGAGTCTGGCAATGTTACAGAGGTGGAAGTAGGCGGTCTTAGTGATGGTGTGGATACATGGTAGGAAGCTCATTTCAGGATCAAATATAACACCAAGGCTGCAAGCAGTTTGATTAAAATTGATCATCTAATTAATGTAACTAAAATGAAAGCAGATAGATTAAAATTGCTCCCTAGTTCCACACACATCCAGGACAGAACTGAAGGTGAAGGAACAAATACAAGAGACATATGTTGCTATTGAAAATAATTTGCATTTATGAAGTATCTTTCATGTCTTCATGACATCCCAAAATATTTCAGTCAATGGATTACTTTTGAGTCCAGTGACTGTTGCTATCCCTAGGTAAATGTGGGGCAGCCGATCTACACACAAGCAATGAATGAATAACTAGATAACTAACCTGGAATTTCCAAAGGGATTCTCTGATGAGAGATCAGTGGAACTTCAGAGAAACAGCATAAATGATCTACTGCCAAATTTACAGCAGGTCAGGAGAACCCTATCAATATTCAGGGCCAATCTCTTTTTTGGTGGAGGGAGGAATTTAGCCAGCACACCAAGAGAACGCTTTGCATTTCTTCAAAACTTGCCTTAGACTCTTTTACATCAATATGAGAATGGCAGGCAGGGCATCGGTTTAACATTACATCTGAAAGGCAGCACCTCGGGCAAAACAGAGTGCCTCAGTGCTGGACTGGTGTCAACCTAGATTATACGGTCAATTTTGTAACAGGGCTTGAATCTATAAATTTCCCACTCAGAAGAGAGAGTGCTAGCAATTGAACCAAGCTGACAGCATTGGCAATGGTCTATGCCATATATTGTACAACAGTGGCTCTCTCATAAGAGCCTGAAGAGTTCTACTAGACTAATACCTGGAATGAACAGGTTGTCTTATGAGGAAAGGTTGTACAGGTTAGGCTTGTATCCGCTAGACTTAAGAAGAGTAAGAGGTGACTTGATTGAAATATATAAGATCCTGAGGGGTCTTGACAGGGTGAATGTGGAAAGGATGTTTTTCCCCTTGTGGGAGAATCTAGAACTAGGGGTCACTGTTTAAAAATAAGGGGTCGCCCATTTAAGACAGATGAGGAGAAATTTTTTCTCTCAGAGGGTTGTGAGTCTTTGAAACTCTCTTCCTCAAAAGGCAATGGAAGCAGAGTCTTTGAATATTTTTAAGGCAGAGGTAGATAGATTCTTGCTAAGCAAGAGGGTACAAGGTTATCAGGGTAGGCGGGAATGTGGAGTAATCAGTTCAGCCATGAACTTATTGAATGGCGGAGCAGGCTCAAGGGGCCGAGTGGCCTACTCCTGCTCCTAATTTGTATGTTTGTATGTTCACCCCAGTGTCCTGACCAATATTTATCCCTCAAACAACATCACTAAAGCAGAATATCTGATCATTACCTCATTGCTGTTTGTAGGACCTTGATGTGCACAAATTGGCTGGCGTGTTTCCTACAATATAACAGTAACTACACTTCAAAAGTATTTAATTGGATATAAAGTGATTTGAGATGTCCTGAGGTTGCAACAGGCATTATATGAATTCAAATCTTTTACAAATATTGCTGTTGCCAAAAAAACTCTTTCAGGTTGTTATTGGACAACCCAAAGGCGGAAACAGAACATAAGAAAAGTCAAGAATGAGAAACATGCCTTTGGCACATTGAAGTTCATCCTACTTGTACCCTGGCTCCCCCATTATAGCAATCAGCTGAAATTCAACATCCCTAATCGGAACGCCTCAATTCCACTGGGACTTGGTTGAAGTTCACTTGACTAAAACCATCAAGATGAGCATGCTTAATTTGAACTCAGGGTTCAGAGGTGAAAGGGCATATCTGAGATATAACTCACTGCAATGCCCTTGAAAAAAAAAACTAGCCAACAAAAAAACTGCTGATTATGAGAAATTTACCAATCTAACAGAATACTAACAAACATCTTAGCAAAGTGGGTGAAAGGTAATTTCACATTATTGTACAGACCCATAGAAGACAGCTTTATCTGCTGAGTCTGTGCAGGACCAGAGCTATTATCAGTAACAGAGGCATGCTACAGAACAACTCAAGCAGCGTAATTAATTTACATGTATATCATTGCCACAACTGGTTACTGATCTGAGAAGCAAGATCAGAGATGTCACACTGCAAATTGAGTAACAGCCCAGACCTCTCAGGGTTACATCCATTTTACATGCATTTGACAAACTAACAAGGAAGAAAAAAGGCAGCCGTACTGTAGGTGATCGACACTGGGAATTGGCCCAATAAATTGCACACAGTAAAACCAATGTCTTCCTCATTAAAATGCAGTGAATCTCTATTGCTTTTCATTAGCGCCAGCCTTGCAAGACAAAATACTTAATCGGCGGTATGTTTACTGAAGACTGACCTGGGCAGCAACAGAGACAAAGAGCTTAAAAGAGATTCTTATTTATTAAGGAGAGGTGACAGCTACTGAATAAGTGAGCTTTCTGTCTCCTTTTTTGCAGGACTCTCTTTGTGGGGTTTTACAAAGAGACCGGGAGAATTGTTAACCATTGGAATGCTGCTTACAACTGTTCAACAACAACTTGCTTTTATATAGTGTCTTTAACATAGTAAAATGCTCCAAGATGTTTCCGTTATACAAAATTTGCTACTGTGCCACAAAAGGGGATATTAGAGCAGACAGCCAAAAACTCAGTCAATGGTTTTAAGGAGTGTCTTAAAGGAGGAAAGGGAGGTTTAGGACGAGAATTTCAGAGTTTAGGGCCATGGCAGCTAATTGCACGGCCACAACTGTTTTTTTAAAATTCTTTCATGGGATGTGGGTATCACTGGCAAGGCAAGCATTTGTTTCCCATCCCTAACTGCCCTTGATAACTGAATGGCTTGCTAGGCCATTTCTGAAAGCATTTAAGAGTCAAACACATTGCTGTGGGTCGGGAGTCACATATAGGCCAGACCAGGTAAGGACAGCAGATTTCCTTCCCTAAAGGACATTATTAAACTAGGTGGGTTGTTATGACAATCGATGACAGTTTCATGGCACCATTACTGAGACTAGCTTTCAATTCCAGATTTTTATTAATTAATTGAATTCAAATACCACCAGCTGCCATGGTGGGATTTGAACCCATGTCCCCAGGGTATAAGCCTGGGTCTATGGATTATTAGTTCAGTAACATTAACAGTACACCACCACCTCCCCTAGGTAGAGCAACTAAAATTGGGGAGACTAGAATTGGAGAAGCACAGATAATTCAGAGTTATAGGGTTGGAGAGGACAGGGAAGGGTGAGACCATTTGAAAATGAAGATAAGAATTTTCAAACTGAAGTGTTGCTTAACCGGGAGCAATGTAGGTTAGCGAGCACAGGAGTGATGGGTGAATGGGATTTGGTGTGAGTTAGGATGTGGGCAGCAGCGTTTTGAGGACCTAGTTCATTTATAAAATTATTACATATATTGACCTTACAACCAGCGCAGAAAGCAGCCATCATCTCTGTACCAGCGTTTTCTAGAGCAAACAAAAATTAATTCCACTACCTGGTTTCTTCCCATAGCCCTGTATTACCCTCTGCTTTATCTATCTATTCACTACCTAACCCTTAAAAGATGCAATGATCTCTGCCCTGTTTATTCCTTTGCAGCAAAGATTCAATGCTCCAAAAACCCTATGAGAAGAGAAATTTCTTCTCACCTCTCCCCGCACTCTCCGTCAAAATATTAAATTGATGACCCCCATCATTTATTTCCCAACCAGAGGAAATGGTTTTAGTTTTAGAGATACAGCACTGAAACAGGCCCTTCAGCCCACCTTCAGTCTGTGCCGACCATCAACCACCCATTTATACTAATCCTACACTAATCCCATATTCCTACCACATCCCCACCTGTCCCTATATTTCCCTACCACCTACCTATACTAGGGGCAATTTATAATGGCCAATTTACCTACCAACCTGCAAGTCTTTTGGCTTGTGGGAGGAAACCGGAGCACCCGGAGAAAACCCACGCAGACACAGGGAGAACTTGCAAACTCCACACAGACAGTACCCAGAATTGAACCCGGGTCGCTGGAGCTGTGAGGCTGCAGTGCTAACCACTGCGCCACTGTGCCGCCCATTTCTTGGTATGATCAAAAGCCTTCATCATTTTAAAAAGCCCAGCCCCCAGCAAAACAGTAGCAATTGATAATGACCTTTCTGTCCTTGCTAATTTCCGTTCTCCCACGACACTTTTATATTCCAGCGTGGCTCAGTGACAGCACTCTCACATTTGAAATAGCAGATCATGAATTCTAGCCCCTATCTAGGGGAGTGCTGCATTCATTGAGGTGCAATCTTTGAGACATTAAACAGGAATCCAATCTGCTTGTTCAGGTGAACATAAAATATCTCATGGCACTATTCAAAGGAGAACAGAGGAATCTCCAGTTGTCCTGGCAAACATTAATCCCTCAACCAATAATATCAAAACAAAATTAAATGGTCAGATATCTCATTGCCATCCATGGGATCTTACTGTGCAAAGAACGGATGCCTATTTGCCAACATAACAAACATGATTACACTAGCATTTTGGGACTAGGAGCTGAAAGATGATTTTCACATAATATTCATTAATATTGTTAGCTTTAGTTTCATCATTTTTAAATTTTAGTTTAGTTTTAATCTCTCTATTTATCCAGTCAACTCTACTCTTGCAGCATTCCCTTTGCACCTGACAATATATTTTGTACCCTATCCAGCTCATACTTGAAGATTTCCCACTGTTGATCGTTCACTGTCTCTCCTTCTCAGTAAATTTGGGCCAATTCCCCTTCTGTCCCAATGAACGGTACCCTCTTATTTTTGACTCTTACTTATCCTTTTCTGTTTTTACTTCGAACATAACTATATTGTAGTCACTATTTCTCAGTTGTTCTGTTATTTGCTTCATTTCATTCTGTATCTCTAAATCAAGCAATGCTTCTTTCCTTGTTGATCTAGAAACATATTGGGGCTATAAATCTGATGAATGCAGTAGAGCAGACACAAATTTGGATAGGTCTTCCACCCATCCCAAACAAGGCTATCATCAAAGATAGGGGTGTGGCTCCCAACACCTGGAGTACCCATGCCCCTGAACTCACAGTAGCCAAACAGATCTTCAATGACCAAGAAGTCAGGTGTACCAGCCACTGAATGGTCCATCTGGAAATCATGGCTTGAAGAACAACCATATTTGCTCAAGATATTTCAACTCCTTCCTTACAAAGATCTTTTTTAGCAAGCAGGCACTCCAGATATAATCCTAGTGTCGCAGGCACCCATCATCGACATGCAAAAGAGGAAACCTCCCCCAACCCCAGAAAGTCCAGTAGAGTCAGCAACAGAGCTTGCAGCTTTCAAAGAGTTTTGGTCCCACTGTTTTCATGATCTGCTGTCAAGATGTGGGCAATGCTGGCAAAGCCACATTTATTGACCATCAGCAGTTGCTCTGAGAAGGACATATTGGGCCTTGCTCTTAAACTGTTGCCATCATCAGGTGATGGTATTCTTATGCTTGTATCAGGTAGGCAATTACAGTATATTGCCCAAGAGATGATGCAGAAATGGCGATCTATGTCCGAGTCAGGATAATGTGTGACTTGGGGGGGGGGGGGGATGCAGTGGGGGGGGGTGGTGGAACATGGAGATGACAGTCCTCCCACAACATTGGAGTTCTTGTCCTCCTTGAGGGGGTAAAGTAGGAAGATTCTTGTGAAGTAAGCTTAATGAGGTGCTGCAGTCCATCATGTAAGTAAGTGCATTACACTGCCACAGTGGGCGGCACAGTGGCGCAGTGGTTAGCACCGCAGCCTCACAGCTCCATTGACCTGGGTTCAATTCCGGGTACTGCCTGTGTGGAGTTTGCAAGTTCTCCCTGTGTCTGCGTGGGTTTCCTCCGGGTGCTCCGGTTTCCTCCCACATGCCAAAGACTTGCAGGTTGATAGGTAAATTGGCCATTAGAAATTGCCCCTAGTATAGGTAGGTGGCAGGGAAAATATAGGGACAGGTGGGGATGTGGTAGGAATATGGGATTAGTGTAGGATTAGTATAAATGGGTGGTTGATGGTCGGCACAGACTCGGTGGGCTGAAGGGCCTGTTTCAGTGCTGTATCTCTAAACTAAACTAAATCTAAACTAAACAGTACACCAGTGATGAAGTGAGTATGCTGAGTCCAGTGGTAGGGGTGGGAATCAAGTTCTGTCCTGGATGGTGTCAAGTTTCTTGAGTTTTGTTATGGGTGTACCCATCCAGATATTTGATAAACATTCTTGGAGATGTTGGAGAGGCTATGAGTGATCAAGAAGTAAGCCATTCATCACAAAGTACCCCGCCTCTGCCTGCTATTTTCTGGATGGCCCAGTTAGGTTTCTGGTGAATGGTGACCCTCAGATGTTGATGGTGAGGGATTTCATGATGATGGTACCATTGAAGGTCTGAGAGGCGGATGGGCTTTTTCTTATTGAAGACAGTCATTGCCTCACAGTGATGTGCAGCGAGTATTACTTGCTATCTGTTAACCCAAGCCTGGATACTGTCCAAGTTCTGTTGTAGTGTGACAAAGGCATCTTAATTATTGTGGCACCCAAATAGTGCCTGAAAATGGACAGGAAAGTTCCATGTTAATCCTCTGACACCATTTTGCACCTGCAGTTGAATTTCCTGCATGGGTTTTCAGATGATCAAACCTGACTAAGCTTGCAGAGGGTGCAGTAATATAAACTGCATGTAAATGAGGGTCTGTGACTGCTGAGGTCAGAGAGCATTGCAGTGTAAGTGCCTCTCCCATGCAGGCATTGAAATTCTCTTAGGGTTCCACCTCCACCTCTGGACACAAGTGGCACTTGACTCTTCATAGTGCTGCCAAAATATATTCAAGAAATGGATGAGAGATGCATTGAAGTAATTTAAGAGAAAAATGAAAGAAATCATGTTACCTGTGCTGCTGACCAGTGCTTTTAAAAGGCTGCAGAGAAATTCCCTGGAGGCTCAGCTGGTTACACTTGTTTTAGAAATGCATACCCAGGAAAATAGGAGCAGGAGTAGGCCATTCGGCCCTTCGAGCCTGCTCTGCCATTCATCGTGGCTGATCATCCAACTCAGTAACCTGTTCCCGCTTTCGCCCCATACCCTTTGATCCCTTTAGACCCAAGAGCTATATCTAACTCCTTCTTGAAAACATACAATGTTTGGATAAACAATTTAACCAGCAATGCAACTCCAAACTTCTGAGTATCTCCGTCTAGAAGCCGGGGTGGATGTAGCACTGTTTTTAGAAGTGTAACATCAGTGTAAGTCTTATCGAGGAATTTCTGGGGTGTTGCAAACTAATTTGCTTGCCACAGGATGAACAAATCACAGAAGCTGCCAGAGACTCACATGAATGATTTTACCCCTGTGGTTGCAGACTATCTCTACATTGCTGGAATTGTTGCTCTTTCTAACTGTCAACAAAAGTGTGTTTGCACAAGAGACACACATGACCACATGTGCAGCCAACTATACCCTGCAATTTATCCTGCCACCCAGCAGAAGTGAAAGATTATTTCTTCCTGATGGCTGCTTTTGTGATCCAGGTAAACAGTGTATCAGTTACCTGCTTGGTACGAATGTGCACTGAGGATTGGAGGATGTAAGCCCTGATGTTTGTCTAGAAGCAGCTTGCTGCAGAGAAGTTCAAACTGACTGCAACCTTGACAGCCACTGACAGAGTCCTCCCCATGCTGGAATTCACCTCCCAATCTGCTCGCAGGACCATCCAGTGATTGCTGATGGCTTCCTTCTGAAATCTAAATTGGCATTGGCAGGTTTCTTGAGGCAGATCCAGATAAGAGACCTTGTGCCGGAAAATGTGCGTGTCAGTGTAAAAGCAGGTTTGAATGGGGCATCTAAAATGCAATCTTGCCTGTCTGCCATGTCTCCTCTGATTGTCTTCCTTCAGAACCTGAGCAGTATCCTCTTAGGGATACCCATAGCCGTATACTAGTGGATCCTCGATCAACAGCAATTGTATAAACCATCAATGACTATATTCAGTACAGCTTTAAGTAGTTTCCAGAAGGCTCCACCAAGTTTAAATAACTTGCTTAGTACAACAAAACCAAAACAGTGCAGAAAACAGTTACGAAGAAATAGAGCAATACTTACAATTTGCCATTAACAAGGACGCAAACTAAAGGGGCCAGCCTTCTAGCTGCAATTGTTTTATCCAAACCCTCAGCCCATCAACTGCTGGTCTCACCTCCTGATCACATTCTGGAGACAACTATACATTGAAATAAAGTTGTACCTTTTAATGAGCCTCGTACACTGTCTGTGCACATCGGCTCTCAACACTGAAAGTAATTCTTGTTGCAATGCGACATTATTTTCCCATCGGGTGTGGAGTCCACCTCGGACCTTTGTGCTCAGTAATACGGAACTCCTGCATCTGAAGCACCATAGGATAACTCAGCAATGCAGTCACCATCCTTTTGAAATCATTCATCGTCCCTGCTTTCACCACCCTCGGAGAAACAAGTTCCAGTTCATGACCACTCACTGTATACAAAAGTTTTTCCTCACATTCCCCAAAACGTTAAATCTATGCCCCCTAGTCCTTGTATCATCAGCTAATGGGAACTGTTTTTCTTTGTCTACCTTATCTAAGCCTGTCATAATCTTGTACACCTCTATCAAATCTCCCCTCAATCTCCTTTGTTCCAAGGAGAACAACACCAGCTTCTCCAACCTAACCTTGTAGCTAATATCCCTCGTCCCTGGAAACACTCTAGTAAATCTCCTCTGCACGCTTTCAAGGACCCGCACATCCTTTCTAAAGTGTGCTGACCGGAACTGGATGCAATACTCCAGTTGGGGCCGAACCAGAGCTTTATAAAAGGTTCAGCATAACTTCCCTGCTTTCGCACTCAATACCTCGATTTATGAAGCCCAAGATCCCATATGGTTTTTTAACCACTCTTTCAATATGTCCTGCCACTTTCAAAGATCTATGCACCACCCCCCCGCTCTGTTCCTGCACACTCTTTACAACTGTGCCATTAAGTCTATATTGCCTCTCCCTATCCCTTCTGCCAAAATGCATCACCTCACAGATTTCTTACTGTACTATATGTCTCTCCTCCCCTCTATCTCCTCTCTCACCCATTCAGATCTGATTTACTCTGCGTGGCTCTCATGTACTTTTGAGACTAGAAGTGTGCTGGAATTATAAGGGCAATGCAGATGATAAATGAGCAAAGAGTAGGCCCCTGATTTTATGTCACCACGCCATATGGAAACCAGACAAGAGTGCAGTTAAACTGAAGCCAGGCACTTATCCACCCCTTTCCCGCCCGATCTGACCGATTACAATTTTAAGTTGCCTTCACTTTAAATATACAGATTTGGCTCTGAAGATGCCACCAAGCTCTGATCTGTGATTTTAATCTGAGGCTAAAGCCAGGGCCAGAAGAGGCTCAGTAAGGTCAGTTATTTTTTCGTTTCCTTGTAGGCTGTGAGGAGCTGGAGTGTTCCTCCAAGACCCACAATAAAACCTTGGACCTCCCAGCTTCAGGACGCCCCCTCTCTGACTACAATTTCCCCCATCCCCACCATCCACTGACCTTAGTGCCAGAGACGGTTCCTATGGTGGCTGCCTCCGACTGACTAATAACAACTGGTCAGAGCTGCCTCCTGCCAACTCCCAGACTTTAGTCAGAAGGTTCGCCAAGCAGTATGCTTATTTGCATTGGCTGGGCCAATTCCTGCCACTCGCGGACGGGTGCATCACTTGCATTGCTGCATTCCCACGAGGGACTAAAGATCAAGGCCTGGGTCTCTGTCACAGGTGCACTTCCCCTATGAGGGTTGTGCTTCTAGTGTCCAGAAGGAGGCCCAGCTATGCTACTCATATTTAAATGAACACCAAATGTATCACACAGGCCTAAAACCAGCTTTCCTCCATTCATACTGGGTAAACATTTGCAGGAGGCCCTGGGAAATAATTTTGCCATTAACCACCACCAACACGTCCCAGGCAAACTGTGCCTATCTTTATTTCACTTTGCATGGCTAATTTAAAGGAAGAAGAGGGAGAGGCGGGGCTGAAATGGTTCTGGATGATTGAGAGCCTAGACATCACAGGGGCAAGGGGGGCAAGTATTTGACCATACCCCACCCTGCCAATTCAGTAGGATATATCGTGCATGAAGCAGTTTTAAATACCTTAGTGAGGAATAATGCCTGCACAGACTCAGAGTCCTCAGGAAGTGCTGCAGGAACCTTTCAATCTGCTGCAGGAAGAATTGCAGCCACTTTCCTCAATAGGCATTCTGCTTCCAAAGGCTAAGAAGGTGTACTTGGTGAAAAATCCACTGCAGCTTCTCTGCTCAGGCCCACAGTTAAAATCCCAGATGCCATCAGAGCCCTGTGTACATACTAAAGATGTGGGTGTTCTTGTTAAAATCTGTGAGGATAACAGCAGTGTTAAATTTTTTTCCTGCTAGATCTTTTCAAGGGATCACTTCAGGTTCTCAGCAGCATTATTCAATCTGCTGTACACAGTTGTAAGAAACAGGTAAGTGATGCCCTGTTCAGAAGATCTGAGCAATAAATCAAATTCCCTTTGGAATTTTGGGAGCAGCAAACTCGAACCCTAGGCTTTTCTTAAGACTCACCAGAGTACGTAGTGTTCTCGCTCAGGATGTCAGCATGTCTGATCCCTCTTTACCCTCCCCAACCAACATGCTCCATGGTGCCAGAAAGTCAGCCAGGCCACACTGCCCCAGCAGCTGGGCCATTGTAGTATAAGGATGTAAAGGGTTAACACCGAAGACAGTGAGAGAGACCCCTCCCACTGTACAAGTGATGATGTAACAGTCACATGAGATAGGCTTAAGAAGAAGAAGGTATAGCAGCACAAAGGATGCTAGCTTAGGTGGGTTGCAGAGAGTGTATATAGTAACTCTAAATAATAAAGAGTTGTTGCTAACCTATACCGAAGTCTAAGACTTTCTCTAGAATGCCTTACAATGCTACGAATACACACCCAACAACGCAACATGGCAGCAATGGTGAAAGCGACCAGGAGAATTTGAAGATCTCCTTATCTTAAGAAGAAACACCAGGGGAACAACAGAGAAACTTAAAGAGAAATACTGGCCCGGAACAGTAAGAAAACTACTTACCTATAGAAGAGGCTATGTGGAGCTCCCCAGCTGTGCTGAGTCAGAGCACTGAAATACAGGCAGCACTACAGAACAGAAGCATGGTCGCCTACAAATAGAATCCAGAAATCGGGTGAGTTAAAAGCCCTTTGAAAAGCTTAAAGTAATTTTCTTAAGGCATCGTGCTCGAAGAGAAAAGAAAGGGGAATAACCCAATCCTTCACTAGGCTGAATGCGAGGGCGAAAAGCAGGTAATCCCCTAATCGCGCATGAACCACTGAAAAGCACAGGAAACCCCCGAACACAGCAGAGACACTCCATTAAGGCAAGCAAGCCTAAAGTTCTCAAAGAAAGGGGAAAACCCTAAAAAAAAGGCTATTAAAACAGCAGGGAGCAGTCAAGAACAGCTGGGGCATCTCCATAAAAGCAAGCTAGCCTGAAAAAAATAATTTCTTAAAGAGGAACGTTCTCAAAAAGTCTATTAAATAAAGAAATATGCATCCAAAGTTGGGAATGCCGGAGAGTTTCCAAAATCAAGAGGGATCCAATCAGATTCAAAACTGGGTATTATGGAGAAAAAGGTTCCTACGGTTTAGAATTGCTTCGCAACTCCACACAAAATCTGAAGTGGAACAAGTGAGTACCCTCCTGTACTCAGTAGGAGCAATTGTGGATGACGCAATTGTCCGACAAGGGATCAATTAAGCTACTGATAAAGTCAAAGAGGTACTCCAAGCCTTTGATAAATATTTTAATCTCCGTACCAATAAAATCTTGGAAACAGCCAAATTAAATAAGCCAGCGCAGATGATTGGCAAATCTGTAGACTCCTATATTAATGACCTGTATAAATTGGCAGAAGGTTGCGAATACGGGAAATTAAAGGCAAAACTAATCAGAGACAAGATAGTCGGCAGCATAGTGGATGAATCCTTGTCAGACCTGTTGCAATCCAAGAAAGTCCTTACACTGGAAAAGACCATTTAAATGGTGAAGTTTGCAAACAGAATAGGGACATCCTATGAGCTGAAGACAAGCCATAGATGAGAAGGAGTCTAATGCCCACACAGTTGTTTAAGCCAAAGCCAAGGAAACACTTTGAGGAACAAAAAAAACACACAGGTGAGAAGGCGCATTAAATAGGAAAATCTTGCCAACGTTGTGGAGCCAAGAAGACTCAGGGACGAGAGCAGTGCCCAGCAAGTAAAGCTGAGTATTTTAAGTGTGGAAAAACTGGACACTATGGGAAGATGTGTCACAGCAAAATTTATTTGCTTAAAGGTACGAAGCAGAAGACCTTCACACAAACAGCAGTGAATCAAGTACAGCAATATCCACAAGAGAAAGAACCGGGAGAGTTCATGGGAGAAATCAGTAATCCAGACTAAGATTTCTGGGCAGCAGACATCTACGTGAGTGGACATCTCATAAATTTTAAATTTGACACAGGGGCTAATGTCACGGCATTGTTTGAGCAAGAGCCTTGGGTGAAGAGACATCAACTGCAACCGACAGATATACAGTTTCATGGTCCAGGCAGGACACAGCTGCAAGTGAAAGGCAAATTCCAAGCAACTCGTAAACATAAAGGCAGACCTCATATGTCTTACACAATCAAGAATTTTCTTTACTGAGCAGGAATACATGTTTGCAACTGCAGTTGATTAAAAAAGTAGCTGAAGTCAAACAAACAAAGGTAAACATTTCCTTATTATCACCAGCAGAATTACTAATGGGAAGGAAGTTAAGAAGACAGCTTCTAGTATTGCTTCAACAATTAATACCTGGATTGAAGACTCAACACTACAAGAAAGTTCGAGAAAGAGAAAACTCCATCAGAAGGAAACAAACTCAGAATTACAATAGGAGATTTTGAGTAAGAAACTTACCCAAATTAAACAATGGTCAGAAAGTTTGGATACGTGACTTGGAATGAGAACGTACAGTAATCCATAAACATGAAGACTTTCAGCGATCGTATGTTATAAGAACAAATGAAGGGAACATACAAAGGAATTGGAGGAATATCATTCCTATTCTGCAACAGCAACAGCCAATAATCCACCTGCAAGATCCAGATGAAGATGAACAAACCCAAACCGAAAGGAATGCTACAACCTGTAGAAACGATAAACCAAGTCAACAACCCAGACTTCCTACAAAGACTACTGATCGTCCCAGACTGATTAAACCAGATTGGGGATAATTGTCTAACCTCAGAAGAGACTAAATCTGTAAAGTCAGAGACTGGGGGGAAGATAGAGTAGTAGAGAAGTCTAAATGTTTGGAAAACTGTTGGATAAAGACTTGAGGGGAGATGTACTATAAGAGTTCATACCAAAGACAGTGAGAGAAACCCCTTCCACTGTACGAGCGATGATGTAACAGCCACATGGGATAGGCTTGAGAAGAAGGTGGTATAGCAGCACAAAGGATGCTACAAAAAGCTGAGAGGAGTATAGAAAGTGGAGGGGTGAAATCAGAAAGGAAATCAGGAAAGCAAAGAGAGGGCATGAAAGAATATTATCAAGCAAAATCAAGGTGAACCCAAAGATGTTTTATCAATACATTAAGAGTAAGAGGATAACTAAGGAGAGAGTAGGGCCCATAAAAGATCAAAAAGTTAACCTATGTGTAGGAGCGGAAGATATTGGTATGGTTCTTAATGAATACTTTGCGTCTGTCTTCACAAAAGAGTGGGACGTGCAAATATTGTAGTTAAGGAGGAAGAATGTGAAGTATTGGATGTGATAAACATAGGGCGAGAGGAAGTATTAATGGGATTAGCATCCTTGAAAGTTGATAAATCACCAGGGCCAGATGAAATGTATCCTAGGCTGTTAAAAGAAGCAAGAGAGGAAATAGCAGAGGATTAGACCTCATTTTCCAGTCCTCACTGGATACAGGTGTGGTGCCAGAGGATTGCAGAATTGCTAACGTTGTACCTCTGTTTAAAAAGGGAGTGAAGGATAGACCGAATAACTACAGGTCAGTCAGTCTAACCACAGTAGTGGGCAAATTATTGGAATCTATTCTGAGAGACAGGATAAACTGTCATTTAGAATAACACAGCTTAATCAAGGATAGTCAGCATGGATTTGTCAAGGGAAGATCTTGTTTGACCAAATTCATCAAATTTTTGAAGAAGTAACAAGGAAGACAGATGAGGGTAGTGCAGTTGATGTGGTCTACAAGGATTTTAGCAAGGCTTTTGACAAGGTCCCACAAGGAAGACTGGTTAAAAAAATAAAATCCCATGGGATCCAATGAAATGCAGCAAGGTGGATATAAAATTGGCTCAGTGGCAGGAAACAAAGGGTGTTTTAGCGACTGGATGGCTGTTTCAAGTGGTGCTCCGCAGGGCTCAGTACTGGGTCCGCTGCTTTTTGTGATGTATATTAAAGATTTGGATGTAAATGCAGGGGGCATGATCAAGAAGTTTGCGGACGACACAAAGACTGGCCGTGTGGTTGATAGCGAGGAGGATAGCTGTAAGCTGCAGGATAATACTGGTGGTCTGGTCAGATGGGCAGAGAAGTGGCAAATGGAATTCAACTTGGAGAAGTATGAGGTGATGCATTTGGGGAGGTCAAACAAGGCAAAGGAATACACGATTAATGGGAAAATACTGAGAAGTGTAGAGGAAGTAAGGGACCTTGGAGTGAATGTCCACAGATCCCTGAAGGTAGCAGGACAGGTCAATAAGGTGGTTAAGAAGGCATATGGAATCCTTTCCTTTTTTAGCCGAGGTATAGAATATAAGAGCAGGGAGGTTATGCTGGAACTGTATAACTCATTGGTTAGGCCACAGCTTGAGTACTGTATGCAGTTCTGGTCACCTCATTCCAGAAAGGATGTAATTGCACTAGAGAGGGTACAGAGGAGATTTATGAGGATGTTGCCAGGACTGGAAAAATGTAGCAATGAAGAAAGATTAGATAGGCTGGTGTTGTTCTCCTTGGAACAGAGAGGTCTGTGATGAGGGGGCATAGGTTTAAAGTGATTGGTAGAAAAAATGGAGGGGAGATGAGGAAAAACTTTTTCACCCAGAGGGTGGGAGGAGTCTGGAACTCACTGCCTGAAAGGGTACAAAGAACAAAGAAAATTACAGCACAGGAACAGGCCCTTCGGCCCTCCAAGCCTGCGCCGATCCAGATCCTCTATCTAAACATGTTGCCTATTTTCTAAGGGTCTGTATCTCTTTGCTTCCTGCCCATTCATGTATCTGTCTAGATACATCTTAAAAGACGCTATCGTGCTCGCATCTACCACCTCCGCTGGCAACGCGTTCCAGGCACCCACCACCCTCTGCGTAAAGAAACCCTCAACTCATTCAAAAGGAGTCTGGATATGCACCTTAAATGCTGTAAGCTGCAAGGCTAGAGGCCAAATGCTGGAAGGTGGGATTAGAATAGGTGGATCGTTTTTCAGCCAGCACAGAAATGATGGGCCAAGTGGCCTCTTTCTGTGTCTTAAACGTTCTATGATTCTTTCTATGATTCTATGAGATAGGCTTGAGAAGAAGAAGGTATAGCAGCACAAAGGATGCTACCTTAGGTGGCTTGTGGAGAGTGTATACAGTAACTGTACATAATAAAGAGATGTTAGCTAACCTTTATTGAGACTCTAAGACTTTCTCTAGAACACCTGACAACTCTACTAATACAAACCCAACAACGCAACCCAAGGCTTTTCTTAAGACTCACCAGTGTATGTGTTGCTCTCTGTCAGGATGTCAGCATATCTGATCCCTCATCACCCTGCCAACCAATATGCTCCATGCTGCCAGAAAGTCAGCTGGGCCACAACACCCCAGCAACTGGGCCACACCACCCCGAGCAGCTCGACCACACCGCCCCAGCAGTTGGGCCACACTATCCCGGCAGTTGGGCCACATTGCTCGACAGCTAGGCCACAACACCGTCCCAAGCAGCTGGGCCACACTGTCCCAAGCAGCTGGGCCACACCGTCCCAAGCAACTGGGCCACACTGTCCCAAGCAGCTGGGCCACAACATCCTGGAAGCTGGGCCACCGCATCTCAAACGCATCAACAGCAGCCTTCCACCACTTTGTGGAGGCCACTAGAGGAGCATCTTATAGCAGTAGCCTTCGTAAGCCTTCATATAAGAAAGGCACTAGAGTGTCATTTGAGTGAGAAATGAATGAAAGGCAATAATTGTGTTAGGCATTAAATTCATCACCTTTATCATGTTTGGGACATTGTGACACAGTGGGCTAAATTTTCAATGGCCCGTGGCTGTGGGACTAGAAGCAGGGGGCCCGAAAATGGCAGGGAAATCCCATCGGGCTGGCTCTACTGCACATTCCCGCCTCCACAGAATTACAAAGGAGTATGATTGACTTAATTACGGGCACTCTCCAGATACTGGGATCATGTCAAGAGGCTATCCATGAAACCATGGCAACCTCCCAGCAGTAGGGCAGGCAGATAGCGGAGCCTCTGCTCCAAAGATCGGCCACAACCACGGCAGTGCCCATTACCGTTGGGGGTGGGGGGGGGGGTGGTGGTGGGGGGGTTCCCCCGATCTCAAAAGGCCCTAACCCTTCTAGCCTTCTTACCTGCCTGATTTGTGGCTGGCGACCAGGAATGAAGGCGCCCTTGCGCCTCACGATGTGTTGCAGCAGTGACCACCACTGACACTTGGATTGCTGATCTTTGGCTGATGAAAGGCCTCCTACTGACCTCCAGCTTCAGAAGACCACATACCATCCTTAATTGAATGGTGAGTGTTGCATCTGGCCACTAATTGGCCAATCCAACAAAAATCACGTTGGGCATGTCAGGCCCACACCTTGCAGAGTCGGGACCTGGAAATGATCACAACGTCAGGGTCCCAACCCCAAAACAAAAATCCTGCTCAGTGTGTACACCATCAGTACACCATCGGTATAGAAGTTGGCTTAACTGTGTGATTATTTTAAAATGCAGGATTAAGAGGATCATTAAGGATGCAAAAGGGGTTTTGTGTAAATTTTAAGGGCAGTGGAAGGAGCAGATCACTGGAAGTTCTGAACCCCCTTGTATCCCTTACTGTGAGGTGTTGAGGCTGGCCCTCCTTCTTCTGCTTTCTCGCTATCCTTCCAGTCGTTCTCAACACGGGGCATTGCTCTGCCTCCTCCAAATCCTGCCATTCCTGTGTGGAGAGGTTGTGCAGGATGCAGCACATCATTATGATGCAGGTGACACTTTGTAGGGCATTTTATAGGGAACCCTAGACCTGTCGAGACACTGGGAACTTTCTTTCAGCATCCTCATGGTGTGCTTAATAGTCATCCTGGTGGTTCCCTGGCTATGACTGTACCCGTATTGCTCAGGCGATGTGGAGTTCTGGAGGGATGTCATGAGTCATATCTGAATGGGTATTTCTTGTCCCTCAGTAGTCATCCTGCCATGCTCATGAGAGGGTCAAATATTGGGGGAATGGTAGACTGTCATAGGATAAATGCATCATGACTGCGTGCAGGGACTGTAATGTTGGGTGGTAGGAGGCTGCCACTGGGGACCCAAAGGACCAGTCCCTGGCACTCAGGCAAGTGACAGGGGACTTTGAAAGGAATTTGTGATTGTGGGTGGGAGCCTAAGACAGGGGAGCCCTAAACTTGCCTTGTTCGGGCCTGGAGAAGCTCTCCTACTTTTCTGGGCCCCACAAGAAAGGCTGAAAACAAAGTAAAAATACCTACCTTTTTGGATTTCTTCTGACACCGACTCCTTTTCCTACAAGGTGGACCCAGTGGAAAATCCTCCATAGCTTCCCCGGTCATAGAAACATAGACACATAGAAAATAGGAGCAGGAGTAGGCAATTTGGACCTTCGAGCCTGCTCCACCATTCATTATGATCATGGCTGACAATCCAACTCAGTAACCTGTTCCCACTTTCGCCCCATACCCTTTGATCCCTTTAGACCCAAGAGCTATATCTAACTCCTTCTTGAAAACATACAATGTTTTGGCCTCAACTGCTTTCTGTGGTACCGAATTCCACAGGTTCACCACTCTCTGGGTGAAGAGATTTCTCCTCATCTCAGTCCTGAAAGGTTTACCCCATATCCTTAGACTATGACCCCTGGTTCTGGACTCCCCCACCATCGGGAATGTGCTTCCTGCATCTACCCTGTCAAGTCCTGTTAGAATTTTATAGGTTTCTATGCGATCCCCCCTCACTCTTCTGAACTCCAGTGAATATAATCCTAACCGACTCAATCTCTCCTCATACATCAGTCCCACCATCCCAGGAATCAGTCTGGTAAACCTTCGCTGCACTCTCTCTATGGCAAGAACATCCTTCCTCAGATAAGGAGACCAAAACTGCACACAATATTCCAGGTGTGACCTCACCAAACCTGTATAATTGCAGCAAGACATCCCTGCTCCTGTACTCGAATCCTCTCGCTATGAATGTCAACATACCATATACCTTTTTTACCGCCTGTTGCATCTGCATGCTTACCTTCAGCGACTAATGTACAAGAACACCCAGGTCTCGCTGCATATTCCCCTCTCTCAGTTTATAGCAGTTCAGATAATAATCTGCCTTCCTGTTTTTGCTACCAAAGTGGATAACCTCACATTTATTCACATTATACTGAATCTGCCATGCATTAGCCCACTCACTCAACTTGTCCAAATCACCCTGAAGCCTCTTTGCATCCTCCTCACAACTCACCCTCCCACCCAGTTTTGTGTCATCTGCAAATTTGGAGATATTACATTTAGTTCCCTCATCTAAATCATTAATGTATATTGTGAATAGCTGGGGTCATAGCACCGATCCCTGCGGTGCCCCACTAGTCACTGCCTGCCATTCAGAAAAATACCCATTTACCCCTACTCTTTGTTTCCTCTCCTGTCTGCCAACCAATTTTCTATCCATTGCAATACACTACCCCCAATCCCATGCGCTTTAATTTTACATGCTAATCTCTTATGTGGGATTTTGTCGAAATCCTTCTGAAAGTCCAAATAAACCACATCCACTAGCTCCCCCTCATCAACTCTACTAGTTACATCCTCGAAGAATTCTAGTAGATTTGTCAAGCATGGTTTCCATTTCGGAAAGGATGGAGGTTGGCCAGAAGAGCATTGAAATAGTCAAGCCTGCATGTACCAAGAGTACAGATGACTCTGTCCGATTCTACCACTATTCTCTAAGTGCTCTGTTATAAAATCTTTGATAATGGACTCTAGAATTTTACCCACTACTGACATCAGGCTGACTGGTCTACAATTCCCTGCTTTCTCTCAACCTCCCTTTTTAAATAGTGGGGTTACATTAGCTACCCTCCAATCTGTAGGAACTGTTCCAGGGTCTATAGAATCTTGGAAGATGACCACCAATGCATCCACTATTTTAAGGGCCAGTCTGGGATGCATACCATCAGGCCCTGGGGAGTTATCGGCTTTCAATCCCATCAATTTCCCCAACACCATTTCTCTACTAATACTGATTTCTTTCAGTTCCTCTCTCTCACTAAGCCCTGTGTTCCCCAACATTTCTGGTATGATATTTGTGTCCTCCTTTGTGAAGACAGAACCAGAGTATGTATTTAGTTGCTCAGCCATTTCTTTATTCCCCATAATAAATTCCTCTGTTTCTGACTGTAAGGGACCTACATTTGTCTTCACCAATCCTTTTCTCTTCACATACCTATAGAAACTTTTAGTCAGTTTTTATGTTCCCCGCAAGCTTGCTCTTGTACTCCATTTTCCCCTTCTTAATCAATCCCTTGGTCATCCTTTGCTGAATTCCCTGAAGGCCCACAGTTAAAATCCCAGATGTCATCAGAGCCTTGTGTACATATTTAAGTTGTGTGTACTCTTGTTAAAAGCATAGCCTGTGGGTTGGGTGTGGGACATTGGCAGGTGAATCCCATAAGCGATTTTAACTGCTTGCTCGCCTAGTTTCTGCCAGACGAACAGGGTTAAAATTGCCCCATCTCACTCTCTCTCTCTATTTCTCTGTGAATCAGTCAACTGGGCCTCCAGGTTGGTGTCCCTTCCTCCCCTTTCTTCCCTCTTAACAAGGTCACTCTCTCTGCTGACTTTCCCAATGGAGTATCCATCTCCACCTGCCTTTTGCCCACAGCCTCAGCCTTTATTCTTCCCATTTTCTAGGTCACTGCACTACTGAAAGAAAATCTGGGCTTCTTTCACTGATGATAGTCTCCTGCATGTGGGTATTTTTGGATTGTCATTGATTATATTAATACTTCAAGCTAAGCCCAAGAAACATTTCTGAACCAGCCACAACAAAACATTTTCATGAGTGGTGAAGTTCCTCAGGGATTCTCCAGCTTATTCCACATAATTTCAAAAGAAGAGCCATCAAATGGCATTCACCTCCCCTGCCCACCACCCCCTCCCTTCTACATATGGATACTGTCTGAAAGATCCCTCATTTCTGCCTCTTCTGCTTCTCTAGGGTCAATTTTAACTTGGGGCAGGATTAGTGCATGGGTTAGGGAAGTCAGGTGGGGGGAACCAAAGTTGGAAAGGAAGCAATATTAATGGCTGGGCCACATTTTAATATTTCACATCTGTCTTCCACCTGAAGCCCATGGGAATGGCATAAAGGTCAGTGGGCAGGACCAGTAATGGGGATGTAGCCAGATACAGCCAGCGACAAAAGGATAAGGTATGTTCCCAAACTTAGGCGAGTCTGGAGGAGAGGGAAGGTCGGGGCAGGGGAGGTCCAAGATATTTTCTGAGATCTGGATGAGCATTTGTGCTCCTCCTGGCCCCAAGGGTCCCTGTTAAAGAGTAAACAATAAACCATATCATAGCCTCGTCAGGTCACTGTGCTGCCTCCCATCAGTTTTTCTAGTAATTAGGTGGGGCCTCCCCTGAGTTCCAGCAAAAACACTGATGAAGTCATAAGGCCACAACTTTTTTTATTTCATTGATGCCTCCACCTGCCTCTAGCAGGAGCCTCATTCAACTTGAACATCAGAGGAATAAATGACGTTGGGTGAGAGCAAAGCAACCAAGGCCTATGTTAATCCCTTCCACACAGCATTCTCCATGGGAAGGTGGGAAGGGTTCAAATCAACCCCTCGATTTCTCAATATAAATTAAATTTTGATCTGTTTCTAAATATTTATATTGCCTGCTTCTACCAATCCACTTTGTGATGAGTCAACTTGATCAACTTCTCACTCATCGCTTTCACTCTTTAGAAATGTATTTAATTGCATCTTAAATCCATCTATGCTGTACATTTTAACAAACTTTCTTGGTAACATTCCACAATTGTATTAACCTTTGGGCTCTTCCTGACTCCCTTTCTTACTCCTAATGCTTTCCTTTGTAATTTGTATTTGTGATATTTGAACCATTTGTCAAAATAATCAACTCCCTTGTCTGACTCCTTGATAACAAAATAAACAATAAACTCAACTTTTGCACCTAGATTGTCTGTGTTGTGAACAATTTGCTCCTTTGTCAAACATTAAACTCCAAGGTGGTGTACAATGGATGGTCATAGATTGACCACCTGTGATACTCCATGCCCAGCTTTCCTTCTCACCGGCAGGTATGTAATGGGTGGGCCGTTTAGGCAGAGAGTATAACGGGTAGGTGTACAAAGGGCAGGATGTGTAATGGGTGCAAAATGGGCAGGGTGTGCAATGGGCAGTGTGTATTTTTTTTATTCTTTCATGGGATGTGGGCATTGCTGGCAAGGCCAGCATTTGTTGCCCATCCCAAAGTGCCCTTGAACTAAGTGGCTTGCAAGGCCATTTCAGAGCGCAGTTAAGAGTCAACCACATTGCTGTGGGTCATGTAGGCCAGACCAGGTAAGGATGGCAGATTTCCTTCCCTCAAGGACATTAGTGAAACAGATGGGTTTTTATGTCAATTGATGATAGTATCATGGTGCCATTACTGAGACTAGCTTTCAATTCTAGATTTTATTAATTAATTGTATTTAAATTCCATTGG
This sequence comes from Heterodontus francisci, assembly GCF_036365525.1. Lineage (NCBI taxonomy): Eukaryota > Metazoa > Chordata > Chondrichthyes > Heterodontiformes > Heterodontidae > Heterodontus > Heterodontus francisci. The sequence continues at coordinate 47,239,364 of NC_090371.1, forward strand.
CTCCCATAGTGGGATTTGAACTCGTGTCTGCAGGGCATTAGCTTGGACCACCATTAGGATTGCACCACCATCTCCCCCTGACAGGCATGTATAATGAGTGGATATATAACGGACAGATGTATAATGGATGGGGTGTTTAATGGGTGGGTTTGTAAGAGGCAGGTGTGTAACAGGCAGGTGTGTAACGGGCAGGTGAGTAATGGACAGATGTGTAACAGGTAGGTGTGTAACAGGAAGGGTGTGTAACAGACAGATGCGTAACGGGTGGGTGTGTAACGGGTGGGTGTGTAACAGGTGGGTGTGTAACAGACAGATGTGTAATGGGCAGGTGTGTAACAGGAAGGGTGTATACTGGCAGGCGTGTATAACGAGTGGGGTGTAATAGGCGGGTGTGTAATGGGCAGATGTGCAACAGGCAGCGTGTAAAATGGGTGTGTATATAATGGGCGAGTGAGTATATAAAACAGGTGGGATATAGAACTGGTGGGTGTATAATGGGTGGGGTGTGTAACGGGCAGGTGGATAAGGGCTCATCTGTCACCCCCCCATCCCCCCCCCCCCCCCACCCCCGCTTTATGCTCCCACGAATGTTGAACTTCACCCATTATGAATCATACAGAATGTAGCACCTGACTTTTTCTGTAACATTCATTCTCGGGATGTGCTCATCACTGAAAGCACCAGCATATATTATTCATCCCTAGTTAACCTGACTGTGTGGCTTTCTAGGCCATTTTTGAGGGCAGTTGAGAGTCAACCAGGTGCGTGCGGGACTGGAGTCACATTTAGGGAAGGAAAACTGCCGGCCTGTAAGAACCAGGTGTTCTTAAGACAATCTGACAGCTTCATGGTCACTTTTACTGAGAATATTTCCAGATTCTTTTAAAACTGAATTTCAAATTCTCAAACTGCCACGGTTGGATTTGAGCTGGATACATCAAGTGAGAGAGAGATATACCAACTGTGGAAATATTCAATATTCACTCAAGTTTATCAGCAATAAGTAATCATTGCGAAAAGGAGCTACTGAAAATTGTGTAGCAAATAACAAAGAACTGAACACAAAGTAATCCACATGTGTCTACAAATGGATGCTATTTAGCATATAAAGCAGGAGAAGGAGTAAAAAGCTTTGCATACTAAGAGACAAGCACGGAAACAATTGGAAATCTCATTGTATATGGGATCCAGCTATATAGAAAAATTGAGTAAATTCCCCAGCCACCTTACCCCACAGCCTGCTTCAAGATTCCATCAATTTTACTGCGTAATCAATATTTGTGAATCCCTGAAGAAATACAGCTTGTAGGCAATAAAATACAAAATGTAAATGCTCTGGGTTGTTCGGAAGGACTCTTACCCACAAACACTTTGTAATTATGCCCTAGGAAAGTGCAATGTGATCCTCTAGTGACAGTTACAGAGTCTCTTGGCTTTTAACTACACAGGTGTTTCATTGATAACTTAATGGGTAACGATGCCTTTTTTCCTTAACATTCGTGTTTCTATTTTCTCCCATACACACCCGACTCAAGGAATTGACTTGTATCATTGTACGGGTTCTACCGGCATTGGCAGCCTTCCACAGTTGCCTGATCTTGCTCCATACGTGGGCACAGATGTTCCTCTCCGATTCCCCTACCAGTAAGACAGTGGCTGATATCCAGGTTGGGTTGAGGGCAGAAAATGCGGTGCTAATTCAACCAGATCATCACAGCCGCTTTAGCGCCTGCCCAGCTTTTTTTTTCATTCATTCATGGGATGTGGGCATCGCTGGCTAGGACAGCATTTATTGCCCATCCCTAATTGCCCTTGAGAAGGTGGTGGTGAGCCGCCTTATTAAACCGCTGCAGTCCATATGGGGTAGCTACACCCACAGTGCTGTTAGAAAGGGAGTTCCAGGATTTTGAACCAGCGACAGTGAAGGAACGGCGATATAGTTCCAAGTCAGGATGGTGTGTGGTTTGGAGACAAACTTGCAGTGGTGGAGCTCCCATGCATCTTTCCCACCATCATTTCTGGTGGATGGCAGAAGCAATCGCCCTGAAGTGGCCAGGTGAATTTAAAGTGAAGCAGTAATGGCATGGCAGTACCACATATTTTCCTTCATTACTGTCTGTTATCTCGAACTCCAGGTTTTAGAGCTCAAGTGGCCGCTGGTGTCACTGCGGTGCATCTGCGAGGCTGAGAGCTATGTGGATAGCACGTTTCTGGAGGTAATCACCCCGCAGCTTAAGAGTTTGCAGGCAGAGAGGGAATGGGTGACCGCCAGGCAGTCACGAAGGACTAGGCAGGTTTTGCAGGAGTCCCCAGAGTGCATCTTACTCTCCAAGCAGTAGAGTGATGGTTCCTCTGGGGAGTGCCAGAACCAAGTCCAAGGCACCACAGCTGGCTCAGCTGTACAGGGGGCAATAAAAAAATTGGAAAAGCAATAGCGATGGGGGATTATATAGTTAGGCGTTTCTGTGGCCGCAGACATGAATCCAGGATGGTATGTTGCCTCCCTGGTGATAGGGTCAAAGATGTTACTGAGCGGCTGCAGATCACCCTGAGGACGGAGAGTGACCAGCCATCAGTTGTGGTCCATAACCGTACAAACAACATAGGTAGAAAGAGGGACGAGATCCTACAGGTAAATATTAGGGAGCTAGGAAGGAAACTAGCAAGCAGGGCCTCAAAATTAGTAATTTCTGGATTACTGCTGAAAAAAGAGACATGCTAAAAAAGAGAAGCTTTTCATCTTGCACTCATCAGGACAGACACAAGAATGCCAAATTTTAAAGGGAGCAACAATTTATACTGCATGAGAAAAAGGTGCTGATTGGTTGGCAAGTTGACTCTGATAGGTCGAGGCATTGCCTTGGAGAATGCACAAGGGAACTATTGTCTCTACATTTTTGTTTAATTCAGAAAAAGTGCAAAGCCTGGACATGTTTCTTTTGCGTGCAGAGGACAGGTCCCTGTGTATGAATATATGTAGCTTCTAGCAAGCATAAGTGAGCCACATGGCGAGCCCGACTGATAATATTCAGCCTGCACTGATCGCCAGTGTAATTCAGCACACTCGGGATTGTTCAGCAAGGGCTGTCCAATTGCGGAATCACATATAACGTTAGACATTATGTTCTGAGTTTTGCAAGTATGGGCTGGTTGAGAATGGTCAGTATTCTGCCTATTGCGAACAGCAGAATCTCCAGATTATTCCTGGTGACATGTGCTAGTGAGTATAGAAATAGGAGGATAGAGCAGATGAACGTATGGCTGAAGAGATGATGCGGAAGAGAGGGCTTTAGATTCCTGGGACACTGGGACCAGTTCTGGGGGAAGTGGGACCTGTACAGGTTAGACGGGTTGCACCTGAACAGAGCTAGGACCAATGTTCTTGCGGGGCAGTTTGCTAGTGCTGTTGGGGAGGGTTTAAAAGAACTTGGCAACTAGGATGTAGTATTAGAAAGGAGAAACAAGTTACACAAAGGATTGGGAGAGATAGATAAAATTAGGAAAAGAAATAGTAAGGTGTGAGGTGGGGTCAGACTAAGGGGGAATATAATAAGGTCTAAATTAGTTTTACATTGCCTGTGTGGAAACACATGAAGCGTGGTAAATAAGGTTGGTGAGATGCAGGCGCAAATAGCCACATTGAAATATGATGTCATGGTGATAAGGAGGCTTGGCTCAAAAAGTGGCAGAACTGGGTACTAAATATGCCTGGATACAAACTGTTCAGGAAAGATAGGGGAGGAAAGAAAGGAGTAGGTGGCAGTATTGATTATGAATAATATTACAGTACTGGAGAGAGAGGATGTCCTGGAGGCATCAAGGACAGAATCTATTTGGTCAGAGTTAAGAAATAATAGAGGTGCCATTACACTACTGGGTGTATTTTATTGTGGGAAAGATATAAAGGAGAAAATTTGCAGGGAAATTTCAGAGAGGTACAAAAACTATAGAGTAGTGATAAAGGGGGGCTTTAAGTATCCTACTATAGACTGGGATTATAATAGTGTGAAGGGCAGAGTTTGTGAAGTCTGTTCGGGATGTGAAGTGTATTCTTGATCAGTATGTTTCCAGCCCAATGAGGAAGGAAGAATTGCTGGATCTGGTTCTAGGGAATGAGGTGGGCCAAGTGGATCAAGTGTCTGTAGGGGAACATTCAGGGAACAACTATCTTAGTATTACAAGGCTTAGGTTATCTATTGAAAAGGACAAGGAGCAATCTGGAGTAAAAATACTTAATTGGAGGAAGGCCAATTTCAGTCGGGTGAGAATGGATCTGGCCCAGGTAAATTGGAATCAAAGATTGGCAGGAAAGACTGTAACAGAACTATAGGCGAGCTTTAAAGAGGGGATGATTCAGATACAGGCGAGGTACATTCCCACAAGGGGCAAAGGTAGGACAACCATAGCCAGAGATCCCTGGATGACAAAAGAGAGTGAGAGTAAGATGAAGCAGAAAAAGATTATGTATAACAAATGTTAGGATGATAATACAAGTGAGAACCAGGCTGAATATGGAAGGTTCAGAGGGGAAGTAAAAAAGGAAATAGAAGAGGCAAAGAGGAATGATAAGAGATTGGCAGCTAACATAAAAGGGAATCCAAAAGCCTTTTATAGGCATATAAATAGTAAAAAGGTAGTAAGAGGAAAGGTGGAGCCAATTAGGGACCAAAAAGGGGGTATACATATGAAAGAAGGGGGCATGGCTGAGGTACTAAATGACTATTTTGCATGTCTTTACCAACGAAGATGATGCTGCCAAAGTCATAGTGCAAGAGGAAGTAGTTGAGATACTGGACAGGCTAAAAATTGATAAAGAGAAGGTATTAGAAGGATTGCCATTGTTGTTTCCAGTGCCTAGGTCGATGCCGGGTGGTCCATCCGGTTTCATTCCTTTTCAGCCCTGTCAACCCTGCAAAGTCCTCCTCAGTAACATTTGGGGGCTTGTGCCAAAATTGGGAGAGCTGTCCCACAGACTAGTCAAGCAACAGCCTGACATAGTCATACTCATGGAATCATATCTTATAGACAACATCCCACACACCACTGTTACGGTCAAGTGAGGAGGGGTCGACGGACTTCCCTCTTTTCCCTCTCCTTGTTTGACCACAACAGGTTTAATTCTTTCTTAAAGTTAATGTACTGGCCAATTCAGTCGGTGTTTGATTACTTACTTGCTATGATCATAACAGTTAACCAATCAGACAGGCTTGCTTGAGTGAACAAAGAAAGAAATTAAGTTTATTGTACTAAATGGAACTAATAAAATAATAAACAACGTGCCAGCTTTCACTGTCATGCACATACTAGAGCTTTACACACACAAATAATTTACAGAGTGGGGAAAGGTAGATTGGTTGAGTTAGAGTCCAGAAAAAAGGTATACAGTCTGTGGGGGTTGGTGATTCAGCCGGCTTCTAGCTGAATTCCGTGGTCCTGAGGGTTTTAGTGTGAAGACGTAGATGACTGGTTCGGTGGGTCTCTTGGGAATAGCGATGCGGATGATTTCCTCCAAGGGGAATTCTGATTGTAGCTACAGTATGCAAAGAACAAAGAACAAAGAAAATTACAGCACAGGAACAGGCCCTTCGGCCGTCCAAGCCTGCGCCGATCCAGATCCTCTATCTAAACATGTCGTCTATTTTCTAAGGGTCTGTATCTCTTTGCTTCCTGCCCATTCATGTATCTGTCTAGATACATCTTAAAAGATGCTATCGTGCCCGCGTCTACCACCTCCGCTGGCAACGCGTTCCAGGCACCCACCACCCTCTGCGTAAAGAACTATGCAAAGGTGGTCAGGCAACAAGGAGGATTTGAAAGTTTTCAAACTGAAATGGAGAAATGGAGAACCACTTAGGGGCTGCTCATGTCTGAGTCCAGTTGCTTCTCCTCTGCTGCAAAGAAAACACCAGCTTGAAACCACAGATGGGGAGTAGTTTGTCATATGACAGTCACTCAGTCATTCAAACATAGCAGTTAGCAATATTTCTCTGCTTGCTGAGAGAACAGGTAGTTCCTTTAAACTTCCTATGTCTTAGTTCTTACTGGGATATTAGTAGGCATTTTGTCTCTCTCCTCTCAAGCATTGCAGTGTAGGATACAGTGTAGCAAACTAGGTGATCATCTTAAGCTAAAAGGATGACTTTGCTGGCAGCTCAGCTTTTCAAAGTGTCTTTCAAAAAATACAAATTCAGATCTCCAGCCAGTGGACCAAAGAAAATTATCATTCAACAAAACACATCGGCAAAACACACCACCATCACCATCCCTGGATATGTGCTGTCCCACCAGCAGGACAGACCCACCAGAGGTTGTGGCACATTGGTATAGAGTCGGGAGGAAGTTTCCCTGGGAGTCCTCAACATGACTCCGGAGTCCATGAAGTCTCATGGCATCAGCTCAAACATGGGCAAGGAAATCTCCTGCTGATTACCACCCACCGCTCCCCCTCAGCTGATGAATCAGTGCTTCTCCATGTTGAACACCAACTGGAGAAAGCACTGAGGGTAGCAAGGGCACAGAATGTAGTCTGGGTTAGGAACTCCAATGTCAATCACCAAGAGTGGCTCGATAGCACCACTACTGATCTAGCTGGCCAAGTTCTAAAGGACATAGCTGCTAGACTGGGTCTGCGGAAGGTGGTAAAGGAACTGTTACAGTCAAGTGAAGAGGGGGCAAAGGGCTTCCCTCTTTTCCCTCTCCTTGTTTGACCACAAGAGATTTAATTATTTCTTAAAATGGATATACTGGCCAATTCAGTAGGTCTTTAATTACTTACTTGCAATGTTCATAATAAGAACCAATCAGACAGGTTTTCTTGAGTTTAACTAAGAAAGAGGTTAAACAAACTAATAACAATAATAAACTTTGCACCAACTTTCACTCACACACACACTACAGGTTTACACACTCACAAATTGTTTACAGTGGGGAAATGTAGATTGGTTGAGTTAGAGTCCATAGAAAATAGGAGTATACAGTCTGTGGCGTTTGGTGTTTCGGATGGCTTCTAGCTGAATTCGGTGGTCCTGAGGCTTTTAGTTTGAAGAGGTAGATGACTGGTTCGGTGGGTCTCTTGGATGTGGATGATTTCCTCCAACGGGGTTTCTGATTGTAGCTGGAGTATGTAAAGGTGGTCAATCAACTTGCAGAGTTCAAAGCTTGTAAGCTGAAATGGAGAGAGAGAAGTCCCACTTGGGTCTGCACGTGTCAGAGTCCAGATGCTTCTCCTTGCTGCTGTAAAGAAAGACAAGCTTAAAACCACAGATGGGAGGGGCTTGTCACATGACAATCACTCAGCAATTCAAACATAGCAGTTAAGCAGTATTTCTTCTTGCTAAAAGAAAAGGAACAAGCAGGCTTTTTTTATTCGTTTGGGGGATGTGAACATCGCTGGCTAGGCCAGCATCTATTGCCCATCCATAATTGCCCTTGAGAAGGTGGTGGTGAGCTGCCTTCTTGAACAGCTGCAGTCTTTGGGGTGTAGGTACACCATCAGTGCTGTTAGGAAGGGAGTTCCAGGATTTTGACCCAGTGATGATGAAAGAACGATGATATAGTTCCAAGTCTGGATGGTGTGCGGCTTTGAGGGAAAGATGCAGGTGGTTGTGTTCCCATGCATCTGCTGCCCTTTTCCTTCTGGATGGTAGAGGTCGTGGGTTTGGAAGGTGCTGTCGAAGGAGGCTTGGTGAGTTCCCTTAAACTTCCTGGATCTTGGTTCTTGCTGGGGAATGAGCAGACATTTTGTCTCCCTCCTCACAGGCCTTGCAATGTCGGATACAGTGTTGCAAATTAAGTGGTGTGACAGAACAATAGGGGAAAACCTACTTGACCTCGTCCTCATCAATCTACCTGTCACAGATGCATCTGTCCATGACAGTATTGGTAGGAGTGCTTGTCCTTGTGGAGATGAAGTCCCATCCTCACATTGAGGATATCCACCATCATGTTGTGTGGCATTACCACCGTGCCAAATGGTATACATTTCGAACAGATCTAACAACTCACAAATAGGCGTTTTCGGCCATCAGCAGCAGCAAAATTGTACTCAACCACAATCTGTAACCTCATGACCTGGCATATCCTCCACTCTAACATTACCATCAAGCCAGGGGACCAACCCTGGTTCAATGAAAAGTGCAGGAGGGCATGCCAGGAGCAGCACCAAGCATACCTAAAAACCAGCCTGCTGATGCTACAACACAAGAGTACATGCATACCAAACAGCCAAAGCAGCATGAGATAGCCAGGGCTAAGAGATCCCACAACCAACAGATCAGATCTAAGCTCTGTAGTCCTGGCACATCCAGTCATAAAAGGTGGTGGACAATTAAACAACTTACAGGAGGAAGTGGCTCCACAAATATCCCCATCCTCAATGATGGGCGAGCCAAGGCTGAAGCATTTGCATCCATCTTCAGCCAGAAGTGCCAAATGGATGATCCATCTCGGCCTCCTCCTGAGGTCCCCAGCATCACAGATGCCAATCTTCAGCCAATCCGATTCACTCCACGTGATATCAAGGAACGGCTGAAGGCACTGGATATTGCAAAGGCTATGGACCCTGACAACATTCAGGCAATAGTACTGAAGACTTGTGCTCCAGAACTAACCGCACCCCTAGCCAACCTGTTCCAGTACAGCTACAACACTGGCATCTGTCCAGCAATGTGAAAAATTGCCCAGGTATGTCCTGTCCACAAAAACAATTACTCAGTTCTGATGAAAGGTCACTGACCTGAAACGTTAACTCTGCTTCTCACTACACATATGCTGCCAGACCATTCTGTTTTTACTTAACTGGCACGATACACTGTTTATTGGCCAGGGATCAAGAGTGACATTGAAAGGTTAATGAGGATGTGCGAGGCATGTCAAACCCACCAGCCACAACAACAACAGCAATGAACCTCTTCACCCTCACGAGATTCCGTCAGTCACTTGGTCCAAAATCACCACTGATCTACTTATCGTGAATGGAGGCGGCAGGCAGACCTGGGAGGAATCGCATCCTGAGCAGGACCTGAAAAGGAAAGAGCAGGGCTCAAGGCCCTTACTTACCTGGAGACCGAAGCGGCGGCAGGCTCGCTCACTCTGTCTGTGTCTCTGCGCGCTGAGATTCAAAAGAGGAAAATAACTTAGTGACATCAAAGGAAATCTGCAAGGTGATTGGTTGGGTAAGTAACAGTTTCGAGTGCATTGAAATAGCTTAAAAAAAATAACGGGAAAGTTTTTTTTGAAAAAAAACCTCAAATCCGACCATACAAGTGATAAGGTGAGTACTACTAAAGTGTGTTTTTTTAAATTAGTGTAATTCATTAAGGACTTTAGATTGTAGTAGGTAGTGTTTGGAGTAGAACAAGGCCCCTACTGTAAGTAATATTTTTTATAGGGAGTAACTAAGTAATCTAAAGGTAAGTCATGGCAGGAGAGCTTGCACCCATGATATGCTCCTCCTGTGCTATTTGGGAAATCAGGGACACTTCCAGTGTCCCTGACGACCATGTGTGCAGGAAGTGTATCCATCTGCAGCTACTGACTACCTGCATTACGGAGCTGGAGCTGCGGGTGCATTTACAGTGGAGCATCTGTGATACTGAGGACGTCGTGGATAGCATGTTTAGCAAGGTGGTCGCACCGCAGGTAATGGCTGCACAAGCAGAAAAGGGATGGGTGACCACCAGGCGGAGTAGTAGGCACAGGCAGGTAGTGCAGGAGTCCCCTGTGGCCATCCCTCTCTCAAACAGATGTACCGCTTTGGATACTGTTGTGGGGGATGACCTCCCAGGGGAAAGCAGCAACAGCCAAGTTCGTGGCACCATGGATGGCTCTGCTGCACAGCACTGGGGGGGAAGGACTGGGAGAGCCATAGTGATAGGAGATTCAACTATAAGGGGACAGACAGGCGTTTCTGTGGCCGCAAATGAAACTCCAGGATGGTATGTTGCCTCCCTAGTGCTAGGGTCAAGGATGTCGTGGAGCTGCTGCAGCACATTCTGAAGGGGGAGGGTGAACAGCCACCGGTCATAGTACATGTCGGTACCAACAATATAGGTAGAAAAAAGGATGAGGCACTGCAAGGTGAATTTAAGAAGTTAGGAGCTAAATTAAAAAGCAGAACCTCAAAGGTAGTAATCTCAGGATTACTTCCTGTGCCACGTGTTAGAACATAGAACATAGAACATAGAACATAGAACATAGAACAGTACAGCACAGTACAGGCCCTTCGGCCCACGATGTTGTGCCGAACCTTTAACCTACTCTAAGATCAAACTAACTACCTACTGCTATCATCCATGTACCTATCCAAGAGTCGCTTAAATGCCTCCAATGTATCTGCTTCTACTACCACCGCTGGCAGCGCATTCCACGCACCCACCACTCTCTGTGTAAAGAACCTACCTCTGACATCTCTCCGAAACCTTCCTCCAATCACCTTAAAATTATGCCCCCTGGTGATAGCCCTTTCCGCCCTGGGAAAAAGTCTCTGGCTATCCACTCTATCTATGCCTCTCATCATCTTGTACCCCTCTATCAAGTCACCTCTCATCCCTCTTCGCTCCAATGAGAAAAGCCCCAGCTCCCTCAATCTTTCTTCGAAGGACATGCTCTCCAGTCCAGGCAGCATCCTGGTAAATCTCCTCTGCACCCTCTCTAAAGCTTCCACATCCTTCCTATAATGAGGCGACCAGAACTGAACACAATATTCCAAGTGTGGTCGAACCAGGGCCTTATAGAGCTGCAGCATAACCTCGTGGCTCTTAAACTCAATCCCCCTGTTAATGAAAGCCAACACACCATACGCCTTCTTAACAACACTATCAACTTGGGTGGCAACTTTGAGCGATCTATGGACATGGACCCCAAGATCCCTCTGTTCCTCCACACTACCAAGAATCCTGTCTTTAAGCCTGTATTCCGCATTCAAATTCGACCTTCCAAAATGAATCACTTCACACTTTTCCAGGTTGAACTCCATCTGCCACTTCTCAGCCCAGCTCTGCATACTGTCAATGTCCCGTTGCAACCTACAACAGCCTTCCACACTATCCACAACTCCAGCAACCTTCGTGTCATCGGCAAACTTGCTAACCCAGCCTTCCACTTCCTCATCCAAGTCATTTATAAAAATCACAAAGAGCAGAGGTCCCAGAACAGATCCCTGCGGAACACCACTGGTCACCGAGCTCCAGGCTGAATACTTTCCATCTACTACCACCCTCTGTCTTCTATGGGCCAGCCAATTCTGTATCCAGACAGCCAGCCTTCCCTGTATCCCATGCCTCCTTACTTTCTGAATGAGCCTACCATGGGGAACCTTATCAAACGCCTTGCTAAAATCCATATACACCACATCCACTGCTCTTCCTTCATCAACGTGTTTTGTCACATCTTCAAAGAATTCAATAAGGCTTGTGAGGCATGCCCTGCCCCTCACAAAGCCATGCTGACTGTCTCTAATCAAACTATGCTTTTCCAAATAATCATAAATCCTGTCTCTCAGAATCCTCTCCAATAATTTGCCCACTACCGACGCAAGACTGACTGGTCTATAATTCCCAGGGTTATCCCTATTCCCTTTCTTGAACAAGGGAACAACATTTGCCACCCTCCAATCATCCGGCACTACTCCAGTGAACAGTGAAGACGCAAAGATCATCGCCAAAGGCGCAGCAATCTCTTCCCTCGCTTCCCGTAATATCCTTGGGTATATCCCATCTGGCCCCGGGGACTTATCTGTCCTCATATCATTCAAAATTTCCAGCACATCCTCCCTCTTAACCTCAACCTGTTCGAGCATTTCAGCCTGTTCCACGCTGTCCTCACAAATGACCAGGTCCCTCTCACTAGTGAATACTGAAGCAACGTATTCATTTAGGACCTCCCCTACTCCTCCGACTCCAGGCACAAGTTCCCTCCACTATCCCTGATCGGCCCTACCCTCACTCTGGCCATCCTCTTGTTCCTCACATAAGTGTAGAACGCCTTGGGATTTTCCTTAATCCTACAAGCCAAGACTTTTTCATGTCCCCTTCTAGCTCCCCTAAGTCCATTCTTCAGTTCCTTCCTGGCTACCTTGTAACACTCTAGAGCCCTGTCTGATCCTTGCTTCCTCAACCTTAAGTAAGCTTCCTTCTTCCTCGACTAGCTGTTCCACATCTCTTGTCATCCAAGGTTCCTTCACCCTACTATCCCTTCCCTGCCTCGGGGACAAACCTATCCAGCAGTCGCAGCAAGTGCTCCCTAAACAACCTCCACATTTCTGTCGTGCATTTCCCTGAGAACATCTGTTCCCAATTTATGCTCCCCAGTTCCTGCCTAATAGCATTGTAATTCCCCCTCCCCCAATTAAATATTTTCCCATCCCGTCTGCTCCTGTCCCTCTCCATGACTATAGTAAAGGTCAGGGAGTTGTGATCACTATCACCGAAATGCTCTCCCACCGATAGATCTGCCACCTGGCCTGGTTCGTTGCCAAGCACCAAGTCCAACATAGTCTCCCCTCTAGTCGGCCTATCTACATATGGAGTCAGGAAACCTTCCTGGACACACCTGACAAAAACTGCTCCATCCAAACTATTTGCACTAAGGAGGTTCCAATCAATATTAGGGAAGTTGAAGTCACCCATGACAACAACCCTGTTACTTCTGCACCTTTCCAAAATCTGCCTCCCAATCTGTTCCTCCATGTCTCTGTTGCTTTTGGGGGGTCTATAGAAAACTCCCAACAAAGTGACTGCTCCTTTCCTGTTTCTGACTTCCACCCATAATGACTCAGTAGACAAACCCTCCTCAACAACCTCCCTTTCTGCAGCTGTGATACTATCCCTGATTAGCAATGCCACTCCCCCACCTCTTTTCCCTCCCTCCCTATTCCTTTTGAAACATCTAAACCTCGGAACATCCAACATCCATTCCTGCCCCTGTGATATCCACGTCTCCGTAATGGCCACAACATCGTAGCTCCAAGTACTGATCCATGCTCTAAGTTCATCACCCTTATTCCTGACACTTCTTGCCTTAAATTAGACACACTTCAACCCATCATACTGGCTGCAACTTTGCCCTGTCAACTGTCTAACCTTCCTCACAGACTCTCTGCACTCGGTATCTGCCTGTTCAACAGCTACCCCATCCACTGATCCGTAGCTCCGGTTCCCATCCGCCTGCCAAACTAGTTAGTGAATTAACCGTGCAAATAGATGTAAATGGATACGATATAGTTGCGATTACAGACACATGGCTGCAGGGTGACCAAGGATGGGAACTAAACATCCAAGGGTATTCAATATTTAGAAAGGACAGGCAAAAAGGGAAAGGAGGTGGAGTAGCACTGTTAGTAAAAGAGGAAATCAATAGAATAGTGAGGAAGGATATTAGCTCAGAGAATCCTGTTGTGGAGTCTGTATGGGTGGAACTAAGAAACAACAAGGGGCAGAACACATTGGTGGGGGTTGTATATAGACCCCCAAACAGCAGTGGTGATGTAAAGGATGGCATTAAATGGGAATTTAGAGATGCATGCAATAAGGGTTCAACTATAATTATGGGTGACTTTAATCTACATATAGATTAGGCAAACCAAATTAGCAATAATACTGTAGAGGAGGAATTCCTGGAGTGTGTACGTGATGGTTTTTTGGACCAATACGTTGAGCAACCAATTAGAGAACAGACCATCCTCGATTGGGTATTGTGTAATGAGAAAGGACTAGTTAACAATCTTGTTGTGTGGGGTCCCTTGGGGAAGAGCGACCATAACGTGATAGAATTCTTCATTAAGATGGAGAGTGAGAGAGTTGATCCCGAGACTAGGGTTCTGAATCTAAATAAAGGAAACTATGAAAGTATGAGGCGCGAGTTGGCTATGATAGATTGGGGAACGTTACTTAAAGGGTTGACAGTGGATCGGCAATGGCTAGCATTTAACAGCACATGGATGAATTACAATAATTGCTCATTCCTGTTTGGCACAAAAATGAAGCAGGAAGGGTGGCTCAACCATGGCCTACAAAAGAAATTTGCGATAGTATTAGATCCAAGGAGGAGAAATACAAAATGGCCAGAACAAGCAGCAAAGCTGAGGATTGGGAGCAGTTTAGAATTCAGTAAAGGAGGACAAAGGAATTGATTAAGAAGGGGAAAATAGAGTATGAGTGTAAGCTTGCAGAGAACATAAAAACTGACTGTAAAAGCTTCTATAGATATGTGGGTCCATTACAGTCAGAAACGGGGGACTTTATAATGGGGAACAAAGAAATGGCAGACCAATTAAATACATACTTTGGTTCTGTCTTCACAAAGGAGGACATAAATTACCTCCCAGAAATGTTGGGGAACATAGGGTCTAGTGAGAAGGAGGAACTGTATGAAATCAGTATTAGTAGGGAAATGATGTTCAGAAAATTGATGGGATTGAAGGCTGATAAATCCCCAGGGCCTGATAATCTACATCCCAGGGTATTTAAGGAAGTGGCCCTCGAAATAGTCGATGCATAGCTGGTCATTTTTAAAAATTCTATAGACTCTGGAACAGTTCCAATGGATTGGAGAGTAGCTAATGTAACCCCACTCTTTAAAAAAGAAGGTAGAGAGAAAACAGGGAATTATAGACCGGTTAGCCTGACATCGGTAGTGGGGAAAATGCTAGAGTCCATTATAAAAGATGTAATAGCAGAGACCTTGGAAAACAATGACAGGATCGGACAAAGTCAACATGGATTTACAAAAGGGAAATCATGCTTGACAAATCTACTGGAAGTTTTTGAGGATGTAACTAGTAGAATAGATAGGGGAGAACCAGTGGATGTGGTGTATTTGGACATTTGGAAGGCTTTCGATAAGGTCCCACATAAAAGATTAGTGTGCAAAATTAAAGCACATGGGATTGGGGGTAAGGTACTGACATGGATAGAGAACTGGTTGGCAGACAAGAAAAAAAGAGTAGGAATAAATGGGTCTTTTTCCGAGTGGCAGGCAGTGACTAGTGGGGTATTGCAGGGATCAGTGCTCGAACCCAAGCTATTCACAATATATATTAATGATATAGATGAGGGAATTAAATGTAATATATCCAAGTTTGCAGACGACACAAAGCTGGGTGGGAGTGTGAGCTGTGAGGAGGATGCAGAGAAGCTCCAGTGTGATTTGGACAGGTTGAGTGAGTGGGCAAATACATGGCAGATGCAGGATAATGTGTATAAATGTGAGGCTATCCACTTTGGTGGCAAAAACAGAAAGGCAGATTATTATCTGAACGGCGATAGATTGGGAAAGGGGGAGGTGCAGCGAAACCTGGGTGTCCTTGTGCACCAGTCGCTAAAAGTAAGCATGCAGGTTCAGCAGGCAGTTAAGAAGGCAAATGGTATGTTGGCCTTCATAGCGAGAGGATTCGAGTACAGGAGCAAGGAAGTCTTGCTGTAATTATACAAGGCCTTGGTGAGACCACATCTGGAGTATTGTGTGCAGTTTTGGTCTCCTTATCTGAGGAAGGATAGTCTAGCTATGGAGGGAGTGCAGCGAAGGTTCAAAAGACTGATTGCTGGGTTGGCAGGACTGACGTATGAAGAGAGATTGGGTCGATTAGGCTTGTATTCGCTTGAGTTTAGAAGAATGAGAGGGGATTTCATAGAAACATACAAAATTCTAACAGGACTGGACAGATTAGATGCAGGAAGGATGTTCCTGATGGTGGGGGAGTCTAGGACCAGGGGTCACAGTCAAAGGATAAGGGCTAAGCCATTTAGGACTGAGATGAGGAGGGATTTCTTCACCCAGAGAGTGGTGAAACTGTGGAATTCTCTACCACGGAAAGCAGTTGAGACCAAATCATTAAATATATTCAAGAAAGAGTTAGATATAGTTCTTAGAGCTAAAGGAATCAAGGGATACGGAGAGAAAGCAGGAACAGGGTACTGAGTTTGGATGATCAGCCATGATCATATTGAATGGCGATGCAGGCTCGAAGGGCCGAATAGCCCACTCTTGCTCCTATTTTTCTATGTTTCTGTGTTTCTATGTTTATCTTAGTCACTGATTATTTCTCTAAATTTCCAATTATCAGATAGGTAAAAGACACTTCAAGCACAGTCGTCGCAGACACATTGAGCGCCATATTCAGTCTATTCGGTGCACCTGAAGAAATCATTTCTGACAATGGGCCACAGTATACGGGAAAGCCTTTCAGGGATATGTACGCCAAAAGGGGGGTAAACCATATGACGTCCTCACCACATTATCCTAGATCTAACAGTCTTGCCGAGCAAATGGTTCACACAGTCAAATCATTTATCCTGAAGTGCAGGACAACAAAACAAGATTTTAGTGTTGCCATGTTCCACCTCAGAGCTACACCTATGGATATGGGCTTACAGTCACCAGCAGAGATCATGTTTGGCAGACAAATGCAAATGACTCTGCCAAGCCATCATCTGTCCAAATTCTCTGAGATTCAGGAGACACTGCTCGAAAAACAGGGGAGAATGAAGATGGTGCAAGACCGACACGCAGGGGCGTGTCTCAGCTACATGTAGGACAAAAGGTCAGGGTTATACACTCCACAATGAGAACATGGTTACCCATATCCAAAGCATGTAGTGAGCCCAGGTCCTACGAGATTACAACATCTAGCGGAGCGGTGTTGAGATAAGTGTGCAATACTCCAATTACACACAACGGACTCGAAAAAACACACTCTGACAATGAGGGTGTGACGGAACAACAAGGCAACAACCAACACATTGACAGCATGCCTGCAAATCCAAAATAGCCAGCGGCAAAATCCACATCCCTAGAAGGTTTTACCATAACCAGATCTGGAAGAGTTGTCAAACCGCTGAAACGATATATGGAGCTTTATACTTCTATACTTGTAAATTTCACAATCTCCATCCCTGTGCAACAAGTTTTGATGTTAACTAATTTTATGTGTTTTTACTTGTAGCATATGAGACTTATCTTTGGAAAGAAAGGGGATGTTGTATGATTGCCTTTAAGAGTGATATCCCTTTAAATCTTAGTATGCTAATGAGCTAAGTACCAGGATGTAGTCATGTGACTACAAGCCTTAGTCACTCTGCAACTGTAACACCCAGAGGAGGTTCTGTAAATAGTTTGCTCTGTATTGTATATCATAGTTCAGCTGTAATAAACCTGTTTGAGATCTTCAGAATAACTGGATTCCATGCATCTCATTTATGTTGCATCTGACAACATAAAGAACTCATTACAAGAAACTATTTCTCCTGGTTGGAAATCCAGAAAAAAGCAGCATAACCTTAAAATTGAGGTGTTCCGGTCTAATGTCAGGAAGCACTTCTTTACCTAAAGGATAGTGGAAATCTGGAGCTCTCTTCCCCCAAAGCTGTTGAGGCTGGGGATCAATTGAAAATTTCAGAACTGACATTAATGGATTTTTGTTAGGTAAGGGTATTAAGGATTACTAACCAAGGTGGGTAGATGGAGGTAAGATACAGATCAGCCATAAAGTAATTGAATGGCAGAAGAGGATTAAGGGGCTGAATGACCTACTCCTGTTCCTATGTTCTAACTAGAGGTCTATCTGGTGATGGCACCTGCAAGTGTGCTTGATTCCTGTATCAAACTGGGCCTGAATATTGACATGGCTTCCTATATGATAGTCGTCACAGGATCCCTCCTAAACTCTATTGTTGACATAATTTTACATTGTTCAGCTGTCAGATCCTGATGACCTCGGTTTATATATTCTGCTATTGGTGGTTAGGGTCCTCAATATGATGTACATCCTCTTGACTCCCCAGCAAACATCAGGTTCATAGCAAAATGAACTGAAACATATCTTCCAGACTTAACATCACATAAAGAATAATAAAAAATACATTTCAGGCCTAGCTGTATGCAGTGTTAGTGAAGTCACTCCGAAAATGATAAAATGATACTTCTAAAAGGGTACAAATTGTATTCATTAAAGTTAATGGATGCAAAATCAAAGGCTGTGAATCACAGTTCTCTGATATATGCCCTCGGCACCACAGTGGAATTTCTATTCCTTAAATCCAAACACCAGCAATTCAAAGCATTTTGCCACTGGGGTATGTATCATTGTTCCCCCTTCATCTAGATGGCTTGTACAACATGTATCAAACTTCTGTACCTCTTAAATGTTACAATATCTGATTAACCAATTGTCTTAATCCTGCCTGCAACAGCTTAGCGCTGTCACCAAACACTAATTCTCTCTTTGTAAAGCAACATTTTACAAAGCCAGCTGAAATCTGAGTCCTTTTTCTAATGGAGAAAATACAATTCTGTATCCTGTATTAAGTGTTCAAAACTGTCACTCAAAAGAGATGTAATAGTTTGATCTTAGAGAGGTAAATCTAAGAAAGCAGTCTTTACTAGACTACAATATATATCTTTCCTCCCTTGGCTCCTTGATTCCGATGGAAAGATAATGTTCTACCCATTTCTTCCTTGTGAGTCAAAAGGTCGCTCGGCCAGATCTAGCTCTTCAGTGAAAAAGCACATAGCTCTCTATATCACCCCCACCGCTAAAAGTATTTTTGTTCAGGCACCAATAGTCCTTAGATAATGGAGGTCAACTCTTTCCAGATAAAGCTCCAGAGTGTGGCAAATATAACAAACTGTTTTTAATAAAACTAGTAACAATGACCCAAGTCACAAATTGCAACAACACTTTGCCTTCTTCCTCTCTTCCTCTCGTTAGAGAATTATCTGCGTTTTGCATTATATACCCAGTTTTCCCTTCCCTCCCTTCCCATACCCTGGGACTGGGGGAAACCACATCTCCTCCTTTCAACAATCCAGTCTACCAGGATTGCAACAAACAGAAACAAAAGTACTTTGCTTATTCTATCCTATTGATGTGTACATTTAATATATTTTTCAATGTTTTCTCCCCTCATTAAATACTCTCCATTATACAAAACCATTATTCCCCAACTGAGAGAGATGACCTCTTTGCAGAGCTATGCCAATGTTGCACTTGAGGAGATCATTATAGGCTACAGGTTCATCTTCCTTCTCTCTCTCTTGCACTCTCTTTCTCTCCCTCTCTGTGATAACTGCTAGCCTCTGCTCGACATATCCTCAAGAAGGCCTAGCTGCCATCAGGAATTCATCAGATAGGGAATTGTGTGAGGAAGTGGAGGGAGTGACAGACCTCTTACTGCTAATCAATGCTGAGACAAAATATTACACTGACATGAGCTCAAATGGCGCCAACCATCTTAAAATAGGTTCCAGAATTGCAGATGGTTATCAAGGGTTATTTTAGATCTATGAAATAACTACTTACACTTTGAAATTTATGAAATACCACCCTGCATGCATTGAGATTAGCAATATTTCCATAGAATACTATAACAGGCCACCAAAATAACATGCATTGAGATAGGAAGTGAAGGTATTCCTGCGGCATGTTAATGCTTACACTGCCCTGGCAAATTCATCTGCAATCACAAAGGTTGATTTATTCGAATCTCTTTTTTTCTCTATGTTGCTTTTCTTGTATATTTCAGTAAGCATCGTCAGCCAGAAAGGGAATGGCCAATGAAAATGCAGTAGTTTGCTGTCAGACTGGGACATATGATATATTACATGAAAGTTGCCTCCTATTGGCAGGATAATTACCCATGACTGATTGTGCCTTACAGAGCTGGAAAACAGCAATGCTGTTTGAGCAAGGGCCTATGGGTATGGCCAACCTCTGCCCCACTTTCATTTCAAAAATAAATTGCTTAAATGAAGGGTATCTGCAGCATTATAGCTTCCGACATATTTTGAAATGTGATTTAACACTTCTTACGTTTCTGTATGTGCTGTGTCTGTTTTCCAGCTGATAGAAATCATCAGGCACGCATGTGGACTGCAAATAAAGTGTTAACCAGTAATTAAACCAAATGGGCTGAACTAACATAAGGCACAATATAAGAACCATTCCTTGACTAATTAGAAACTGACAAATGTGTAACTCCAATTGGAACCATAATGGGATCTCTGTCTCTCCAGCTCTCTCCCTGGCAAATGTTCTTGTCTCTCTCTGTTTTATTGATGCTATTATAAACAAATAAAGAACTTGCATTTAAAGAGAGTTTTTCACAACTTTGGGACGTACCAAAGCACTTTACAGCCAGTAAAGTACTTTTGAAGCGTAGTCATTGTTGCAATTTAGAAAACACGGCAGCCAATTCAGTTTAACATCTCATCTGAAAGACGGCACCTGCGTCAGCACAGCACTTCCTCAGTGTTGCATGGAGTGTCAGCCTGGAATATATGCTCAAGTCTCTGACATACAATCATACAAATGTACGAGTAGGCCCCTTGGCCCTTCAAGCCTGTTCCGCCATTCAATAAGTTCGTGGCTGGACTGATTACTCCATATTCCCACCTACCTCCGATAACCTTTCACTCCCTTGCTTATCAAGAATCTATCTAACTCTGCCTTAAAAGTATTCAAAGACTCTGCTTCTGCCGCCCTTTGAGGAGGAGAGTTACCTCTGTGAGAATAAAATTTCTCCTAATTTCTGTCTTAAATGGGCGACCACTTATTTTTTTAAAAAAGACCCCTCAGGATCTTATATGTTTCTATCAAGTTGCCTCTTTTTACTCTCCTAAACTCCAACAGATACAAGCCTAGCCTCTCCACCCTTTCCTCATAAGAAACCCTCCCCCCCCCATTCCTTCTCTGAACTGTATCCAACGCATTTACATCCTTCCTTAAATAAGGAGACCAGTACTGTACACAGTACTCCAGATGTGGTCTCACCAATGCCCAGTATAACTGAAGCATAACCTTCCTACTGTTATATTCAATTGCCCTTGCAATAAATGATAACATTCTATTAGCTTTCCTGATTACTTGCTGAGCCTGCATACTAACCTTTTGTGATTCATGCACTAGGACACCCAGATTTCTCTGCAGCTCAGAGCTCTGCAATCTCTCACCATTTAGATATTACGCTTGTTTTTTACTCTTCCTGCCAAAATGGACAATTTCACATTTTTCCACATGATACTCCATTTGCCAGATCTTTGCACACTCACTTAACCTATCTATATCCCCCTGCAGCCTCCTTATGTTCTCTTCATAACTTACTTTCCAACCTATCTTTGTGCCATCAGCAAATTTAGCAACCATACCTTCGGTCCCTTCATCCAAGTCATTTATATAAATTGTAAGAAGTTGAGGTCCCAGCACTGATCCCTGTGGCACACCACTCGTTACATCTTGCCAACCAGAAAATGACCCATTTATGCCTACTCTCTGTTTCCTGTTAGCTAGCTAATCTTCTATCCATGCCAATATGTTACCACCACCCCCCCCCCCCCCCACACCATGAGCTTCTATTTTCTGCAATAACTTTTGATGTGGCACCTTATCAAATGCTTTCTGGAAATCTAAGTACAGTACATCCACCAGTTCCCCTTTATCAACAGCACATGTTACTTCTTCAAAGAACTCCAATAAATTAGTTAAACATGATTTCCCTTTCACAAAACCATGTTGACTCTGCCTGATTACGTAGAATTTTTCAAAGTGCCCTGCTATAACATCTTTAATAATAGTTTCTAACATTTTCCCTAAGACAGATTGTCATGCTGGGCTCCCACCTGCCAAGAATAAGTCATATTAATTTCACCACATGGACATTAAATTTCAAATTGTTGCTGGGAAGAAGAGAAGGCCTGTTACAAGGGCTGCCAGACACTTGACACTTAGACATTTACATACCAATAGGGACAAGAGAGGTTACTCCCCTTATCCATTTTACCCACAATGGAAGTTGAGTACCAGATATTGAAGGCAGGGAAGTACAATCCACAGAACCAAGATGTGGTCAAACCAGCAAGTCACATGACTAACCTGCTTGGCAACCTGGGTTTTTTTCTGAATTGCACAAACAGTTTGAACTCAGAGTGTCTGTTTGCTCCTGGACTGAAAAGATCTCTCCTGGCTGGCTCGCCACAGGCTGTCCTGTCTGCTCCCATCTATTTCTCACAAGCCTCTGGACCCACTGAGGACACATGAACTTCATGAGAAAAAAGTCTCCTACATCAAACAAGGTTTAAGAAGAATACTGGGCCCCAACAAAGAGCAAGATCTATCGACCATCAAGGACTCTGTAGTGGGCTCGAACAGTAACAAAAACCCTCTTCAGATTGATTAGACCCCTTTTTCACCAGGTCATAACACAAATGTTAAGCTAGCTGGCCTGTAGTTTCCTGATTTCTGTCTCCCTCCCTTTTTGAATAAAGGAGTTACATGTGCTATTTTCCAATCTAATGGAACCTTCACTGAATCTAGGGAATTTTGGAAAATTAAAACCACTGCATCCATAATCTCACTAGCCACTTCTTTTAGGACCATAGCATAATGTCCATCAGGATCCAGGGACTTGTCAGCTCTCAGCTCCAACAATTTGCTCAGTACCACTTCCCTGGTGATTGTAATTCTCTTGAATTCCTCCCTCCCTTCCTTTTCCTGATTTACAGCTATTTCTAGGATGTTACTTGTATCCTCTATAGTGAAGAACGATGTAAAATACCTGTTCAATTCATCTGCCATCTCCTTATTTTCCCTTATTAATTCCCCAGACTCTGTAGGACCAACGCTCACTTTTCTTTTAAAAATAGCTATAGAAACTCTTACTATCTGTGTTTATATTTCTGGCTAGCTTTCTCTCGTACTCTAATTTCTCCCTCCTTGTCAATCTTTTAGTTATTCATTGCTTTTTTTTTATATTCTGACCAATTGACTGACCTGCCACCCATCTTTGCACAATTATATGCTTTTTCTTTAAGTTTGATACTATCTTTAACCTTTTTAGTTAACCACAGATAGTGGCTCCTCCCCTTGGAATTTTTCTTTCTCATTGGAATGTATCTGTTCTGTATATCTGAAATATCCTCTTCAATGTCTGCCACCACATCTCTATTGACCTGTCCCTTAACCTACTTTGCCACTTCACTTTAGCTAGTTCTGCTTTCATGCCCTCATAGTTGCCCTTATTTAAGTTTAAAATACTAGTCTTGGACCCATTCTTCTCTCCCTCAAACTGAATGTAAAATTCATTCATATTATGATTACTGCTACCTAGGGGTGCCTTCACTATGAGGTCATCAACTAATCCTATCTTGTTACACAATACCAGGTCTAGTATAGCCTGCTCTCTGTTGGCTCCAGACTGTGCTATTCTAAGAAACTATGCCAAAAGCATTCTCATCTAGGCTACCTTTGCCCATCTGATTTTTACAGTCTAAATGTAGATTGAAATCCCCCATGATTATTGCTGTACCTTTCTGACTAGTTCCCATTATTTCTTCCTTTATACTCCGTTCTATCGTGTGATTGCTGTTAGGGATTGCCTGTACATCACTCCCACGAGTGACCTCTTACCTGTATCATTTCTCATCTCCAGCCAAACCGCTTCTACATCCTGGTTTCCTGAACTTAGGCCATCCCTCCCTAATGTGTTAATACCATCGTTAATTAACAGAGCCACCCATTCACCTTTTCCTAGCTTCCTGTCCTTCCTAAATGTCATGTACCCTTCAATATTCAGGTCCCAATCTATGTCATCCTATGATCTGTAATGGCTATCAGATCATACTTATTTATTTCTAATTGCGCTATCAGTTCATCTGTTTTGTTTTGAATGCTACGTGCATTCAGATACAGAGCCTTTAGCTTTGTCCTTTTATTATTTTAGTAACATCTAGCCTTGATTGCTGATTTACTCTTAGATTTGTACTCTCTATCTCTTCCTGTCACGGTCTTCGAGGATGTAACTAGTAGAGTTGATGAGGGGGAGCCAGTGGATGTGGTTTATTTGGACTTTCAGAAGGCTTTTGACAAAGTCCCACATAAGAGATTAGCATGTAAAATTAAAGCGAATGTGATTGGGGGTAGTGTATTGTGATGGATAGAAAATTGGTTGGCAGACAGGAAACAAACTGTAGGAATAAATGGGTCTTTTTCCGAATGGCAGGCAGTGACTAGTGGGGCACCACAAGGATCAGTGCTAGGACCCCAGCTATTCACAATATACATTAATGATTTAGATGAGGGAACTAAACGTAATATCTCCAAATTTGCAGATGACACAAAACTGGGTGGGAGGGTGAGTTGTGAGGAGGAGGCAGAGAGGCTTCAGGGTGATTTGGACAGGTTAAGTGAGTGGGAAAATGCATGGCAGATTCAGTATAATGTGGATAAATGTGAGGTTATCCACTTTGGTAGCAAAAACAGGAAGGCAGATTATTATTTGAACGGCTATAAACTGAGAGAGGGGAATATGCAATGAACCTGGGCGTTCTCGTTCACCAGTCGCTGAAGGTAAGCATGCAGGTGCAACAGGCGGTAAAAAAGGCAAATGGTATGTTGGCCTTCATAGCGAGAGGATTCGAGTATAGGAGCAGGGATGTCTTGCTGCAATTATACAGGGCCTTGGTGAGGCCACACCTGGAATTTTGTGTGCAGTTTTGGTCTCCTTATCTGAGGAAGGATGTTCTTGCTATGGAGGGAGTGCAGCGAAGGTTTACCAAACTGATTACTGGGATGGTGGGACTGAAGTATGAGGAGAGATTGAGTCAGTTAGGATTATATTCGCTGGAGTTCAGAAGAGTGAGGGGGGATCTCATAGAAACCTATAAAATTCTAACAGGACTTGACAGGGTAGATGCAGGAAGGATGTTCCCAATGGTGGGGGAGTCCAGAACCAGGGGTCATAGTCTAAGGATAAGGGGTAAACCTTTCAGGACTGAGATGAGGAGAAATTTATTCAACAAGAGAGTGGTGAACCTGTGGCATTTGCTACCACAGAAAGCAGTTGAGGCCAAAACATTTTATGTTTTCAAGAAGGAGTTAGATATCCCTCTTGGGGCGAAAGGGATCAAAAGATATGGGGGAAAGCGGGAACAGGTTACTGAGTTGGATGATCAGCCATGATCATAATGAATGGCAGAGAAGGCTCGAAGGGCCTACTCCTGCTCCTATTTTCTATGGTCTGTTTATCATTTCCCATATTAATACCTTTTTTTTCAGGTTGTTTTTCTTCAGGTTTGCACTTGCTGATGTTCTATATTCAGTATATTCACACCTAATCTGTACTAATGCTTTGTCTTTCAAAACACCATTAACATATTGTTTGCCTTTGCTCTGTGACCTTTTGGTCAGCTACGTGGCCTGGTCCAATCTGCACCTTCTCCTTTGTTATCTCTTGCCCAACCCCCACCTCACTTGTTTATAATCTGTGACTTTTCTAATATTTGTCAGTTCCGAAGAAGGGTCACTGACCCGAAACGTTAACTCTGCTTCTCTTTCTACAGATGCTGCCAGACCTGCTGAGTGAATCCAGCATTTCTTGTTTTTGTTTCAGATTTCCAGCATCCGCAGTATTTTGCTTTTATTAATACCTTGTTCTCTTGCCTTGTCTCTACTCTTTGATTTACCACATCTTCCCAAATTTGATCTCTTGCCCCCACTATTTAGTTTAAAACCCTCTCTACTTGAACCTACAACCTTCTGACTCAGACAAGTGTGCTACCCACAGAGTCACATCTGACAGTGGTCACTGGTTCTTGATTTTTCTTTCTTGTTCATTCTGAACTCCAAATCTGCCATAATGCAAGTTCTTCCTCAGCATTCTGAACTCTGAACTCACTGCAATGTCTCCTACTCCAACTCATTCATCTTCCATCCCGAAAACCTCAAGATTTTAAAACCCATGATTGGAATCACTATCTCATGATTTAATTCATCTTCTCTCCTATTTCTCTCAACCTTGATGATGCCATTCAGCTGAATTTCTCAATTAAAAAAAAATGAAGTTACCACTTTGGCAGTTTCAGGATTTGAATTGAGTTTCAAAATTTCTGGAAATAAAAGGCTGTTATCAGTAAAAGAAATCATGTAGCTGTGGAATTGTTTAAAAGCCCAACTGTTTCACGAATGGACTTTACAGATGGAATCCTGCTGTCCTTACTCGGTCTGGCCTATATGTGACTCCAGTCCCATACCAATGTGGTTGACTCCTCCCTGCCCTCTGAAGTGGCCTAGCGAGCCACTCAGTGTTATCAAAAACAGGGCAACTATGGGTGAGCAGTAAATGCAGGCCTTACCAGCAATGCCCACAACCCGAGATTGAATATGAAAAAAAAACTTTGGTGATATTACCCACAACCAGTGGGTCTTGGGTATGGTAGTATAGTGGTTATGTTACTGAACTAGTAATCCAGAGGCCTAGATGAACAGAAAATGAGAGCTTGAGGAGCAACAGTCACCAGCAGTAGACAGAGCCTGTGGAATTAGGCCGGAACAAAAGTAGGCCATTCAGCCCCTTAGCTGCTCTCGAGATTAACTCCATCTGCTGGCCTTGGTTCCATACCTCTTAATATTCTTAGGGTTGAAAATCCTCAGGACACAGTCAAGGCCTCTGGGATCACATCTGCCTATTCTCTCCAGCACTTTACCCTCCAGAATCCAGTGGTGTCCTCTTCGGCTGCCTGTGTAAGGAAGCCGAGCAGCGTAAATTAAAAATAATTTCTTCCTTTCAACAAGGGCTCCAGACTGCTTCCCTGACATCGACACCACCAGTGAGGCCCACTTTTGCTCTTCTGGAGGCCAGTGCACATTAACTTCATCAGTGTTCCAGGCTCCACAGATGTATTGGGTCCTGATTGAACCAATGGAGAGGAAACTCCTGAGATGCATGGATCTCCTTTCCTACCAACAGCATTGACTCGTACAAAGCAAGTCGGAAGCCAAATAAGTTCTGGGGCATTCCACTGGCTTTCCATTAGCATTGCAGCAGGATACCAGCAAAACCTGCAGGGGATTTTGGCCCACACTTAATTTGATGCAATGCCCCACTCACAGTCCTTGTGGAGACAAAGTCCCGTCTTCACACTGAGGATACCGCCCATTGTGTTGTATGGCACTACTATGTGCTAAACAGGATAGATTCAGAACAGATCTAGTAGCTCAAAAATGGGCATCCATGAGGTGCAGCAGCATACCTGGGCAACTGAGGGGAGGCGGTGGCATACTGGTATTGTCACTGGACTAGTAACCCAGAAACCCAGAAACCCAGGTATTGCTCTGGGCACATGGGTTTGAATCCCACCACAGCAGAAGGTGGAATTTGAATTCAATTAATAAATCTGGAATTTAAAGCTAGTCTGATGATGGCCATGAAACCATTGTTGATTATTGTAAAAACCCATCTAGTTCACAGGAAGGAAATCGGCTGTCCTTACCTGGTCTGGCCTACATGTGACTCCAGATCCACAGCAATGTAGTTGACTCTTATATGCCCTTGAAATGGCCTAGCAAGCCACTCAGTTCAAGGGCTCACCACCACCTTCTCAAGGGCAATTAAGGATGGGCAATAAATGCTGGCTTGGCCTGCGATGCCCACATCCCATGAAAAAATATTTTTAAAAATTCCAAATTGTCGAGTAGATGCCAGTGTTGTACCCTGATGAGTGCAGAAGGGCATGCCAGGAACAGCACCAGGCATATCTAAAAATGAGGTGCCAACCCAGTGAACCTACAACACCTGGCTACATGCATGATAAACAGCAGCGGCAGCATGCCATAGACAGAGCTAAGCGATCCCACGCCAATGGATCAGGTCTAAGCTCTGCAATCCTGCCACATCCAGTCGTGAATGGTGGTGGATAATTAAACAACTAACAGGAGGAGGTGGCTCCACGAACATCCCCATCCTCAAAGATGGGGGAGCCCAGCACATCAGTGCAAAGGCAAGGCTGAAGCATTTGCATCCATCTTCAGCCAGTAGTGCCAAATGGATGACCCATCTTGGCCTCGTCCTGAGGTCCCCAGCATCACAGATGGCAGTCTTCAGACAATCCTATTCACTCTGCATGATATCAAGAAACAGCTGAAGGCACCAGTTACTACAAAGGCTAAGGGTCCTGACAACATACCGGCAATAATACTGAAGACCTGTGCCCTAGAACTAGCCGTGCCCATTGCCAAGCTGTTCCAGTACAGCTACAACACTGGCATCTACCCGGCAATTTGGAAAATTGCCCAGGTATGTCCCGTACACAAAAAGTAGGACAAATCCAATCCTGCCAATTACCGCCCCATCAGTCTACTCTCAATCATCAGCAAAGTTATGGAAGGGGTCGTCAACAGTGATCTCAAGCAGCACTCACACAGCAATAACCTGCTCGCTGATGCTCAGTTTGGGTTACATCAGGGCCAGTCAGCTCCTGGCCTCATTACAGCTTTGGTCCAAACATGGACAAAAGAACTGAATTCAAGAGGGGAGGTGAGAGTGACCTTGACATCAAGGCAGCATTTGACTGAGTATGGCATCAAGGAGACCTAGAAAAATTGCAGTCAGTGGGAATCGGGGGAAAGCTCTCCGCTGGTTGGAGAGTGGAAGTGGGGTGGGAGTGGAATGGGGGTGTGGGGAGAGTGAGCCACAAGCTAACACAGCCTTGCCCCCAAGAAGCCTGGGCCATTTTAGCCCCTGGGCTGCATCACCATATTTCAAGACGCACACCCACCCAGAATCCAAATGGAATGATGAGGAAGCTGGTGAACGGGAGCAGAATTTTGGGTGATAAGAGCCCCTGCGCTGAGAACATGGGGGAATGGCTGCTGACACTGAGGTATGTTGTCAGGGGTTGTGGGGTGGAGGTCAGGCGCTGATTACAGTTAGGGGGCAGAGGAAGCCCATGCTTTCCTTATGGGGCGCAGAGGAGCATACCTGCTCTTCCTAAACCACCGCAAAGCATTAAAAGTTTTAAAAATCCTCCCTTGATGGTACTTGTCTGACCCAGCAACCATTTGGCCACACCTATACCCGATGTATTTGGCACTGTGTGCAACACAAGCGGCCTGTGATTAAAATTGTGATGGAGTCCAAATGACCACAGCTTTTGAATATTTTTCAGGCCCTTGCCTAGAATCATAGAATTATACAGCACAGAAGGAGGCCATTCAGCCCATTGTGCCTGTGCCGGCTCTTTGAAAGAGCTATTACATTAGTCCCAATCCGCTGCCCTTTCTCCTGAGCCTAGCAAATGTTTCCTCTGCCTGAGAATAGCACTTCACATGCCTCCTGATATCTGGAGGTTAAAATAGCAGCTGGAGGGAATGCATCGTATGTTGGGAGATAAATGATGTCCCCTATTTTAACCCCCCACATGCTCTGTTGTTGTCAGCAGGTGGGTATTAACATTGAAGCTTTGCACTCTGACTGCTGTTTTTGACTTGACATACTGAACCTTGTGTGTTATTACTAGTGGGTGCTCGCTCCTCTTTACCTTCAATTCAGCATTCCTTTTATACACATCTACTAAAGTAGCATTCCCATTGTCACCAGTTCGGCCTTGCGAACACTGTTGACTATGGGCATTGCATTTGCTGGCATAGCCAGCAGCTGGCACCAACACTCAGGCAGCTCATCATACAACCCAGGCCTAGCAATTTGAGTATGATGGAAGAGATCTGCCTTCACAGTCTAGGATTCAGCATGGAGGCAGTCACTGGGTTGTTAGTCAGTTGTCCCCACTCTGCTGCCTCAAGCCAAATACTGCAGTCTTGTTTGCTGGGGCAACATATTTGGCATTTTCCCAATGGACAACTGGGATCCCAAATATTCAGGGCCTCCTTGATGGCACCCATGTTATCATGGTACTAAACATCCCAGCGTGATATTTAAACTGAAAAAGACTTAATTCGACCAATACCCAACTGGTCTCAAGGTACAACAAAGGAGTAATTCAGGTGAATGCAAGATACCCAGGCATCAGGCATAATACTTTCATCTTGCAATGTTTGACAACTGTTTGCAATATTAAAAAGGCTGCTAGAGACCTCTAGTTAAGGACCTAGGGATAGCTCTAGTTAGGAGCCGAGGGATATCTCATTGCAGAAAATAATCAAAAAGGCTAATGGAATGCTGGCCTTTATATCTAGAGGCCTAGAATACAAAGGGGTAGAAGCTAGGCCACTTATATACAACGCCCTGATTAGAACACACCTGCAGTACTGTGAGAGCCCTTGGCACCGCACCTTAGAAGGATACATTGGCCTTGGAGGAAGTGTAGTGTAGATTTACCAGAATGAGACCTGAACTCCAAGGGTAAAATTTGCTAAAATTTAGAAGGTTAATGGGTGATTTGATCCAACTCTTCAACACAGTAAGGGGAACAGATGGGATAGGTATAGAGACACTATTTCTGCTAGTTGGGGAGTCTAGGGATAGGAAGCATAGTCCAAAATTTAGAGCCGGACCTTTCTGGAGTGAAATTAGGAAACAGTTCTGCATGCAAAGGGTGGTAGAATTTTGCAACTCTCTTCTGCAAACGTTAATTGATGCTTAATCAATTGTTCATTTTAAATCTGAGATTGAAAGATTTTTAACCAGAAGTACTAAGGAATATGAGGCAAAGCTGAGTAGGGGGAGTTAGGTCACAGATCAGCCATGATCTCATTGAATGGTGAACAAGCTCAAGGGTCCTAATGGCCTGCTCCTGTTCCTATCTTCCTTTTCTTTGAGACCAAGGGATAACTCTTGTTAGAGACCTAGGGATAGCTCCTGTTAGAGATCTAGGGATAGCTCCTGTTAGAGACCTAGGGATAGCTCCTGTTAGAGATCTAGGGATAGCTCCTGTTAGAGACCTAGGGATAGCTCCTGTTAGGGACCTAGGGATAACTCCTGTTAGAGACCTAGGGATAGCTCCTGTTAGAGACCTAGGGATAGCTCCTGTTAGAGACCTAGGGATAATTCTTGTTAGAGACCTAGGGATAACTCCTGTTAGAGACCTAGGGATAGCTCCTGTTAGAGACCTAGGGATAGCTCCTGTTAGAGATCTAGGGATAACTCCTGTTAGAGACCTAGGGATAGCTCCTGTTAGGGACCTAGGGATAACTCCTGTTAGGGACGTAGGGATAGCTCCTGTTAGAGACCTAGGGATAGCTCCTGTTAGAGACCTAGGGATAGCTCCTGTTAGGGACCTAGGGATAATTCTTGTTAGAGACCTAGGGATAACTCCTGTTAGAGACCTAGGGAAAACTCCTGTTAGAGACCTAGGGATAGCTCCTGTTAGGGACCTAGGGATAACTCCTGTTAGAGACCTAGGGATAGCTCCTGTTAGGGACCTAGGGATAACTCCTGTTAGAGACCTAGGGATAACTCCTGTTAGAGACCTAGGGATAGCTCCTGTTAGGGACCTAGGGATAACTCCTGTTAGGGACCTAGGGATAGCTCCTGTTAGAGACCTAGGGATAGCTCCTGTTAGGGACCTAGGGATAGCTCCTGTTAGAGACCTAGGGATAGCTCCTGTTAGAGACCTAGGGATAGCTCCTGTTAGAGACCTAGGGATAGCTCCTGTTAGGGACCTAGGGATAGCTCCTGTTAGGGACCTAGGGATAATTCTTGTTAGAGACCTAGGGATAGCTCCTGTTAGAGACCTAGGGATAGCTCCTGTTAGAGATCTAGGGATAACTCCTGTTAGACCTAGGGATAGCTCCTGTTAGGGACCTAGGGATAACTCCTGTTAGGGACGTAGGGATAGCTCCTGTTAGAGACCTAGGGATAGCTCCTGTTAGAGACCTAGGGATAGCTCCTGTTAGGGACCTAGGGATAATTCTTGTTAGAGACCTAGGGATAACTCCTGTTAGAGACCTAGGGAAAACTCCTGTTAGAGACCTAGGGATAGCTCCTGTTAGGGACCTAGGGATAACTCCTGTTAGAGACCTAGGGATAGCTCCTGTTAGGGACCTAGGGATAACTCCTGTTAGAGACCTAGGGATAACTCCTGTTAGAGACCTAGGGATAGCTCCTGTTAGGGACCTAGGGATAACTCCTGTTAGGGACCTAGGGATAGCTCCTGTTAGAGACCTAGGGATAGCTCCTGTTAGGGACCTAGGGATAGCTCCTGTTAGAGACCTAGGGATAGCTCCTGTTAGAGACCTAGGGATAGCTCCTGTTAGGGACCTAGGGATAGCTCCTGTTAGGGACCTAGGGATAATTCTTGTTAGAGACCTAGGGATAACTCCTGTTAGAGACCTAGGGAAAACTCCTGTTAGAGACCTAGGGATAGCTCCTGTTAGGGACCTAGGGATAACTCCTGTTAGAGACCTAGGGATAGCTCCTGTTAGGGACCTAGGGATAACTCCTGTTAGAGACCTAGGGATAACTCCTGTTAGAGACCTAGGGATAGCTCCTGTTAGGGACCTAGGGATAACTCCTGTTAGGGACCTAGGGATAGCTCCTGTTAGAGACCTAGGGATAGCTCCTGTTAGGGACCTAGGGATAGCTCCTGTTAGAGACCTAGGGATAGCTCCTGGTAGAGACCTAGGGATAGCTCCTGTTAGAGACCTAGGGATAGCTCCTGTTAGGGACCTAGGGATAACTCCTGTTAGGGACCTAGGGATAACTCCTGTTAGAGACCTAGGGATAACTCCTGTTAGAGACCTAGGGATAGCTCCTGTTAGGGACCTAGGGATAGCTCCTGTTAGGGACCTAGGGATAACTCTTGTTAGAGACCTAGGGATAGCTCCTGTTAGAGACCTAGGGATAGCTCCTGTTAGAGACCTAGGGATAACTCCTGTTAGGGACCTAGGGATAGCTCCTGTTAGAGACCTAGGGATAACTCCTGTTAGAGACCTAGAGATAGCTCCTGTTAGAGACCTAGAGATAGCTCCTGTTAGAGACCTAGGGATAACTCTTGTTAGAGACCTAGGGATAACTCCTGTTAGAGACCTAGGGATAACTCCTGTTAGAGACCTAGAGATAGCTCCTGTTAGAGACCTAGGAATAACTCCTGTTAGGGACCTAGGGATAACTCCTGTTAGAAACCTAGGGATAGCTCCTGTTAGGGACCTAGGGATAACACTTGTTAGAGACCTAGGGATAGCTCCTGTTAGAGACCTAGGGATAGCTCCTGTTAGAGACCTAGGGATAGCTCCGGTTAGAGACCTAGGGATAATTCTTGTTAGAGACCTAGGGATAGCTCCTGTTAGGGACCTAGGGATAGCTCCTGTTAGGGACCTAGGGATAACTCCTGTTAGGGACCTAGGGATAACTCCTGTTAGAGACCTAGGGATAACTCCTGTTAGAGACCTAGGGATAGCTCCTGTTAGGGACCTAGGGATAGCTCCTGTTAGGGACCTAGGGATAACTCTTGTTAGAGACCTAGGGATAGCTCCTGTTAGAGACCTAGGGATAGCTCCTGTTAGAGACCTAGGGATAACTCCTGTTAGGGACCTAGGGATAGCTCCTGTTAGAGACCTAGGGATAACTCCTGTTAGAGACCTAGAGATAGCTCCTGTTAGAGACCTAGAGATAGCTCCTGTTAGAGACCTAGGGATAACTCTTGTTAGAGACCTAGGGATAACTCCTGTTAGAGACCTAGGGATAACTCCTGTTAGAGACCTAGAGATAGCTCCTGTTAGAGACCTAGGAATAACTCCTGTTAGGGACCTAGGGATAACTCCTGTTAGAAACCTAGGGATAGCTCCTGTTAGGGACCTAGGGATAACACTTGTTAGAGACCTAGGGATAGCTCCTGTTAGAGACCTAGGGATAGCTCCTGTTAGAGACCTAGGGATAGCTCCGGTTAGAGACCTAGGGATAATTCTTGTTAGAGACCTAGGGATAGCTCCTGTTAGGGACCTAGGGATAGCTCCTGTTAGAGACCTTGTCCACCTTACTATTGACACCAGCATAGAACCCCTAAATCACAGATGAAAGAAAGAACAACAAAGCTCGTGCATCAATCCATATTATCAGGGAATGACCCACTGTGATATTAATGAAGCTCTTCCCATGTCTAGACAGGTCATTGGATCTACTCTCCAGGCCTGAACCAAAGATCATGCATCTTCATCATTATAAAAGGGGAACCCATTCAGCCAAAAGGGCTGGAAGGTGAATCTGCACCCTTGCCTGCAGAGGAGAAGGAGAAAAGAAAGAACAGGGTATGCTGCCTGCCATGTTTGACACAGGCACCCGTTTTAACCCTGTAAAATGGTAGCAGCACCAATAAAATTCTAGGCCATTATATCATCTGAATTACAGTGAAAATAGCACCAGATGTTGCATCTCACTGATTATCTGTTATACCCCAGATATCAGATTTCACACTTTGTTACAGAAGCAAAGCAATCTTTGTTTAAAAGGCAGTCGTCTAATGTTGAGTTATTCTGACCCAAAGTCTGGCATTTATAAGCACTTTCCAATCTGCAAAATTCACCAACTAGCAACTAAACTCTGATTAACCCAAGGTTGTGTTTACATACCAGCAATTACAATTACTGGCCTTAAAGTTTCACTTTCGTAGCTTAATAATACATTTCGTATTATATGGAGTACCGCCCCTGCCCTTATAAAACAGTGTGTCATCTGACTTACCATAATCTGCTAGTTATTCCAAGATACAAATCAATATGGCTTGAGTTAACAAGATTAGATCCTTCATCAGTATATGCTGTGCATATTTTGGAAATAGCTTTAAAAATTATAGAACATAGAACATAGAACAGTACAGCACAGTACAGGCCCTTCGGCCCACGATGTTGTGCCGACCCTTTAACCTACTCTAAGATCAAACTACCTACATACCCTTCATTCTACTATCATCTATGTACCTATCCAAGAGTCGCTTAAATGTCCCTAATGTATCTGCTTCTACTACCACCGCTGGCAGTGCATTCCATGCACCCACCACTCTCTGTGTAAAGAACCTACCTCTGACATCTCCCCTAAACCTTCCTCCAATCAGCTTAAAATTATGCCCCCTGGTGATAGCCCTTTCTGCCCTGGGAAAAAGTCTCTGGCTATCCACTCTATCTATGCCTGTCATCATCTTGTACCCCTCTATCAAGTCACCTCTCATCCTTCTTCGCTCCAATGAGAAAAGCCCTAGCTCCCTCAACCTTTCTTCATAAGACATGGCCTCCAGTCCAGGCAGCATCCTGGTAAATCTCCTCTGCACCCTCTCTAAAACTTCCATTGGAGGACATGTTTAGCGAGAGGGCTCATTTTAAAGAGTTCTCTTCAGCACTTTGCAAAAAATATTTTGTTAAAACCCTCGACTGTGCACCAAACATGAATCAGGTTGGCAGTGCATGCTGTACATTTTGAATGAAGCTATTTGTGGAGAAAAACACTGTCTAAAAAGTGTGACAAAATATTTCATTTCTCAGAAATTATACAGTTTAATCCTCAAGGAGGTTGGGAATTTAGCAGTCTTATAAAAGGTATGTGTTTAAGGGGTCCCCACTATGTTCAAAGTGTTAAAAAGCTGTCATTTCATTCTTCCTTTTTGTTTTTGGGCCGCAAGTAATATTCATAGCTCTGTGAAGATGGCATGTAATTAACATGTCATAATCAAAATGACTGAGTCTGACACATTGTAATCACTGCATGGAGATTATAGCCTAGCCACAGGCAATCCACATGGCCTCACTTAATATCATTTGCATAATGAAAGCACACTGTCAGTAATAGCTATTTTGTCTTATTATCATAATTTTACCCAGGGCTGTGAGGTTTCTGATGTTGTCAGACATTGCCTTGTAAGTCACACTGGCTGAAGCAAACACAGAACAATATGACCCTGGGCCACTTCCAATAACATCTGTTTTACGGTCGCTCACATTTACAAAGACTGAGAGCGTGAGATTGGGATCGGTAGCATCCATTCGTTGTTTGTGCGCTACGGATTATGTTTGGGGACCAAGATAGTGTCCTATGAGAGCATGCACATTTCTGCCACAAATCACATTAGATGCCATCTTGGTAAAGGACAAACAAAAGGCATCTTTTATCAACGACTATATGAAAATAAGGGGCCTAATGCATGTTCTGGTCCCTGTTGCAAACTTTGGTTTGTGCTGAGACAGGCAGGGCCATCATCAGCGCTGATTGCCTATGGGAAAACCAACGCTAAGCGCTACATTAGTGAAAAGAGATAAGTACTTACCATAATCACTGCCAGTCTCAGTCCCAAGATCTCTGAGCTCACCCCCAATTCTGACTCTAGGCCCCCCTCCAATATCCCCCCAGCTCTGACCTCCTAGGCGCCCCCTCCCAAACAGCACTCCTGTAACCGCCCCACCCCACCCCAACAGTCCTCCTGAGGCCTGCGATCTTTCTACCCAGTCCCCCACCAAACCCCAATCTCCAACTCCAAGGCCCACCCATTCCTCCTCCAGTCTACCATGATCCAACCCAATCACTTAGCTGGAAATTGGAGCACTATCCAATGCAGGTTCCTACCACAAAGCCATCTACATTATGATGAGTTAAGAGGCCAAAAATCTGGAACTCCTTGAGCCTCCACATTTGAGCTTAGCCTGTTAACACCTGCAAGGTGCCCAAAAATAGGTCTTCCCAAATTTCTAGCCCAATAACCCTGTAAAGACTTCAAAACAGAATAATATGCCAGCGGCATACAAACTAGAACAGAGGGATATGGAGTTTAATTCAACAAATTTAAAAATAAAATGAGTAATGAAGTAGCAGGTATGTCATGAAGGTCTTCATCACAATAGGACAAACTCCATATCCCTCTGTTGTGCTCTGACTACAACAACAAACTTAGAGAGATGATCGAGAAATAAGCAACCAGAGGCCAGCAAGGAACAATCAGAAGCCAACGACCATCAACTGGAAATGAACAACCAGAAACCATCAACTGAAAGCAACAGCCCAAAAACAAGAGCAGGGGTTGGGGGTGAGGCAGGGTGATCAGCCAGAAACAAGCAACTGGAAACTATGAAGAAATTATCAGAAACAAAATCTGGCTATCAGCAAGTGAAAAACCAAAACTAACAACTGAAATGTGGAAACCACCAACTGGGAATGCCCAAGAAAGTAACAATAAACCTGGTCATTTGTGGGCATGCACCAGAAGGAGATGACCATGGAAGTGCCTGATTGTCATCAAAACCCGACTGGTTCATTACTGCCCTTCAGTGAAGGCAATGTGTCATCCCTACCTGGTCTGGCCTAAACGTGATTCCACTTTTGTACTATGTTAGTTCCATCATGGTAACCTGAGATGAGCAATAAATACTGCCTTGCCAACCCACATCCCAAGAACAGCTGAAAAAATAAGTAGCAACCAGAAACCAGGAAGCAAAAATGATCAGTAACTGACAACCACAAATCAGCAACCAACTGCATCAACTGCAAGTTGGAAACGTCGAGCACTACACTTCAGCAGCTAAGTTCAAAAACATTTTAGGTAGGCAGGTAGCATTAGCTGTGTATCTTTATTTCTGAGATGCTAGTTCTGGATACCCTGATCCACTGTCTTGCTTACTATCACTGGTATGTAGTGGCATCCAATGTGATGCATTTTGAAAATATTCAAATTAAACACTATAAGAAAAGCAGAAATGATCTCTCCATATGAACATGACCTTGGTAAATAAAAGGAGGAAATGGTACTTAAAGAAAAGAGCAGACATTCCATAAAATAAATTCCTTGTTTCAGTGAAGCAATGTACCAAATTAAAGGAATCAAGACATAATCGTCTGCAACAGAGGGCCTAGAAAAGCTTGGGTGATAATTGTGAGAAAAATGTCAACAACGTTTTTGTAAATTCAGAGGATTGCAGGAAATGTTAATGTGTTGAAGTGTTGTTCGACACAAGATAGCTCTCAGCTATAATAAAAACGGAAAATGCTGGAAATACTCGGCAGGTCTGGCAGCATCTGTGGAGAGAGAAACAGAGTTAACGTTTCAAGTCAAATATGACTCTGATCTGATTTCCAGCATCCACAGTATTTTGCTTTTATTATATCTCTGCTACAGGGGCCCAGAAAGAATTTTAAATGGCTAGAAAAAGTGATTGACAAAAAGCTGAATCTTCTGACTGAGGGACGTTTCTCCAATTTACACCATTTTCCCAAAATAACCCCAGCTGGTGAGTACAGAAGATTTGGCAGCAAGACACTCCAGAGGCAACCCACACCTGCTGCCAGTTTGAGAATTTCCAGCTACATCCACTCTTTTTTTATTCATTCATGGGATGTGGGCGTCGCTGGCTAGGCCAGCATTTATTGCCCATCCCTAATTGCCCTTGAGAAGGTGGTGGCGGGCTGCCTTCTTGTACCCCTGCAGTCCTGAAGAGGAGTTCCAGGATTTTAACCCACCAACAGTGAAGGAACGGCGATATAGTTCCAAGTCAGGATGGTGTGTGGCTTGGAGGGGAACTTGCAGGTGGTGGTGTTCCCATGCATTTGCTGCCCTTATCCTTCTCAGTGGTAGAGGTCACGGGTTTGGAAGGTGCTGTCGAATGAGTCTTGAAGAGTTGCTGCAATGCATCTTGTATATGGTACGAGTTGCTGCAATGCATCTTGTGTATGGTACACATTGCTGCCACCATGCATCGGTGGTGAAGGGAGTGAATGTTGAAGGTGGTGGATGGGTTGCCAATCAAGCGGGCTGTTTGGAGCTGGATGGTGACAAGCCTCTTGAGTCTTGTTCGAGCTGCACCCATTCAGGCAAGTGTAGAGTATTCTATCATACTCCTGACTTGTGCCTTTTAGATGATGGACAGGCAATGGAGATACAGGAGGTGAGTTACTTGCTGCAGAATTCCCAGCTTCTGACTTGCTCCTGCAGCCACAGCATTTATGTGGCGGGACCAGTTCAGTTTCTGGTCACTGTTGACCGTCCAGGGTGTTGATAGTGGGGGATTCAGCGATGTTAATGCCATTGACCATCAAGGGGGAATGGTTAGATTCTCTCTTGTTGGAAATGGTCATTGCCTGGCATTTGTGTGGCATGAATGCCATTTATCAGTCCAAGCCAGGATGTTGTCCAGGTCTTGCTGCATATTGACACGGGCTGCTTCAGTATCTGAGGAGTCGCAAATGGTGCTGAACATTGTGCAATCATCAGCGAACATCCCCACTTCTGACCTTATGATGGAGGGAAGGTCATTGATGAAGCAGCTGAAGATGGTTGGCCCTGAGGAACTCCTGCAGTGATTCCTGGGACTGAGATGATTGACCTCCAACAACCACAACCATCTTCCTTTATGCTAGGTATGACTCCAACCAGTGGAGAGTTTTCACCCTGATTCCCA
This sequence comes from Heterodontus francisci, assembly GCF_036365525.1. Classification (NCBI taxonomy): domain Eukaryota; kingdom Metazoa; phylum Chordata; class Chondrichthyes; order Heterodontiformes; family Heterodontidae; genus Heterodontus; species Heterodontus francisci. Next base: position 47,278,452 of record NC_090371.1, read on the forward strand.
TTGCCTCCAGTTTTGCTGGGGCTGCTTGATGCCATACTCAGTCAAATGCTGCCTTGATGTCAAGGGCAGTCACTCTCACCTCACCTCTGGAGTTCAGCTCCTTTGTCCATGTTTGGACCAAGGCTGTAATGAGGTCAGGAGCTGAGTGGCCCTGGCAGAACCCAAACTGAGCGTCAGTGAGAAGGTTATTGCTGAGCAAGTGCTGCCTGATAGCACTGTCGATGACCCCTTCCATCACTTTGCTGATGATCAAGTCTGGACTGAGAGGGCGGTGATTGTCCGGGATGGATCTGTCCTGCTTATTATGCACAGGACGTTCCTGGGCAATTTTCCACATTTCCAGGTAGACGCCAGTTTTGTAGTTGAATTATAACAGCTTGGCTATGGGCACAGCTAGTTCTGGAGCACAGGTCTTCAGTACTATTGCCGGAATGTTGTCAAGGCACATAGCCTTTGCAGTATCCAGTGCCTTCAGTCGTTTCTTGATGTCACGTGGAGTGAATTGGAGTGGCTGAAGATTGGCATCTGTGATGCTAGGGACCTCAGGAGGAGGCCCAGATAGATCATCTACTTGGCATTTCTGGCTAAAGATGGTTGCAAATGCATCAGCCTTGTCGTTTGCACTGATGAGCTGGGCTCCTCCATCATTGAGGATGGGGATATTTGTGGAGCCACCTCCTCCTGTCAGTTCTTTAATTGTCCACCACCATTCATGACTGGATGTGGCAGGACTGCAGAGCTTGGATCTGATCCGTTGGTTGTGGGATCGCTTAGATCTTTCCATCACATGCTGCTTCCACTGTTTGGCATGCAAATAGTCCTGGGTTGTAGCTTCACCAGGATAACACCTCATTTTGAGGTATACCTGGTGCTGCTTCTGGCATGCCCTCCTGTACTCTTCATTGAACCAGGGTTGCGTCCCCGGCTTGATGGTAATGGTAGAATGGGGGATATGCCGGGCCATGAGGCTACAGATTGTAGTTGAGTACAATTCTGCTGCTGCTGATGGCCCACAGCGCCTGATGGATGTCCAGATTTGAGTTGCTAGATCTGTTCAAAATCTATTCCATTTAGCACAATGGTAGTGCCACACAACATGACGGTGTGTACCCTCAGTGTGAAGACGCAACTTCATCTCCACAAGGATTGTGTGGCAGTCACTCCTACCAATACTGTCATGGATAGATGCATCTGCGACAGGTAGCTTGCTGAGGACGAGGTTTTTCCCTCTCGTTGGTTCCCTCACCACCTGCTGCAGACCCAGTCTAGCAGCTATGTCCTTTAGGACTCGGCCAGCTCATTCAGTACAGGTGCTACCGAACCACTCCTCTTGATGGACATTAAAGTCCCTCACCCAGAGTACATTTTGAGCCCTTGCTACCCTCAGTGCTTCTTCCAAATGGTGTTCGATATGGAGAAGTACTGATTCATCAACCGAGGGAGGTTTCCTTGCCCATGTTTGACCCGATGCCATGAGACTTCATGGGGTCCAGAGTCAATGTTGAGGACTCCCAGGGCAACTCCCTCCCGACTGTATACCACTGTGTCGCCACCTCTGGTGGGTCCGTCCTGCTGGTGGGACTGGACATACCCAGGGGTGGTGATGGTGGTGTCTGGGAAATTGTCTGTAAGGTATGATTCCGCGAGTATGACTATGTCAGGCTGTTGCTGGACTAGTCTGTGGGATAGCATTCCCAATTTTGTCACAAGCCCCCAGATGTTAGTAGGGAGGACTTTGCAGCATCAACAGGGCTGGGTTTGCCATTGTAGTTTCCGGTGCCTAGGTCAATGCCGGGTGGTCCGTCCAGTTTCATTCCTTTCCTTAGCCTTTGTAACGGTTTGATTCAACTGAGTGGCTTGCTAGGCCATTTCAGAGGGCATTTAAGAGACAACCACATCGCTGTGGGTCTGGAGTCACATGTAGGCCAGACCAGGTATGGACGGCAGATTTCCTTCCCTAAAGGACATTAGTGAATCAGATGAGTTTTTACAACAATCGACAATGGTTTCATGGTCACCACTAGAGTAGCTTTATAATTCCAGACTTATTAATTGAGTTCAAATTACACCATCTGCGGTGGTGGGATTTGAACTCTTGTCCCGAGAGTATTGAAATTGCACATTGTAAAATTGTCTTACTGTATAGTTCCCATCATTAGCAACGCTAGTCACTAAGAATAACAGTTCCTTCCTGGCATGTGGCAATGCTTTGGCAGGTGAGGTGGGATTTAAAATTCATATCATGCCCCGGTGGGAGTGCAGTTAGTGATAGGAATGTAATTGACAGCTCTAAGAGAGAAATGTTTTTTAAGCTCTTCTTCAACTGCCTTGGAGGCAGTTGGCCCACTCCACTATTGCATACGTCCAATGGTGCAGCAATCATTTTCCTCTATCCCTCCAAGTTGGGTCTTCAACCTGGGCAGATTCCACTGGCAGCCTGCCAGAGCCATGCAAAAGAGGCCGAATTCAAAAAGTTTGTAGGGGTCAGCAACAGGACACACACAGTAGGAACAAAGTACCAAACCATTTTCCACCAAAACAGAAAACCCAGGGTCGGGGGTCCACATAATCTTTAAATCTTCTGATTCTGATGAGTGCTATATATTCATTAACTTAGAACAAATAATACTACTGCAAAATTCATCAGAGATCTGAAATTCCATGTGGGCGACTTAGGAATATAGAAACATAGGAATTGTTAGGCGAAAAAAGTCTAAAGGCCATCTAATTTGCCTACTACCATCCTGGTTGTCATGTAATGCAATGATAATAGAACTATTGATGAATCACAGCAATCAATCTCCATCAATTAGTCTACAACAGACCCAGGCATGACATAAGGAAATAAAAACAAGAAATGCTGGAATCACTCAGCAGGTCTGGCAGCATCTGTGGAAAGAGAAGCAGAGTTAACGTTTCGGGTCAGTGACCCTTCATCGGAACTGACAAATATTAGAAAGTCACAGATTATAAGCAAGTGAGGTGAGGGTGGGGCAAGAGATAACAAAGGAGATCTAGATTGGACCAGGCCACATAGCTGACCAAAAGGTCACGGAGCAAAGGCAAACAATATGTTAATGGTGTGTTGAAAGACAATGCATTAGTGCAGATTAGGTGTAAATACACTGAATATTGAACAGCAGCAAGTGCAAACCTGAAAAAAAACAGTGGGTAAGCAAACTGAACAAACTAAGATGAAATGAAATAAATGCAAAAAAAAACATTATAAAAAATGTAAAAAAGAATGTTAAAAAAAGGAAGAAAAAATAACTGAAAATGAAAGTAAAATGGGGGGCTGTCATGCTCTGAAATTATTGAACTCAATGTTCAGTCCGGCAGGCTGTAGTGTGCCTAATCGGTAAATGAGATGCTGTTCCTCGAGCTTGCGTTGATGTTCACTGGAACACTGCAGCAATCCCAGGACAGAGATGTGAGCATGAGAGCAGGGGGGAGTGTTGAAATGGCAAGCAACCGGAAGCTCAGGATCCTGCTTGCGGACTGAGCGGAGATGTTCCACAAAGCGGTCACATAGTCTGCGCTTAGTCTCCCCAATGTAGAGGAGACCACACTGTGAGCAGCGAATACAGTATACTACATTGAAAGAAGTACAAGTAAATCGATGCTTCACCTGAAAGGAGTGTTTGGGGCCTGGGATAGTGAGGAGAGAGGAGGTAAATGGGCAGGTATTACACCTCCTGCGATTGCAGGGGAAGGTGCCCTGGGACGGGGACGAGGAGTGGACCAGGGTGTCGCGGAGGGAACGATCCCTTCGGAATGCTGACAGGGGAAGGGAGGGGAAGATGCGACTGGTAGTGGCATCACGCTGGAGGTGGCGGAAATGGCGGAGGATGATCCTTTGGATATGGAGGCTGGTGGGGTGAAAAGTGAGGACAAGGGGAACCCTGTCACGGTTCTGGGAGGGAGGGGAAGGGGTGAGGGTAGAGGTGCGGGGAATGGGTCGGACACGGTTGAGGGCCCTGTCAACCACAGTGGGGGGAAATCCTCGGTTGAGGAAAAAGGAGGTCAGATCAGAAGCACCGTCATGGAAGGTAGCATCATCAGAGCAGATGCGTCGGAGCCGGAGAAACTGGGAGAATGGAATGGAGTCCTTACAGGAGGTAGGGTGTGAAGAAGTGTAGTCGAGATAGCTGTGGGAGTCGGTGGGCTTATAATGGATATTAGTAGACAACCTATCCCCAGAGATGGAGACAGAGAAGTCGAGGAAGGGAAGGGAAGTGTCAGAGATGGACCATGTAAAGATGAGAGAAGGGTGGAAATTGGAAGCAAAGTTGATAAAGTTTTCCAGTTCGGGGCGGGAGCAGGAAACGGCACCGATACAGTCATCAATGTACCAGAAAAAGAGTTGGGGGAGGGGGCCTGAGTAGGACTGGAACAAAGAGTGCTCGACATATCCCACAAAAAGACAGGCATAACTAGGACCCATGCGGGTACCCATAGCGACACCTTTTACTTGAAGGAAGTGCATGGAGTTGAAGGAGAAGTTGTTCAATGTGAGAACAAGTTCAGCCAGGTGGAGGAGGGTGGTGGTGGATGGGGACTGGTTGGGCCTCTGTTCCAGGAAGAAGCGGAGAGCCCTCAAACCATCCTGGTGGGGGATGGAGGTGTAGAGCGATTGGACGTCCATAGTGAAGAGGAGGCGGTTGGGACCAGGAAACTGGAAATTGTCAAAATGACGTAGGGCGTCAGAAGAGTCACGGATGTAGGTGGGAAGAGACTGGACCAGCGGAGAAAAGACAGAGTCTAGATAGGAAGAAATAAGTTCAGTGGGGCAGGAGCAGGCTGACACAATGGGTCTGCCGGGACAGTCCCGTTTGTGGATTTTGGGAAGGAGGTAGAAGCGGGCTGTCCGGGGTTGTGGGACTATGAGGTTGGAAGCCGTAGAGGGAAGATCTCCAGAGGAGATGAGGTCAGTGACAGTCCTTTGGACAGTGGCTTGATGTTCGGTGGTGGGGTCATGGTCCAGGGGGAGGTAGGAAGAAGTGTCCGTGAGTTGGCGTTGAGCTTCTGCAAGGTAGAGGTCGGTACGCCATACGACAACGGCACCACCCTTGTCTGCAGGTTTGATGACCATGTCGGGGTTAGACCTGAGAGAACGGAGTGCCTCAAGTTCAGAGGGGGACAGGTTAGAGTGAGTGAGGGGGGCAGAGAAATTGAGACGACCAATGACATAAGGAAAACTCAGTGATAACAAGCTTTGGGAATCAAATATGCAAAGTCACCTGTTCGTGCCAAGCATGCTACACCTACCACATGTCATGTCTCAAATTATATATTGTATCCCAGAACATGATTTTCTGAAAGAAATCTATTTGCATTGGTGATCCTGTTGCTGCCACATAACCATACATCATCATTTCCATTGAATATCCAAAGACAACAGGATTAAACAAATACAGCAGGATGTTCAAAACTCTGCAGTCTGCTATCATCCAGAGGCACAGCTACCTCAGAATATTCTACTCAACTTTTGTAGTTCAACTGAGTGCAGTTGGTCAATCAGTTGGGTGCTCCAGTTTATCCTCTCACCAGACTAGTAACTGATTAGCAATGTTGCTCTTCACAGCTTTAGGATATAGCTCCTCAGAGCTCTTGCACATATTTTCAGTGCCACTGGACAGGGGTTGTGGTACCAACATTTGCTTTTAATGATCAGAATATAATCCTTTGTGTGATGGATCCTCATAAAAATCAATAGCCAGTTCCTTGTAAATTCTGAAAATATATATGCAGTTTGTATACATTTATGGAACAATAATGTCATCTGAATTCAATTTGTCGTTCTTTTTACCTCAGAATTAAGAGGTTGTGAGTTCAAGTCCCACTCTAGAAACACCTTGGCCGGAATTTTACATGGCGGGGAGGCCCTACCCATCGGTTTAAGAGTCAGGGGCGAATCTGTCAGGCCTGGAAGCCACACAGCAATTTTACATGGCCCAGGCCCTTAATTGGCCTCGGAAGGGACTTCAATGGCTCTGAGTCAGGAAGTCCCGCTTCCAGGACCTGCCGGCAGCTCCTCAGTCCCAGCAGCCGCACTGGGAGTGGTGATCACTGCTGGGACTGCACCCAGCCAGTAGAGGACTGCAGACGTTCACCTCCATAAAGGTGAGTGGGGATTCAGGCCTTGCCAGGGACAATCATCTGGGCCCTGGTGAGGAGGGTGGGTGTTGTTCAGGAGGACAGGGGGAGGTGCTCCATCAGGAGTGGCTTGTGCTGGTGGGAGGGCCCTCTGTGGGGCACAGGATGCCCAATCAGGCAGGTCCTCCCAGGCCTGCAAGGATGATGCCAAGTTTTATCGGGTGGCCTTCACAGGTGCTGAAGTTCCTGGCCACCACTGATGACATACCAGCAGCAGCAGAGAAGGCCCTTAAGTGGCAAATAATTGGTTACTTATGGGCCTCAATTGGCCTGTGGCGGGCAGGCCGTTTGCCACCTCGATCAACGCTGGTAAAACGGCCGCGGGAATGGTACCCCCCGCCTCCCACTCGATTTTATGCCCCACCACTACCACCTCCAGCTTGCTCCCAGGGTGGGCATAAAGCTCTGGCCATAGGCTAGGGTGACGTTTCAGTGAAGTACTGAGGCAGTACTGTTTCATCAGAAGTGCCAAGATTTGAACAAAACATGAAACTGAGATTCCATTTCCTTGTTTATAAATCATGTGGCACTAAGTGAAGAAGAGTATTGAGGAATTGAGAAGTGTGAGGTGATGCATTTTGGGAGGACTAACAAGGCAAGGGAATATACAATGGATAGTAGGACCCTAGGAAGTACAGAGGGTCAGAGGGACCTTGGTGTACTTGTCCATAGATCACTGAAGGCACCAGCACAGGTAGATAAGGTGGTTAGGAAGGCATATGGGATACTTGCCTTTATTAGCTGAGGCATAGAATATAAGAGCAGGGAGGTTATGACGTAGCTGTATAAAATGCTAGTTAGGCCACAGCTGGAGTACTGTGTACAGTTCTGGGCACCACACTATAGGAAGGATGTGATTGCACTGGAGAGGGTGCAGAGGAGATTCACCAGCATGTTGCCTAGGCTGGAGCATTTCAGCTATGAAGAGAGACTGAAAAGGCTGGGGTTGTTTACCTTAGAGCAGAGAAGGCTGAGGGGGGACACGATTGAGGTATACAAAATTATGAGGGGCATTGATAGGTTAGATAGGAAGAAACTTTTTCTCTTAGCGGAGGAGTCAATAACCAGTGGGCATAGATTCAAGGTAAAGGGCAGGTGGTTTAGAGGGGATTTGAAGAAAAACATTCTCACTCAGAGGGTGGTTGGAATCTGGAACACACTACCTGAAGAGGTGGTAGCGGCAGGAACCCTCACAACATTTAAGAAGTATTTAGATGAGCACTTGAAATACCATAACATACAAGGCTACGGGCCAAGTGCTGGAAAATGGGATTAGAATAGTTAGGTGCTTGTTGGCCGGCACAGACACGATGGGCCGAAGGGCCTGTTTCTGTGCTGTATAATTCTATGACTCTAGGACTATATTCTGCCTCTCACCAAAGAAACATTAACGGGCCTTACAGTTCATTGCTGTTTGTGTGACCTTGCTATGTGCAAAATGGCTGCCTGCATGGTAGCAAAGACATTCGCACCCCCCAACGCCAGGGGTCGTGGCGGGGGTGCCCGGAAAATACTTCCGGGAGAGGCCCGCTATGGGCCTCAACGTCGGGAGGGCCCCGCCCCATTTTACAGGCGGAGGCAAGGCCTCTGGGTGGCCCCCATGCCGCTGGGTGTAAATAACTCATTAACATATTTAAATAATTGATAATAAAGGAATAATAACCTAACTTTCCACGACGGCCATCCCATGACGATTTTCTGGCCGGTGACCAGAAGTCCAGTGCCTTCGGATCTCTGTTGGGAGATTCGAGGCGGAACACTGGTGAGGAGGGGGGGAGAAGAGTGAAGTTTTCAGGACGGGGGCAGGAAGCGGGGAAAACTGTTTCAATTGGCTGAGGGGATGATGGGAAGGGGTTGAAGGACAAAGATCTGTACGTTTGGGGGTGAAAGGTCGGGACTGGCAAAACAGTGCTTTTGTAGGGAGATGGGGGAGGGGAGAGGGAAATTAAAACCTTGTTAGGTCATTGGGAGGGTGAAAGAGGGGCTTTGTTCAGTTTTGATTGTGAAAACTTGAAACACACTTGCATTTCATGTTAAAAATTTAAATGTCTTGTAAGGGCTTGAAGCCCTTTAAAAATGGCACTGGTGTTTTTTTAAAATTAATTCATGGAATGTGGGCGTCGCTGGCCAGGCCAGCATTTATTGCCCATCCCTAATTGCCCTTGAGAAGGTGGTAGTGAGCTGCTTTGTTGAACCGCTGCAGTCTGTGTGAGGTAGGTACACCTACAGTGCTGTTAGGAAGGGAGTTCCAGGATTTTGACCCAGTGACAGAGAAGGAACGACGATATAGTTCCAAGTCAGAATGGTGTGTGACTTGGAGGGGAACTTGCAGGTGATGGTGTACCCATGCATTTGCTGCCCTTGTCCTTCTATTTTTATTTATTTTTATTTTAGAGATACAGCACTGAAACAGGCCCTTCGGTCCACCGAGTCTGTGCCGACCAAGAACCACCCATTTATACTAACCCTACAGTAATCCCATATTCCCTACCACCTACCTAGTTGGTAGAGGTCGCGGGTTTGGAAGGTGTGCTTGCGGGGTGGCACCGGACGCCGTTGCCGGGGATGGTGCACCCACTCCTGATGACGTCGAGGGGGTGGGCAGTCCGCCCCTCCATGCTAATGAGCTGCCACGCGAAATACCGCGGCAGCTCTGCAGCACACATCTTGTGCATGTGCCATGCACTTTTTGAAGTTCACCGCAATGAAAATTCAGCCCTTCATTTGAGTAATCTATTGTTGGGTGTCTTGAGGCACTATATAAATGAATATTCCTTTTCCTAATATGTAACCAAAAATACAGAAATACTTGCATTTCTATAGAGTCTTGATTATATATCCCAAAAGCACGTCACAAACAATTAATTTTTCGAGTACAATAATATAAGCAGAAATTCTGTTCTGGGATTATCCCTTAAACAGCCATGGGGTGAATGGCCAATAATAATTTTTTTTGGGGGTGGGGGGTTGTGTTAATCTAAATTTTATGACATGTTATTCTGTCAAGTGTTATGGTGAAGTTAACTACATTTCTACAGCTTGAGCCATTTTTAAACCGACAAGTGATTTTTTTTTAACTTGTGAAATTGTATACAGTTGTTTGACTGGACAACTGACTTTTCTCACCTCAGTATTCGGTCTCTTTTTCTCTCCTCCATGCCTGTTTTCATTCCAACAGCATATTTGAGATTGAAAATCCGCAGTATGTTACTTTGTCATTTTTGTTATGTAGTTCTTATAATTGCTGAAATTTTCTATTGTGTGTTACATTTCTTTATCTTCTGGGTCCTGTATTCCATACTATTTTAAAGTGGAAGGAGCTGTGGCTTGTACAAGTTGAAATAAATACATTATTTTCCGCCCAAGAATGTTCCAATTGCAAACTTTTTCTAAGTATCCATTGAGAATGATGGATTATCGTAACAAAATGCTAATAGGGATTGAACCAATTGGAAGTAGCGGAAAAAATCATTAGTATTGCTTCATGATACATCACAATGCCTCAGTAAGGTTTAAACACTCATTATATTGGAAATTCTGTCATGTATAATAAAAAGATATTAAATGTTTTGCCTTAAGTCTGTCAAAGGTAATGAAGACCAGATCAACTGTGATTTATTGCACTAATGGTTCAAGGCATTTGAAATATCAGAATATGGTTGATTGACTTAAAGGAAAATAAATTTGGGGAGTACTTTTTGTTCAAGGTATTCCCTCAGTGCCTACATAAGAAATATAATTTATAAGAAAAAGTATTCATTGCTACCTAATTTTTTTTTAAAGCTTTGAATTTCTAGCTTTGATTGAGAGGTAGAATCATCTGGGAGATGGATGAATCAGATTCTGCAGATTCACGTGGACCTTTCACAAACTGCAACGCCACTGGTGCCAGAAGTGCCCTCTCTGGCCAGCCAGACCTGAAATGCACTTTATTTTTTGTTTAATTAAGTGCGAGTAAAAGAATTTAGAACCTTTTAAGGTTTTCTTTCCTCCAGATCACTTCAGTGATATTCCTGACAGGTTGGAGCTACTTCTGTCTATAGAAACACACATTTGAAGATGCATCATAACTTCAAACCAGCCTGAAGTTGAATTGGAGTCACCTACTCTTGGAGAAATCAGGCTATTGACAAAACATCCAGCATTCTCAAGAAAAGACCCTTTGATATCCAGAGTTTTCTTTCTTCATTCATTCTCGAGATATGCGCATCACTGACAAGGCAGTATTTATTGCCCATCCCCAATTGCCCTTGAGAAGGTGGCGATGAGCCTTCTTGAACCGCTGTAGACTGGGTGATGAAAGTGTTCCCATAATGCTGTTAGGTAATCAATTCCAGGATTTTGATCCAGTGACATATATATGTCCATCAGGATGGTATATTTTGTAGTGAAAATTGCAGATGTAAGCCAATATATTATTTTACCTTTTAATGTACAATCACTTTTTAACCATGTAACTGTTCTTTTATTTCTTTTGTATTAATGAATGTAGACAGGTTGTGGTGGAGTCCTGAGTGTGTGTGGAGTCTGTCTCATGGTGGCAACATGGAGGATCGGAGTACCCAGACTGAAGACATCTAACGAATTATATTGTGGACTTGAAAACGCAAGACAAGCTGGTCAATTCTGGTCATAACTGTGCCTTGTCAGAATTAACAAGGTCTGCAAAACTAATTAAACTGCAAAAGTGCTAGCATCAGGGAACAGATCCAGGCCTCAATGGTTAAGAGCTAAAAAAAAATGACTGTACCAGTCTGAAGATTGATAACGGTGCTAGAGATAACCAAGTAGAGAAACTGTCTTTGTTATCTGAAGCAGCAGGCCTTGAAATTCCTACATGAGGCCCAAGCCTGGAGCCATATGCCTTGCTTTTCCAAAGGACAGTGAGTTAATTGCAGACCAATTGAAGGAGTTAAAGACAGGTTTAACCTTATATGGAACAGAGCCATAGCAAAAAAAAGGTATAAAGAGCCCACAGGAACATCTTTGCTGCAGTAGTTAAGGTGGCGTGGTCGGCCATCTGGAAGTCGCACACGGAAGATTCGTCAGTGGATTGTCCACCGGCTCACAGGACTGCTAAGCAACCTATATTATCATGAGCATGTACTATTGCTTAATCGTATAATAAGGGTGTACCACATCTAGTGGAACAGCATCCAAGTTGCTGTCTCCCATTGATTTTTTTTTTTTAATTTCCAAAATATACTTTATTCATAAAAATCTGTAAAAATTACATTGCCAAACAGTTTCCAAACAGCACCAAAAAATACAAACATTGCAAGGGAGATCAGTTTCCTTCAATACTGTCATGAGTTTCTTCCCAACCCTTCCGTTTCACAATTGTCATGTCAATTACAGTTTTACATTTACAGCAATTGAGAATATTAACGATACAGTTCGAGGGGTTTCCCATGGATCCAGCCCCTCAGTTCAGCTTGGTGGGGGAACCTTACACAGTGGTCTTTCCCCATTGAGCCTTTGCTGCGGCTGCCCCAAGCTTTAGTGCGTCCCTCAGCACGTAGTCCTGGACCTTGGAATGTGCCAGTCTGCAACATTCGGTGGTGGACAACTCTTTGCGCTGGAAGACCAGCAAGTTTCGGGCAGACCAAAGGGCGTCTTTCACCGAATTGATAGTCCTCCAGCAGCAGTTGATGTTTGTCTCGGTGTGCGTCCCTGGGAACAGCCCGTAGAGCACAGACTCCTGTGTTACAGAGCTGCTTGGGATGAACCTTGACAAAAACCACTGCATCTCTTTCCACACCATTGATACCCAGAGTAAAGCCTTTACACCAGGTAGAGGGTCTTACACAGGTGATGCTGTTGCCATGCAGATGTTGCCCTTGTCCTTCTAGGTGATGGTAGCCGCAGGTTTGGGAGGTGCTGCCAAAGCAGCCTTGGTAAGTTGCTGTTGTGGATCATGTGGACAGAACACACTGTAGTCATGGCATATCAGGATGTTAAGCGAGTGGATGAGTTACCGATCAAGCTGACTACTTTGTCCTGAATGCTGTCAAGGTAGTTAATTCACTGGCACACATCCAGGAAAGTGGAGAGCATTCCATCACACTCTAGTTTTGTGTCTTGTAGGTGGTGGAAAAGCTTTGGGGAGTCAGGAGTTGCTGCATCACATTCACTGCATTAGTCATATCATAACAAGGTTTACTGGCATGGGCTCAATGGTCTGAATGGCCTCTTTCTGTGCCATAAATGACACTATGACCTTATTCCCCAACTGAAAGATATATAGGCTAATTCATGATAAGAAAAGAAACATTAATATTAAAAATGTATAAAATCTCAGTGAGATTTTGCATTCCATATCTCCTGTGTAAAACTCCGAATGTCTTGATGAAAGTGATTCTAGGACAGCTGCAACTCAATAGCCAAAGCAAAAAGAGAGAGAATGATCAGCCTTCGCTAATACTCAAGTAAGGACCATGCTGTTCATATTTACAGATGACCTGAGGCTGGGCTCTCTTCAGCAGTCCAGATTGATGAAAGTGTTCCCACGTCCAACTTATTCTAATAATTCTCATCAAAACTACATTACATATAAAACATATGGCATTTTATTCTGGCAGGGGAGACCCCACTTCAGCCCTCCGTCAGACCCCGAAGCCACTTCATGGCGTACAGCCAATTAACTGCCCACCGTCCCGCCTCCAGAGCTGCTGACCAATGGGAGGGCTGGCAGCTCTGCAGTACCAGCAGTGCCACTGAGGGCAGTGGTGACTGCTGGTACTGCAGCAGGCCCTGCAGTACCAAAAGCTGGAGAAGACCCGGAGACATATGAGTGGGGTCGGGGGTCATTGGGGCCGGTCAGTCAGGCTCCGGTGACAGGGTTCGGGGGTGTGGGGGGGTGTTGGTACTGGGGGCGTGTTAGGCCCCTGATTGCCCCCAAAGGAAGGACACCCGACCCCACTAGTAGGCCGAAGGCTTTAACTGGCAGCATCTCCTCATGGCGGCGGTCCCCTCTGCCTTCTACAAAATTGAGTTGGAGGTGGAAAGAGACCCTTAAGGCCATTAGTTGGCCACGTAAGGGTCTTAATTGGCCTGGGGCAGGGAGGCCGTCCTCAGCCTTCCCCATCCCGGACAAAACGGCGGCGGGCACATACAATATCGGGAACGGCGCCCCCCACCTTGCCATTTTGCTTGCCCCCCGACACCACCGCCTCCATGACTGCCTCCAAGGACAGAACAAAATTCTGCTCATAGAGGCTGGAAAGCCACAAGCTGCATCCTGTCATAAGTGGCACATCATACTCACTCATAACTTCTAGTATTGGCAAGTTCTCTGGGGTCAAAGGAGACCATTAGTTTAAATATAACAGGTGTTTGCGTGCAATAAAAACAAGAAATGCTGGAACCACTCAGCAGGTCTGGCAGCATCTGCGAAAGAGAAGCAGAGTTAACGTTTCGGATCAGTGACCCTTGGGTCTCCTTTGACCCCAGAGAACTTGCCAATACTAGAAGTTATGAGTGAATATGATGTGCCACTTATGACAGGATGCAGCTTGTGGCTTTCCAGCCTCTATGAGCAGAATTTTGTTCTGTCCTTTGGAGAAGGGTCACTGACCCGAAACGTTAACTCTGCTTCTCTTTCCACAGATGCTGCCAGACCTGCTGAGTGGTTCCAGCATTTCTTGTTTTTAGTACAGATTTCCAGCATCCGCTGTATTTTGCTTTTATTTTAGGTGTTTGCGTGCGCTACTCAGGGCCCTGCCCACCAAAGAAAGCTGGGTATTCTGGCAGGTGCCCCTGGAAATTAAGTATACTTGCCATCTTTGCAAGACTGGACCCTCAGGTGAACCCCACGTTAACCGCTAAAGCAGATGATATACCTGTTCTCACTTGGCATGCCAGATGCAAATGAAAGGTTGCAGAATGTGCATGGGGTATAGGCCTTTTTACTCGGCTCAGTAAAAACTTTGAAGCACCATTAACTTTTTGCTCCATATTTTGTGTTATTATTGCTGCATACTTTATCAGGAGGCTCTAGTGGAGGTACCTACATAGAGATGTATGTTGGTTTTACAGCATGTGAAACAGAGGTGCAAAGGGTGGCTCAACAAGACTGGTTTCAAGAAACTAGACAGGCTCTTGTCAACAACTTGGCTCAGGACTCTTAGAAAACCACCAAAGGAATACTCTGGGTAGGTAGGTGAGATGAACTGAAATCATAGAAAGTTTAAGACACAGAAAGAGGCCACTTAGCCCATCGTGTCTGTGCTGGCCAAAAAACGATCCACCCATTCTAATCCCACCTTTCAGCATTTGGTCCATAGCCCTGCAGATTACGGCACTTGAGGTGCATATCCAGACTCCTTTTGAATGAGTTGAGGGTTTCTGCCTCAACTACCCTTTCAGGCAGTGAGTTCCAGACCCCCATCATCCTCTGGGTGAAAAAGTTTTTCCTCATCGCCCCACTAATTTTTCTACCAATCACTTTAAACCTATGTCCCCTCATCACTGACCTCTCTGCTAAGGTGAATAGACCCTTCACGTCCACTCTATTCAGGCCCCTCAAAATTTTGGACATTTCAATCAGATCTCCCCTCAGTCTTCTCCGTTTCAAGGAGAACAACCCCAGCCTATCCAATCTTTCCTCATAGCTGCATTTTTCCAGTCCAGGCAACATCCTCGTAAATCTCCTCTGTACCCTCTAGTGTAATTACATCCTTTCTGGAATGAGCTGATCAGAACTGCACACAGTACTCAAGTTGTGGCCTAACCAATGAGTTATACAGTTCCAGCATAACCTCCCTGCTCTTATATTCTATGTCTCGCCTAATAAAGGAAAGGATTCCATATGCATTCTTAACCACCTTATTGACCTGTCGTGCTACCTTCAGGGATCTGTGGACATTGACTCCAAACCCCCTCACTTCCTCTACACTTCTCAGTATTTTCCCATTAATAATGTATTCCTTTGCCTTGTTTGACCTCCCCAAATGCATCAACTCACACTTCTCCAGGTTGAATACCATTTGCCACCTTTCTGTCCATCTGACCAGACCATCAATATCTTCCTGCAGCCTACAGCTATCCTCCTCGCTATCTACCACACGGTCAATCTTTGTGTCGTCTGCAAACGTCTTGATCACATCCCCTACATTTATTTCCAAATCGTTAATATATACCACAAAAAGCAGGGGACCCAGTACTGAGCCCTGCGAAATGCCACTTGAAACAACCCTCCAATCGCTAAAACATCCGTCAAAAATTACCCTTTGTTTCCTGCCAGTGAGCCAATTTTGTATCCACCTTGCTGCATTTCCCTGGATCCCGTGGGATTTTATTTTTTTAACCAGTCTGCCATGTGGGACCTTGTCAGAAGCCTTGCTAAAATCCATGTAGACCACATCAACTGCACTACCCTCATCTATCCTGTCTCTCAGAATTGATTCCAATAATTTGCCCACTACTGAGGTTAGACCGACTGGCCTGTAATGATTCGGTCTATCCTTTGCTCCCCTTTTAAACAGAGGTACAAAGTTAGCAGTTCTCCAATCCTCCTACACCACACCTGTATCCAGTGAGGACTGGAAAATGATGGTCAGACATTCCGCTATTTCCTCTCTAGCTTCTTTTAATAGCCTAGGATACATTTCATCTGGCCCTGGTGATTTATCAACTTTCAAGGATGCTAATCCCATTAATACTTCCTCTTTTCCTATGTTTATCACATCCAATACTTCACACTCCACCTCAACTACAATATCTGCATCGTCCCCCTCTTTTGTGAAGACAGACGCAAAATATTCATTAAGAACAATACCAACATCTTCCATCCCTACACATGGGTTACCTTTTTGGTCCTTTGTGGACCCTACTATCTCCTTAGTTATCCTCATACTCTTAATGTATTGATAACACATCTTTGGGTTCACCTTAATTTTTCTTGCCAATATTCTTTCATGCCCTCTCTTTGCTTTCCTAATTTCCTTTTTTATTTCACCCCTCCACTTTTTATACTCCTCTTGGCTTTCTGTAGTATTGAGTTCTCGATGTCGGACATAAGCTTTCCTTTTCTGCCTTATCTTACCCTGTAGGCTCCTTGACATCGATGGGACTCTAGATTTGACCGTCCTACCATTTTTCTTTTTGGGAACATGTTTACTCTGAACCCCTTGAATCTCCCCTTTGAATGCCTCCCACTGCTCTGACACTGATTTACCTTCAAGTAGCTGTTTCCAGTCCACTTTCGCTAAATCACTCCTCAGTTTAGTAAAATTGGCCTTGCCCCAATTGAGAACTCTAACTCCTGTTCTATCTCTGTCTTTTTCCATAATTATGTTAAAACTGACTGAATTATGATCACTACCACCAAAATGCTCTCCCACTGCCACTCCTTCCACTGCCCATCTTCGTTTGCCAAAACTAAGTCTAAAACTGCGCCCTCTTTTTAGGACTTGCTATACACTGGGCAAAATTGTTCTCCTGATTACACCTCAAGAATTCTGCTCCATCAATTCCTTTCACACTAAAACTATCCCACTTAATAGTGGGGTAGTTAAAATCCCCTACTATTACTGCCCTATTGTTCTTGCACTTCTCAGAGATTTGCCTACATATCTGCTCTTCTATCTCCCTCTGACTGTTTGGGGGTCTATAGTACACTTCCAGCAGTGTGATTGCCCCTTTTTTGTTCCTTAGCTCAATCCATATGGCCTCAATTGATGAACCTTCCAACATATCATCTCTCCTCACAGCTGTAATAGTTCCCTTGACCAAAATTGCCACTCCCCCTCCTTTCTTATCCCCCTCCCTATCGCGTCTGAAAACCCTGTAACCAGGAACATTGAGCTGCCATTCTTGTCCCTCCTTAAGCCATGTTTCTGGAATAACTATGATATCATACTGCCATGTGTCTATCTGTGCCCTCAGCTCATCTGCTTTATTTGCTATACCCCTTGCATTGAAATAGCACTGCCAAACTCTTTTTTTTTTAGTTTATAACCCTCATTTCCATAGTTTTCCAGACTCATCCATTAATTTTCTGCCTTCCATTTTCATTTCTAATTTTGTCGCAACTGAGTCTATCTTCAGGTTAGTTAGTTAGTTAGTTTGTTAGTTAGTTAGTTAGAGATACAGCACTGAAACAGGCCCTTCGGCCCACCAAGTCTGTGCCGACCATCAACCACCCATTTATACTAATCCTACACTAATTCCATATTCCTACCATATCCCCACCTGTCACTATATTTCCCTACCACCTACCTATACTAGGGACAATTTATCATGGCCAATTTACCTATCAACCTGCAAGTCTTTGGCATGTGGGAGGAAACCGGAGCACCCGGAGGAAACCCACGCAGACACAGGGAGAACTTGCAAACTCCACACAGGCAGTACCCAGAATTGAACCCAGGTTGCTGGAGCTGTGAGGCTGCGGTGCTAACCACTGCGCCACTGTGCCGCCCAACCCCCTGCCAAACTAGTTTAAATCTTCCCCAACAGCTCTAGCAAAACATCCCACAAGGAACTCAGTCCTGGCTCTGTTCGGGTGCAACCCCTCCGGCCTGTACAGGTCCCATCTCCCCCAGAACCAGTCCCAGGAATCTAATGCCCTCCCTCCTGCACCATCTTTCCAGCCACGCATCGATCTGTCTTATCCTTCTATTTCTATACTCACTTGCGTGTGGCACTGGGAGTAATCCGGAGATTCCTACTTTAGAGGTCCTGTGTGTTAATTTCTTACTTAGCTCCCTCAATTCTGACTGCAGGACCACGTCCCTCTTTCTAGCTATGTCGTTGGTTCCGATGTAGACCACGGCTGTTGGCTGTTCATCCTCCCCCTTCAGGATGCTCTGCAGCCGCTCAGTGACATCCTTGACCCTGGCACCAGGGAGGCAACACATCATCCTGGATTCATGTCTGTGGCCACAGAAATACCTGTCTGTTCCCTTGAATCACCTCTCACTATGGCGGTCTTCTCCTACCTGAAACTGTTACAATGTTACTATGTTACAAAATGAAAATTGACTTTACCGCTGATATTTATTCAATCCTTTACATTTCTGCTTCTGCTATCTTCTATGCCAATTTTTCAAATCCATTTCAGATGTCGCACTTTAGCCTTTAGCACATTAACTTTCTACCTTTTGCCCCACATGCTCCTGGTACCACTGAACTGGAAATTTTTTCCTTCATTGCTAAAGGGATTGAGTTTAAAAGCAGAGAGGTTATTTTGCAGCTGTATAGGGTACTGGTGAGGCCGCACCTGGAGTACTGTGTGCAGTTTTGGTCTCCTTACTTGAGAAAGGATATATTGGCACTGGAGAGGGTGCAGAGGAGGTTCACTAGGTTGATTCCGGAGTTGAGGGGGTTGGCTTATGAGGAGAGACTGAGTAGATTGGGATTATATTCATTGGAGTTCAGAAGAATGAGGGGGGATCTTATAGAAACATATAAAATCATGAAGGGAATAGATAAGATACAAGTAGAGAGGATGTTTCCACTGGCAGGTGAAGCTAGGACAAGAGGGCATAGCCTCAAGATTAGAGGGAGCAGATTTAGGACTGAATTAAGAAGGAACTTCTTCACCCAGAGGGTTGTTAATCTATGGAATTCCTTGCCCAGTGAAGTAGTTGACGCTTCTTCAGTAAACGTCTTTAAAGCTAAGGTAGATATCTTTTTGAACAATAAAGGAATTAAGGGATACGGTGGGAGAGCGGGTAAGTGGATCTGAGTCCACGAAAAGATCAGCCATGATCTTATTGAATGGCGGAGCAGGCTCGAGGGGCCGAACGGCCTACTCCTGCTCCTAGTTCTTATGATCTTATGGTCTTATGAACTGTTTCTGGAAAATTAAAATACTTGAGTCACTCCTTTATCCTGTGGGTCCTGTCAACTGCACATCTGTCATGAGGAATCTGAGAGATGGGGAATATGACTCCTGAAAAGTGCTTCAATAAACACAAACTTCACAATACATGAATGGTCTCTTTTTAAATAGATGTCCCTTTGGATCTTTGATTGTTTCTTCCATTAAAGAGATGGAACATATTGGGTCAGGTCAGATAGATGAACATGATTCTGGTCTGTCTAAAGTTGCCAATTCCAAATGATTGTATCTCTATATTATGTCATTTTCCAAATACTATATACATCAACAGACTTAAATTTTAAAGCATATTCTCTGAACTTGGCACAGCAGGGGATTTAATGCCTTCAGTGTCCCATTTATAGCACATTGGGGTTAATGTGTTTGTGTTACATTCTTGTATCTTCTATTTTACTACAGCTGCTAACCCATTTAAAATAAGTCCCAGTTAAAGCAATTAACACTGTATGAACTAATACATTTATTAACGAGTTAGGCGAGTATCTGGATAGAAATAGGATTGAGAGCGATAAGGACAAGTGTCATTAGGGACAAGGAAATCCATTGTGAAACGTGGTGGTTTCTGAGCTTAATGCAAAGAAACAATTATACAGTGGCTTAGCGTGTTCACAAAGAGTTTCATTTCCAACGAATTACTTTTTGAGATGTAGTTACTGTTGTTACATAGGTAAAAGGGCAGCCAATTTCCACACAGCAAGATCTCACAAACAGCAAATGAAATGAATGACCATTCAATCAGGCTTCAGTGGTATTGTTTGAGTGAAGAACATTAGCCAGGAAAGTGTCAGTTATTTCAATGCCCCATGGAATTTTCTGTCACCATCTGAATGGGTAGATAGGGGCCTCTGTTTCACATTCCATCCAACGGACAGCAGCTCCAACTTTGCAGCTGGTTGGAAATAAGGATTAGATTGGAGTTCTGCTTGATTTACCTTTGAGGTACAGGAAGCAAATTGCAGAGCTTTTCTTCAGAACCTAAATGGCTTTTGTGAAGTCTATAGAGCAGAATGAAAATAGGCTATGGCTGGAATGGGGTCCAAAGGATTAGCTTCTTGGCTGTTCTTTATTTATTATATTGTCATTAAAGAGAGACCTGCATATAAATATATATATTATAGAGAGATAGAATTGAACTACTGGATAGTTCAGTTCCCAGATGACTGACCAACAGGTTTAGGTACATCCTTGGCAATACATAGCAGCGGAGAGGAGCAGACCTACAGGAGGAACATGGAACGGGGAGCAGTTAAATACAGCCCATGGATCGCAGCCTACAGCACTTACCTTCCAGGAAAGCAGTGGAGATGAGTCCAGAGGCGCCTGAGTTTGGAAAAACAAGTGAACAGTGACATCACAGGAAAGCTGCCAAGTGATTGATTGGTGAGTAACTGCTGTTAGGGAGTATCAATAAATATTTGGGATAGTAGACTACTGTTAGGTTGCGTGTGGTAAGCTTTTAATTTAATTTAATTTTAATTTATTTTAATTTAAATCAAACATAGCATCAAACATCACAGGCAAGCAGGCAGGTGATTGGTTTGGGAAGAAGCTACCTGTTTGGTGAGTATCTGGTAAGTGATTAAGGTCCATTCTAATCCCAACGTTTAAAATAGTAAAGGAACTAATGGTAAGCTTAAGAAAATATGTAAACAAAAAGGAAAATAAATAATTGAATAAAATAGTTAAGTAGTTAATTAAAACACATTAAGGATGACAGGACATGTGATGTGTCATGGCTGCAGCATGTGGGAACTATTGGATGCCAGTGTAATCCAGGGCAAACACATCTGCAATAAGTGTTTGCGGCTTGAAGAGCTTTGGCTCAGAGTCATTGAACTGGAGTCCGAGCTGCAGACACTGCGACACATCAGGAAGGGGGAAAGTTACCTAGACATTTTGTACCAGGAGGCGGTCACACCCATTAGGATAGGGCCTTCTGATTTGGTCAGTGGTCAGGGACAGGAGAAAGTGGCTGCAGCTGAGGCAAGTAAGGGGACCCAGAGGGCAGGAGTGCAGGAGCCTCAGCCTTTGCAATTGTCCAACAGGTTTGAAGTTCTTTTAGCTTGTTTGGATGAGGGTGGGGGCTGCAGGGTGGATGGGCAACCTGACCATGACACCAAGGTACAGGAAGCCATTCAAGTGGAGGGAGAAAAAAGGAATGTAGTGGTAGAAGGGGACAGTATAGTTAGGGGGATTGACACTGTTCTCTGCAGCAAAGAGTGAGAGTCCAGACGGCTGTGTTGCCTGCTCGGTGCCGGGGTTCGGGACATCTACTCAGGGCTGGAGAGGAACTTACAGTGGGGGGGGATGGATCCAGTCATCATGGTCCATGTAGGTACCAGCGGCATAGGCAGGACAAGGAAAGAGGTTCTGCATAGTCAGTATGAGGAACTTGGCATCAAATTAAGAAGCAAAACCTCAAAGGTAATAATCCCTGAATTATTACCTGAGCCACATACAAATTGGAGTAGGGAAAATAAGATTAGAGAAATGAATGCATGGCTCAAAGACTGGTGTGGTAGAAGTGGGTTCCGGTTCATGGGACACTGGCACCAGTATTGGGGAAAGTGGTGGCTGTACCGTTGGGACAGTCTACACCTGAACAGTGCTGGGGCTGGTGTTCTAGCGAGCTGCATAATGAGGGAAGTAGAGAGGGTTTCAAACTGAATAGTGGGGGCAAGGGATCAAATTTGGAAAGATATGGTGACAAGGCAAGAGAGAAAGGTATTATTATGGGAAATGATTCAACAGATCGTGGCAGGAAGGGACAGAACATACAAATCACAGAATCACAGAATAATACAGTGCAGAAGAGGCCCTTCGGCCCATCGAGTCTGCACCGATGCATTAAAACACCTGACCTGTCTACCTAATCCCATTTGCCAGCACTTGGCCCATAGCCTTGAATGTTATGACGTGCCAAGTGCCAATCCAGGTACTTTTTAAAGGATGTGAGGCAATCTGCCTCTAACACCCTCCCAGGCAGGGCATTCCAGACTGTCACCACCCTCTCGGTAAAAAGTTCTTCCTCAAATCCCCCTTAAACTTTCCGCCCCTCACCTTAAACTTGTGACTTCTCGTAGCTGACCCTTCAACTAAGGGGAACAGCTGCTCCCTATCCAGCCTGTCCATGTCCCTCATAATCTTGTACACCTCGATCAGGTCACCCCTCAGTCTTCTCTGCTCCAGTGAAAACAACCCAAGCCTATCCAACTTCTCTTCATAGCTTAAATGTTCCATCCCAGGCAACAGCCTGGTTAATCGCCTCTGCACCCCCTCCAATGCAATCACATCCTTCCTATAATGTGGCGACCAGAATTTCACACAGTACTCCAGCTGTGGCCTTACCAAAGTTCTGTACAACTCCAACATGACCTCCCTGCTTTTGTAATCTATGCCTCGATTGATAAAGGCAAGTGTCCCATGCCTTTTTCACCACCCTATTAACCTGCCCTTCTGCCTTCAGAGATCTATGGACAAACACGCCAAGGTCCCTTTGTTCCTCGGAACTTCCCAGTGTCAGGCCATTCATTGAATACTTCCGTGTCACATTACTCCTTCCAAAGTGTATCACCTCACACTTTTCAGCATTAAATTCCAGCTGCCACTTTTCTGTTCATTTGACCATCCCGTCTATATCTTCCTGTAACCTAAGACACTCCACCTCACTGTTAACCACTCGGCCAATCTTTGTGTCATCCGCGAACTTACTGATCCTACCCCCCACATAATCATCTATGTCGTTTATATAAATGACAAACAATGGGGGACCCAGCACAGATCCCTGTGGTACGCCACTGGACACTGGCTTCCAGTCACTAAAACAGCCGTCTGTCATCACTCTGTGTCTCCTACAGCTAAGCCAATTTTGAATCCACCTTATCAAGTTACCTTGTATCCCGTGTGCATTTGCTTTCTTGACAAGTCTCCCATGTGGGACCTTGTCAAAGGCTTTGCTGAAATCCATGTTAACTATACCAACTACACTACCCTCATCTACACACCTGGTCACATGCTCAAAAATTTCAATCAAATTTGTTAGGCATGACCTCCCTCTGACAAAGCCATGCTGACTATTCCTAATCATATTTTGCCTCTCCAAGTGGTGATAGATTCTCTCCTTCAGAATCTAAGAGCAAATTAACAGATAAGGCTAGAGATTATGAAAATAATAAAAGGACAAAACTAAAGGTTCTGTATCTGAATGCACGTAGCATTCGAAACAAAACAGATGAACTGAGAGCACAAATAGAAATAAATAAGTACGATCTGATAGCCATTACAGAGACATGGCGGCAGGACGACATAGATTGGGACCTGAATATTGAAGGGTACATGGCATTTAGGACAGACAGGAAGCTAGGAAAAGGTGGATAGGTAGCTCTGTTAATTAATGATGGTATTAGCGCAATAGAGAGGGATGACCTAAGTTCAGGAGACCGAGCTGTCGAAGCAGTTTGGGCAGAGATGAGAAATCATAAAGGCAAGAAGTCACTTGTGGGAGTGGTGTACAGGCCACCTAACATTAACCACACTGTAGGACGGGGTATAAAGGAAGAAATAATGGCAGCTTGTCAGAAAGGTACAGCGATAATTATGTGGGATTTATAGACTGGAAAAATCAGATGGGCAGAGGTAGTCTGGATGAGTAGTACATAGAATGTTTTTGGGATAATTTCTTGAAATAATAGGTTCTGGAGCCTTATCTTATTCAAACATATAAGATTTTAAGGGGGCTTGACTGTGTAGATGTTGAGAATATGTTTTCACTGGTGGAGGAATCTCGAACTAGGGGACATAGTTACAGAATAAGGGGGTACACATTTAAAACTGAGATGCGAAGGTATTTCTTCTCTCAGAGGGTGGTGAATCTCTGGAATTCTCTACCCCAGAGAGTTGTGGAGACCAGATCACTAAATGTATTTAAGGAGGAGGTAGATAGATTTTTGAAATCTCGGGGAGTCGAGGGTTATGCGGAGCAGGCTCGAAAGAGGAGTTGAAGCCTGGGACAGATCAGCCATGATCTTATTGAATGGCGGGGCAGGCTTGAGGGGTTGAATGGCCTACTCCTGCTCCTATTTCTTATGTCCTTATGGAGCCAACCAGAGAGCAGGCTATACTAGACCTGGTATTGTGAAACGAGATGGGATTAATTAATGACCTCATAGTTAAGGCGCCCCTAGGTAGCAGCGATTATAATATGATTGAATTTTACATTCAGTTTGAGGGAGAGAAGAGTGGGTCCAAGACTAGTATTTTAACTTAAATAAGGGCAATTATGAGGGCATTAAAGCAGAGCTGGCTAAAGGGAACTGGCAAATCAAGTTAAGGGATAGATCAATAGAGATGCAGTGGCAGACATTTAAGTGGGTATTTCAGAGTACACAGAATAGATACATTTCAACGAGAAAGAAAAATTCCAAGGGTGGGACCCACCATCCTTGGTTAACTAAACAGATAAAGATAGTATGAAACTTAAAGAAAAAGCCTATAATTGCACAAAGATGGGAGGCAGGTCAGAAGATTGGACAGAATATAAAAAACAGAAAAGAATGACTAAAAGATTGATAAGGATGGTAAAATTAGAGTACAAGAGAAAGCTAGCTAGAAATATAAAGGAAGATAGTAAGAGTTTCTATAGATATTTTAAAAAGAAAAGATTTAACAAAGTTAGCGTGGTCCTATATAAAGTGAGTCTGGGGAATTAACAATGGATAATAAGGAGATGGCAAATGAATTGAACAGGTATTTTGCACCGGTCTTCGCTATAGAGGATACAAGTAACATCCCAGAATTAACTGTAAGTCAGGAAATGGAAGGGAGGGAGGTACTCAAGAAAATTACAATCACCAGGGAAGTGGTACTGAACAAATTGTTGGAGCTGCGGGCTGACAAGTCCCCGGATCCTGATTGACTTCATCCTCAGATGCTAGAAGAAGTGGCTAGTGAGATATTTGATGCGTTAGTTTTGATTTTCCAAAATTCCCTAGATTTGGGGAAGGTTCCATTAGATTGGAAAATAGTGAATTTAAGTCCTTTATTCAAAAAGGGAGGGAGACGGAAAGCAAGAAACTACAGGCCAGTTAGCTTAACATCTGTCTTAGGGAAAATGTTAGAAGCTATTATTAAAGACGTTATAGCACGGCATTTAGAAAAATGCAAGGTAATTAGGCAGAGTCAACATGGTTTTGTGAAAGGGAAATCATGTTTAACCAATTTATTGGAGTTCTTTGAGCGAGTTACATGTGCTGTGGATAAAGGGGAACCAGTGGATGTATTATACTTAGATTTCCAGAAGGCATTTGATAAGCTTATTGCAGAAAATAAAAGCTCACGGTGTAGGGGATAACATATTGGCATGGACAGAAGATTGGCTAGCTAACAGGAAAAGAGAGTCGGCATAAATGGGTCATTTTCTGATTGGCGAGATGTAACGAGTGGTGTGCCACAGGGATCTATGTTGGGGCCTCAACTTCTAACAATTTATAAAAATGACATAGATGAAGGGACCGAAGGTATGGTTGCTAAATCTGCCGATGACACAAAGATAGGTCAGTAAGTAACTTGTGAAGAAGACATAAGGGGGCTACAAAGGGATATAGATAGGTTAAGTGAGTGGGCAAAGACCTGGCAAATGGAGTATAATGTGGAAAAATGTGAAATTGTCCACTGTGGCAGGAAGAATAAAAAAGCATATTATCTAAATGGTGAGAGATTGCAGAGCTTTGAGATGCAGAGTGATCTGGGTGTCCTAGTGCATGAATCACAAAAGGTTAGTGTGCAGGTACAGCACATAATTAGGAAAGCTAATAGAATGTTATCGTTTATTGCGAGGGGAATTGAATACAAAAGTAGGGAGGTTTTGCTTCAGCTATACTGGGCATTGGTGAAACCACATCTGGAGTACTGTGTACGGTACTGGTCTCCTTATTTAAGGAAGTATGTAAATGCGTTGGAGGCAGTACAGAGAAAGTTTACTAGACTAATACCTGGAATGGGTGGGCTGTCTTACGAGGAAAGATTGAATAGGCTAAGTTTGTATCTGCTGGAATTTAGAAGAGTAGGAGGCCACTTGATTGAAACCTATAAGATCCTGAGGGGTCTTGACAGGGTGGATGTGGAAAGAATGCTTCCCCTGGTGGGAGAATCTAGAACTAGGGGTCACTGCTTAAAAATAAGGGGTCGTTCATTTAAGATAGAGATGAGGAGAAATTTTTTCTCTGAGGGTCGTGAGTCTTTGGAATTCTCTTCCTCAAAAGGCGGTGGAAGCTGATTCTTTGAATATTTTTAAGGCAAAGGTAGATAGATTCTTGATAAGCAAGGGAGTGAAAGGTTATCGGTGTTAGGTGGAAATGTGGAATAATCAGTTCGGCCATGAACTTATTGAATGGCAGAGGAGGCTCAAAGGGCCAAGTGGCCTACTCCTGCTCCTAATTCGTATGTTTGTATGTTCGTATGTGTGTAAATAGCTGGATTATAGCATCTCAACAATTGGCAGACTAAAACGGGTAGAAAATTAAGTATTAATAATAAGGAACAAGTGAGCAGCTGGTGAGTATTATCTTTTTTTTGAGTAAGTTTTATTTTAACGAGTGAATTCTATTATTAATAAGATTTATTAGTACTAGTAAGGTTTTATTAATAATTCTAAGGTGTTGTAGTATTGGTAAGGTTTCTTTTTTTTTTAGCAGTAGCAAAGGGTCAACTAATAAATAAAGGAATGGCAGGGGTGCTTCAACCTCGAGCGTGCCCCTCCTGTGCTATGTGGGAGCTCCAGGATGCTTCCCATATCCTGAAGAACCATTTGTGCAGGAAGTGTTGTCAATTGCAGCAGCCTGAGCTCTGGGTTTTGGAACTTGAGCGGCAGCTGGCGATACTGTGGTGCATTCATGAGGATGAGAGCTACGTGGAAAGCACGTTTATAGATGTGGTCACCACACAGTTTAAGAGTATGCAGGGAGAGAGGGAATGGGTGATCACAGACAGTCAAAAAATATCAGGCAGGTAGCGCAGGAGACCCTGAGTGCATCTCACTCTCCAACAGGTATTCAGTTCTAAATAAGGAGGAAAGAGATGCTTCACCTGGGGAGTGCAGCCAGTGCCAGGTCCAGGGCACCACTGGTGGCTCAGCTGCACAGGAGGATACAGGAAAGACTGGAAGAGCCATGGTGATCAGTGATTCAATAGTCAGGGGAACAGACAGGCGTTTCTGTGGCTGCAGACATGAATCCAGGATATGTTGCCTCCCTAGTGCCAGGGTCAAGGATGTCACTGAGCGGCTGCAGAGCATCCTGAAGGGGGAGGGTGAACAGCCAGCAGTCGTAGTCCACGTCGGAACCAACAACATAGGTAGAATGAGGGATGTGGTCCTGCAGTCAGACCCAGGTAAGAAATTAGCAAGCAGGACCTCTAAAGTAGCAATCTCTGGATTACTCCCAGTGCCATGCACAAGTGAGTATAGAAATAGAAGGATGACAGATGAATGCGTGGCTGGAAAGATGGTGCAGCAGGGAGGGCTGGGACATTGGGTCCGGCTCTGGGGGAGATGGGACCTGTACAGGCTGGAGGGGTTGCACCCGAACAGAGCCGGGACTGAGTTCTTTGTGGGACGTTTTGCTAGTGCTGTTGGGGAAGATTTAAATTAGTTGGGGATGGGGACCTGAGGATAGACTCAGTTGGGACAAAATCAGAAATGAAAATGGAAAGCAGAAAATTAATGGATGAGTCTGGAAGACAGAGGAAACAAAGGTTAGAAAATTAAAAAATGTTTGGCAGTGCTCAAGGGTATCTATTTCAATGCAAGGAGTATAGCAAATAAAGCAGATGAGCTGAGGGCACAGATAGATACGTGGCAGTATGATATCATAGTTATTCCAGAAACATGGCTTAAGGAGGGACAGGAATGGCAGCTCAACGTTCCTGGTTACAGGGTTTTCAGACGCGATAGGGAGGGGGATAAGAAAGGAGGGGGAGTGGCAATTTTGGTCAAAGAAACTATTATAGCTGTGAGGAGAGATGATATGTTGGAAGGTTCATCAAATGATGCCATATGGATTGAGTTAAGGAACAACAAAGGGGCAATCACACTGCTGGGAGTTTACTATAGACCCCCAAACAGTCAGAGGGAGATAGAAGAGCAGATATGTAGGCAAATCTCTGAGAAGTGAAAGAACAATAGGGCAGTAATAATAGGGGATTGTAACTACCCCAATATTAAGTGGGATAATTTTAGTGTCAAAGGAATTGAGGGTGCAGAATTCTTGAGGTGCATTCAGGAGAACAATTTTGCCCAATACATAGCAAGCCCAACAAGAGAAGGCGCCATTTTAGATTTAGTTTTAGGAAATGAAGATGGGCAGATGGAAGGAGTGGCAGTGGGAGAGCATTTTGGAGTTGTGATCATAATTCAGTCAGTTTTAACATAATTATGGAAAAGGACAGAGATAGAACAGGAGTTAGAGTTCTCAATTGGGGCAAGGCAAATTTTACTAAACTGAGGAGTGATTTAGTGAAAGTGGACTG
Source organism: Heterodontus francisci (assembly GCF_036365525.1). Classification (NCBI taxonomy): domain Eukaryota; kingdom Metazoa; phylum Chordata; class Chondrichthyes; order Heterodontiformes; family Heterodontidae; genus Heterodontus; species Heterodontus francisci. The sequence continues at coordinate 47,306,977 of NC_090371.1, forward strand.
GAAACAGCTACTTGAAGGGAAATCAGTGTCAGAACAGTGGGAGGCATTCAAAGGGGAGATTCAAGAGGTTCAGGGTAAACATGTTCCCATAAAGAAAAAGAGTGGGACGGTCAAATCTAGAGCCCCATCGATGTCAAGGAGCCGACAGGGTAAGATAAGGCAGAAAAGAAAAGCTTACGTCTGACACCAAGAACTCAATACTACAGAAAGCTGAGAGGAGTATTGAAAATGGAGAAGTGAAATCAAAAAGGAAATTAGGAAAGCAAAGAGAGGACATGAAAGAATATTGGCAAGCAAAATCAAGGTGAACCCAAAGATGTTTAATCAATACATTAAGAATAAGAGGATAACTAAGGAGAAAAAAGACCAAAAGAAAAGACCAAAAAGGTAACCTATGTGCAGGGGCGGAAGATGTTGGTATTGTTCTTAATGAATACTTTGCATCTGTCTTCACAAAAGAGGGGGATGATGCAGATATTGTAGTTAAGGAAGAGGGGTGTGAAGTATTGGATGTGGTAACATAGGGAGAATGGAAGTATTCATGGGATTAGCATCCTTGAAAGTTGATAAACCACCAGGGCCAGATGAAATGTATCCTAGGCTATTAAAAGAAGCAAGAGAGGAAATAGCGGAAGGTCTGACGATCATTTTCCAGTCCTCACTGGATACAGGTGTGGTACCAGAGGATTAGAGAACTGCTAACATTGGATAGAGTGGAGGTGAAGGGTCTATTCACCTTAGCAGAGAGGTCAGTGACGAGGGGGCATAGATTTAAAGTGATTGGTAGAAAAATTAGAGGGGAGATGAAGAAAAATGTTTTCACCCACTGGGCGGTGGGGGTCTGGAACTCACTGCCTGAAAGGGTAGTTGAAGCAGAAACCCTCGTCTCATTCAAAAGGAGTCTGGATATGCACCTCAAGTACCGTAATCTGCAGGTCTACGGACCAAATGCTGGAAGGTGCGATTAGAATGCGTGGTTCACTTTACTGCCAGCACAGACATGATGGGCCAAGTGGCCTCTTTCTGTGCCTTAAACTTTCTATGATTCTATGATTCTATTCATATGATATTATTCTGTAGCCATAATGCTCATTAACATGAATTACAGTGTACAATTGTGCATGAAGATGTTCGACATCTTTATCAACATATTTCCAAAATCTGATTTGCTTCTTTGGTTATTTAGAAGGTATCAGTGAAAGCCACAATCAGGTAAACCATTACATTAAACAGACATCATCCCTGTCATTTAGTTATAATTCCAGCATTTCATGTGCTTTCTAATCGGAGATTTTACGGTTCACAAAATGCCCGACTGGGACCCGATTAAAGATTTAGAAGAAACCAAGAAAATCTGATGGGATTTGGGTTGAATCCTGAGTTTTACGTTTCCCATTCATAAGCTTTTAAGTACTTATAGCCCATTATTTTCTGTCTTCATAGCACTTCTTTGGCAGTGGGAAACAAGAGAGAAAAGGGGAAAGCAATCACTGGGCAGAGACTTTTTTCTCAATGGTTATCAGATTTGCATAATACAGGTTTTTGTTTTCTATTTTTTAAGAGGAAAGATTTTTACAGATAATACAATACCTTTATGGATTTACATTGAAAAATTAAAATGGGGGCACTCAGTAGAAATGCTAAGAGCAGTAACTTCCACCTTGGAACAGTAAAGTCTTGCGCTTGCTATCCTTTGTGTTTGTGTGCTCACATATTCTAACTTTGTAATAATCAAGGTTTTTAAAACGGCAAAAATATGTTGAGCTCAGACAACCGTATCTCAAAGAAATTCTAGCAATTGTCGTTTTACCTAATAACTTAAAATTGCTAACTACTTGTGTTTTTATTAATTGTTGCTGGGTGAGGACCTTTCTCCCTCACAATATTCTAATTTCAGCTGTGAAAGACCAGATGGGCATCAATCGGCACCGATTTTACTTGGTATAGCGCCTTCCCTTAGTTTCTAACTAATTGTTTCTATAATAATGAAAATCCACATTTTGATTGGTTTATGCTTTGTCCTTTTTTTAATCTACATTCAATAAAATATGTTTATTGTATTTTATTCCCTCAATTTAATTCATTTGATGCCTATATTTTTGCTCCATTTTTATACCATGGATTTGGGCTGAATGTTTAGACACTGATGGTGATGGATGAGTGTGAAATTTCGTGCCACCGGCCGGCGTTTTGATTCCCCGCTTCCATCCACCCCCGGGCCATTTTCCCAGAGGCAGGATGGGGGGTTGGAGGGAGTGGGCAGCAAGGCTACCCACCTTCAAGCAGCGGATAGCCAACTCACCTTCCTAACAGCATTGTGAATGTACCTACTGTTGTACGATCGCTTTATAAGTGATGTCCCTTTAAAAACTCAGTATGCTAATGAGCAAAGTACCAGGATGTAGTCATGTGACTAGAAGCCACAGTCACTCTGCACCGTAACACCCTGGACAAAGCTTCTGTATATAGTTTGCTCTGTATTGTATGTCCAGTTTAATAAACCTTCTTGAGATCTTCAATGAACTGGAATACATGTACTTCATTGTGTTGCTTAAGATAACACAAAGAAACTCATGACACCTACACCCCAAGGACTGCAGTTCAAGAAGGCAGCTCACCACCTTCTCAAGGGCAATTAGGATGGGCAATAAATGCTGGCCGAGCCAGCGATGCCCACATCCCATGAATGAATAGAAAAAATGGTCTATTAAGGCCTATTGTTGGAGGCCAACTAGGAATTTCCAATCAGCTTCCAGGTCCCCACAGGCATCAGGGATTATTGCAGCTGCCTGGAGGTGGCCTCCAGGTGGCAGACCAGGGGTCCAGCACTCCAGGCAGCCTAAGAGGCACCCCCGTACCTGCCTGGCTTCAGTTGCAGCCATAGGCTGCCCTGTGGAAGAGATCCCCCCTGCCTCCCCAACAAGGGTGGCCTGGCTGTTTGATCTATTTTTTTACTTTAAATTTAAAGATGTTGGAGAGAGGGCATCTCTAGCTTGGAGAACCCTCTCCCTCACTTACCTGCCATGGCATCCTGCTGCTGCTTTCAAGCTGGAGGGCCTCCTATTGGCCCTCTAGCTTCAAGAGCCAGCCTTAAGGACTGCGAGCCTACCCTCTGGCCATTAATGGGCCAATTCAGGGAAAATCAGAGGTGAGTAACTATTCCCCACACAGTGTGGGCTTCTGACCCCCATTTGCGCCTGCTGGCGGGGTCCTGAAGCCCACAGGGAAAATGCTGCCCATTGTCTAGTTGATGTGCTCCCAGGTATCCACCAAAGCAGGTCTTGAGCTGGCTGCTTGGAGATGCTCAAAAGCAGTGACCCAGGGTGACCATTCTCTGGTTTTCTATTCCTTCCTTAGTGGGGATACATAGCCTTTTCTAAGACACTAGGGCACAATAGTGCAGTGGTTATGTTACTGGACTATTAATTTAGAGAACATACATTCAAATTCCACAATGGCAGTTTGAGAATTTGAAAACAGTTTAAAGTCAAAAATTACCATGAACTTGTCAGATAGAAACATAGGAACAGGAGCAGGCCCTTTTGCCCCTCAAGCCTGCTCCTCCATTCACTGAGATCATGGCTGATCTGTGACATAACTCCACATACCTGCTTTTGCCCCATATCCCTTAATACCTTTGGCTATCAAAAATCTATCAATCACAGATTTAATATTTACCATTGATCTAGCCTCAATTGCCATTTGCGGAAGAGAGTTCCAAACTTTTACAACCTTTTGAGTGGAGAAATGTTTCTTCATTTCACTCATGAAAGACCTGGCTCTAATTTTTACACTATGCCCCCAGGCTTCGACTCCCCAACCAGCAGAAATAGTTTCTCTCTATCTACCCTATCTGTTCCCCTTAATATCTTGAAAACTTGGATCAATTCACTCCTTAACCTTCTAAATTCCAGGGAATACAACTCTAGTTTGTGTAATAAGAGCAAAATACTGCGGACGTTGCAACTCTGAAATGAGAACAGAAAGTGCCGAAAATACTCAGCAGGTCAGGCAGCATCTGTGTAGAGAGAAACAGGGTTAACATTTCAGGTCTGTGACCCTTCATCAGAACTGGCAAAAGTTAGAAATGTAACAGCCTCTGAGCAAGTGAAAGGGGGGAGGGGAGAAGAAGAACAAGAGGGAAGGTCTGTGATAGGACAGTGGAGGGGGGAGAGATTAAATGACAGAGGTTATGTCAGAATGCAAATTGAATGCTAGATAATTGTAGTGAAAGACAATGCATGAGTCCCGGGAGAGTGCTAATTACAGAATAATGAACAGCTCTGTCCAAAAGCAAAAACATGAAAAACAAGTTTAAGAATAGTACATGGCTAAAAAATAAATGATTAAAGAATGAAATTATATAAAAATAATAAATGAATAATAAAAAATAATGGTGGTCTGAAATTATTGAACTCAATGTTGAGTCCAGAAGGCTGTAGAGTGCCTAATTGGAAGATGAGAGCCTGTTCCTCCAGCTTGCATTGAGCTTCACTGGAACATTGCAGCAGGCCGAGGACAGAAATGTGGGTGTGAGAGCAGGGTGTTGAATTAAAATGGCAAGCAACCAGAAGTTTGGGATCATGCTTGTGGACTGAGTGGAGGTGTTCTGCAAAGCTGTAATGTAGAGGAGACCACATTGTGAGCAGCAAATACAGTGGACCAAATTGAAAGAAGTACAAGTAAATCGCTGCTTCACCTGAAAGGAGTGTTTGGGGCCTTGGATGGTGAGGAGAGAGGAGGTAAAAGGGCAGGTATTACACCTCTGCGATTGTAGGGGAAGGTGCCATGGGAAGGGGACGAGGTGTCGAGGGCGATGGAGGAGTGGACCAGGATGTTGTGGAGGGAACAGTCCCTTCAATATGCTGACAGGGGAGGGGAGGGGAGGGGAGGGGAAGATGCTTTGGTAGTGGCATCATGCTAGAGGTGGCAGAAATGGTGGAGGATGAGCCTTTGGATGTGGAGGCTGGTGGGCCGGAAAGTGAGGACAAGGGGGACCCTGTCGTGGTTCTGCGAGGGAGGAAAAGGGGTGAGGGCAGAAGTGCGGGAAATGGGTCGGACAAGGTTGAGGGTCCTGTCAATCACAGTGCAGGGGAATCCTCGGCTGAGGAAAAAGGAAGACATATCAGAAGCACTGTTGTGGAAGGTTGCATCATTGCAACAGATGCATCGGAGACGGAGAATGTAATGGAATCCTTACAGGAGGCAGGGTGTGAGGAAGTATAGTTGAGGTAGCTGTGGGAGTTGGTGGGCTTATAATAAATACTAGCAGACAGCCTGTCCCCAGAGATGGAGACAGAGAAGTCGGCGAAGGGAAGTGTTGGAGATGGACCATGTGAAGGTGAGAGAAGGGTGGAAATTGGAAGCAAAGTTGATGAAGTTTTCCAAGTTCGGGGTGAGAGCAGGAAACGACACTGATGTAGTTTGTGTAATCTCTCCTCGTAACTTAATTGTAAAAACCTAACTGGTTCACTAATGTCCTTTAGGGAAGGAAACCTGCCACCCTAACTGGTCTGGTCTATATGTAACTCCAATCCCACGTCAATGTGATTGACTCTTAACTACCCTCTTAAGTGACCATTCAGTTGTATCAAACTGCTTAGAGTGGGTCAAGAAGGTGGCCCACCAATATCTTCTCGTGAGCAACAAATGCACTGAGTGTTGGAGGGCACAGAGTGTGAAGAAGGGAGTTTGGTAAGTGAGTGGATTTTAAGGGTTAATCTCTCTGAAGTCTAGTTTTTTTGTTGCTATTTAGCAATTAATTGAAATTACTGTTTATGTTAAGAGGTAAGTTAGGTTTCTTACAGTTTTAAACAAGGATATATAAGCTCTCTGAGAGTAGCTGTAGGCTAGTTAATTAGATAGCTCGTTTAAACTGGTTTCTGAGCTCTAGCAGAGCTGACACAGCATTGTTTACAGGGAGCACAAATTCAGGCAACTCTCAGTGTTGCTTGTCTGCATTGAGTATTGCTGGAGGCACAGAGAGTGAAGAAAGGAGTTTGGTAAGTGATGGAGTTCGGTAAAGAGTGAACTATAATTTGAGAGAAAATAAATTTGTTTGCACTGACAGCTACTTTGAGTGCACAGAGTGAGGTAATTCAATGAGGGAGGGGCTCCTTTCTTTTTCTACCTTTTTTCAGCCTCCAGGAGCTGCCTCTCTTTTCGCTACAGAGGAAGAAGCTGATTGGTGAGTAACTGGTAAGTTATTCTAATTCTAATTGTAATAAATAGTTTTTAAAGTTACAATATGGCAGGTTAGCTTGGCATGGTGGAATGTACATCCTGCAGTATGTGGGAAGGCATGGATGCACCATATGTCCTAGACAAACACATCTGCAGGCAGTGTGAGCAGTTGTAGAAGTTTGAGCTCTGGGTTTCGGAATCGAGCGGTGGCTGGAGTCACTGTTGTGCATCCACGAGGCAGAGGACTACAATGATAGCACGTATAGGGAGGTGGTCAGGCCGCAGGTTAGGAGCATGCAGGCAGAGAGGGAATGGGTGACCACCAGGCAGTCTAGGAGAACCAGGCAGGCAGTGCAGGAGTCCCCAGAGTCTATCTTGCTTGCTAATCAGTTTTACATTTTGGATACTGGTGAGGGCGATGGTTCCTCAGGTGGGTGCAGCCAGAGCAAAGTCCGTGGCACTACTGGTGGCTCAGCTGCACAGGAGGGGTGGAAGAAGAATGCAAGAGCAATAGCGATAGGGGATTTGATAGTCAGGGGTTCAGACAGGCATTTCTGCGGCAGTAAACGTGACTCCAGGACGGTGTGTTGCCTCTCTGGTGCCAGGGTCAAGGATGTCATGGAGCAGCTGCAGGACATCCTTCTGGGGGAGGGTGAACAGCCAGAGTCATGGTCCACATTGGTACCAATGACATAGGTAGGAAAAGGGATGAGATCCTGAAAGCAGATTTTAGGGAGTTAGGAAGGAAATTAAAAAGCAGGACTTCAAGAGCAGTAATCTCAGGATTACTATAGCCTCTGGAGCAGTTCCTACAGATTGGAGGGTAGCTAATGTAACCCCACTATTTAAAAAGGGAGGTAGAGAGAAAGCAGGGAATTATAAACCAGTCAGCCTGATGTCGGTAGTGGGGAAAATTCTAGAGTTCATTATCAAAGATGTAATAGCAGAGCACTGAGAGAACAGTGGTAGAATCAGGCAGAGTCAGCATGGATTTACGAAAGGGAAATCATGCTTGACAAATCTACTAAAATTCTTCAAGGATGTAACTAGTAGAGTTGATGAGGGAGAACCAGTGGATGTGGTTTACTTGGAATTTCAGAAGGCTTTCAACAAAGTCCCACATAAGAGATTAACATGTAAAATTAAAGCGCATGGGATTGGGGGTAGTGTATTGCGATGGATAGAAAATTGGTTGGCAGACAGGAAACAAAGAGTAGGGATAAATGGGTCTTTTTCTGAATGGCAGGCAGTGACTAATGGGGTACCGCAGGGATCGGTGCTAGGACCCCAGCTATTCACAATATATATTAACGATTTAGATGAGGGAACTAAATGTAATATCTCCAAATTTGCAGATGACACAAAACTGGGTGGGAGGGTGAGTTGTGAGGAGGATGCAGAGAGGCTTCAGGGTGATTTGGACAAGTTGAGTGAGTGGGTTAATGCATGGCAGATGCAGTATAATGTGGATAAATGTGAGATTATCCACTTTGGTAGCAAAAACAGGAAGGCAGGTTATTATCTGAACGGCTATAAACCGAGAGAGAGGAATATGCAGCGACACCTGGGTGTTCTCGTACACCAGTTGCTGAAGGCAAGCATGCAGGTGCAACAGGTGGTAAAAAAGGCAAATAGTATGTTGGCCTTCATAGCGAGAGGATTCGAGTACAGGAGCAGGGATGTCTTGCTGCAATTATACAGGGCCTTGGTGAGGCCACACCTGGAATGTTGTGTGCAGTTTTGGTCTCCTTATCTGAGGAAGGATGTTCTTGCTATATAGGGGGTGCAGCGAAGGTTTACCAGACTGATTACTGGGATGATGGGACTGACGTATGAGGAGAGATTGAGTCGGTTAGGATTATATTTGCTGGAGTTCAGAAGAGTGAGGGGGGATCTCATAGAAACCTATAAAATTCTAACAGGACTTGACATGATAGATGCAGGAAGGATGTTCCCGATGGTGGGGGAGTCCAGAACCAGGGGTCATAGTCTAAGGATACGGGGTAAACTTTTCAGGACTGAGATGAGGAGAAATTTCTTCACGCAAAGAGTGGTGAGCCTGTGGAATTCGCTACCACAGAAAGCAGTTGAGGCCAAAACTCTGTATGTTTTCAAGAAGGAGTCAGATATAGTTCTTGGGTCTAAAGGGATCAAAGGGTAAGGGGCAAAAGCGCGAACAGGTTACTGAGTTGGATGATCAGCCATGATCATAATGAATGGCAGAGCAGGCTTGAGGGCCGAATGGCCTACTACTGTTCCTATTTTCTATGTTCTTAAGTTTCTGTACTTCCAGTACCATGTGCTTTGAGCATAGGAATGGGAGGATTGATCGATTGAACACGTGGCTGGAGAATTGGTGTAGGAGTGAGGGCATCAGATTTCTGAGGCATTGGGACCGGTTCTGGAGTAGGTGGGACCTGTACAAGATGGACGGGCTACACCTTAACAGGAGCGGAACTAATATCCTCACAGGGCCATTTGCTCATGCTGTTGGGGAGGGTTTAATCTTGCTTGTCTGGGGCATGAGAACCTGAGGGGTAGCTCAAATTGGAGGAACGTAAAGCTGGTAACAGGAGGTAGAAAAGTAGCAAGAGATATTAGAAAGCAGGCGAAACAAAGGCTAGCATCAACTAGGTTTAGATTGCACAATAATGTCAAAAAGACAAGGTTAAGGGCACTCTACCTGTATGCACACAGCATTCGCAACAAGGTAGATGATTTAAAGGCCCAAATAGAGGTAAATGGGAATGATCTATTTGCTATTACGGAACCATGGCTACAGGGTGACCAATACCGGGAACTGAATATTCAAGAATACTTGTCATTTAGGAAGGACAGGAAAAAAGGAAAAGGAGGTAGTGTTGCACTGATATTAAGGGATGGGATCCATACATTAGTAAGAGAGGATCTCAGATTGGAAGAACAAAATGTGGGATCTGTTTGGGTGGAGCTAATAAACAGCAAGGGACAGCAAACATTGGTCGGAGTTGTTTATAGGCCACCAAACAGTAGTGGTGGTGTGGGGCATGACATTAATCAGGAGATTAGAGAGGCTTGTAGCATGGGTAATACAGTAATTATGGGTGACTTCAATCTGTACCTAGACTGGGTAAAGCTAATGAGCACTAACGCTGGTGGAGGACGAGTTTCTGGAGTGTGTTAGGGATGGTTTTCTAGAGCAATATGCTGAGGAACCGACTAGAGAACAGGTTATTTTAGAACTAGTATTATGTAATGAGAAAGGGCTAACTAATAATCCTGTTGTAAAAGAACCTTTAGGGATGAGTGACCATAATATGATAGAATTTTACATTATGTTTGAACGTGAGGTAGTTCAATTTGAAGCCAGGGTGTTAAATTTGAACAAAGGAAATTATGAAGGTATGAGGGGCAAATTGGCCGAGGTGGATTGGAAAAATACATTAAATGGTATGACAGTACATAGACAATGGATAGTCTTCAAATTATTATCACATAGTTTATAGCAACTATACATTCCTTCAATGCACAAAAGCCCCAAAAGTAAAAGCAGTCAACCATGGCTAACAAAGGAGGTTAAGGCTTGTATAATATTAGAAGAACAGGCCTATAAAGTTGCCAGAAATAGTCGGAAACCTGAGGATTGGGAGGATTTTAGAATACAGCAAAGGAGGGCCAAGAAACCGATAAAGGGAGAATAGGATATGAATGTAAACTAGCAAAAAACATAAAAACGGACTGTAAAAGCTTCTATTGGTATGTAAAAAGGAAACGTTTGGCTAAGACAAATGTGGGTCCATTACAGGTAGAGTCAGGAGAATTTATAATGGGAAATAGAGAAATGGCAGGGAACCTAAATTGATAACTTTGTGTATGTCTTCACTGAGGAAGATACAAGAAATCTCCCAGAATTAGAGATCCAAGGGACACGGGAGAATGAAGAAATGAAGGAAATTAGTATAAGAAGATTGTATTGGACAAGTTAATGGGGCTGAAGGTTGATAAGTCCCCAGGACCTGATATTTTACATCACAGAGTGTTGAAAGAGGTAGCTATGGAGATAGTGGATGCACTGGTGATCATCTTCCAAATTCTATAGATTCTGGAGAGGTTCCTGCAGATTGGAAGGTAGCAAATGTCACCCCAGTACTTAAGAAGGTAGGGAGAGAGAAAACAGGGAACTATAGACCTGTTAATCTTACATCAGTAGTAGGGAAAATCTATTCGAAAGGATGTGATAAATGAACACTTGAATAATAATAATCTGATTGGGCATAGTCAACATGGAGTTATGAATGGGAACGCATGTTTGACAAACCTGTTGGAGTCTTTTGAGGATGTTACTAGTATAATTGATAAAGGGGAGTCAGTGGACGAGGTATACTTGGATTTTCAGAAGGCTTTGATAAAGTACCCCACAAGAGGTTGGTTAGCAAAATTAAAGCACATGGGATACGAGGTAATATACTCCCATGGATTTAGTTAACAGGCAGAAAATAGAGAGTAGGAATCAGCGGGTCATTCTCGCATTGGCAGGCTGTGACTAGTGGGGTACCGAAAGGATCAGTACTTGGGCCCCAGCTGTTCACAATATATATGAATGATTTGGATGTGGCGACCAAATGTAATATTTCCAAGTTCATGGATGACACAGAACTAGGTGTAAATGTGTGTTGTGAGGAAGATGCAAAGCAGCTTCAAAGGGATTTGGACAGACTTAGTGTGTGGGCAAGAATGTGGCAGATGGAATACAATGTGGAAAAATGTGAGGTTAGCCATTTTGGTAGGTGGAATAGATGAGCAGAGTATTTCTTAAATGGTAAGAGATTAGAAAGGGTAGATGTACAAAGGGACCTGGGTGTCCTCATCAATAAGTCACTGAAAGCTAGCAAGTACGGGCAGCAAGCGATTAGGAAGGCTAATGGTATGTTAGTCTTTATCGCAAAAGGATTTGAGTACAGGAGTAGTGAAGTCTTGCTTCAGTTGTATAGAACCTTGGTTAGACTGCACCTGGAGTCCTGTGTGCAGTTTTAGCCCCCTTACCTAAGGAAGGATATTATTGCCATACAGGGAGTGCAATGAAGGTTCACCAGATTTGTTCCCGGAATGGCAGGACTGTCCTCTGAAGAGAGATTGTGGAAAATGGGCTTGTATTCTCTAGAGACATAGAATTATGCAGCACAGAAACAGGCCCTTCAGCCCATCGTGTCTGTGCCGGCCATCAAGCACCTGACTATTCTAATCCCATTTTCCAGCTCTTGGCCCGTAGCCTTGTAAGCTAGGGCGTTTCAAGTGCTCATCTAAATACTTCTTAAATGTTGTGAAGGTTCCTGCCTCTACCACCTCTTCAGGCAATGCGTTCCAGATTCCAACCACCCTCTGAGTGCAAAATATTTTTCCTCAAATCCCCTCTAAACCTTACCGTAAATCTATGCTTCCTGGTTATTGACCCTTCCGCTAAGGGAAAAAGTTTCTTCTTATCTAACCTATCAATGCTCCTCATAATTTTGTATACATCTATCAGGTGCCCCTCAGCCTTCTCTGCTCTAAGAAAAACAACCCTAGCCGTTTCAGTCTCTCTTCATAGCTGAAATGCTCCAGCCCAGGCAACATCCTGGTGAATCTCCTCTGCACCCTCTCCACTGTAATCACATCCTTCCTATAGTGTGGCGCCTCAGCTGTGGCCTAATTAGCGTTTTATACAGCTCCATCATAACCTCCCTGCTCTTATATTCTATGCCTCGGCTAATAAAGGCAAGTATCCCTTATGCCTTCCTAACCACCTTATCTACCTGTGCTGCTGCCTTCAGTGATCTATGGACAAGTACACCAAGGTCCCTCTGACCCTGTGTACTTCCTAGGGTCCTACCATCCATTGTATATTCCATTGCCTTGTTAGTCCTCCCAAAATGCATCACCTCACACTTCTCAGGATTAAATTCCGTTTGCCACTACTCCAGCCATCTTACCAGCCCATCTATATCGTCCTGTAATCTAAGGCTTTCCTCCTCACTATTTACGACACCACCAATTTTCGCGTCATCAACAAACTTACTGATCACACCTCCTATATTCACGTCTAAATCATTAACGAACACTAAAAAAAGCAAGGATCCTAGCACTGATCCCTGTGGTACACCACTGGTCACAGGCTTCCACTCGCAAAAACAACCCTCGGCCATCACCCTCTGCTTCCTGCCACTAAGCCAATTTTGGATCCAATTTGCCAAATTACCCTGGATCCCATGGACTCTTACCTTCTTAACCAATCTCCCATGCGGGACCTTATCAAAAGCCTTACTGAAGTCCATGTAGACTACATCAACTGCTTTGCCCTCATCTACACATCTAGTCACCATCTAGAAAAATTCAATCAAGTTAGTTAGACATGATCTCCCCCTGACAAAGCCATGCTGACTATCCCTGATTAATCCCTGCCTCTCCAAGTGGAAATTATTCCTGTCTCTCAGAATTTTTTCCAATAGTTTCCCTACCACTGATTTTAGACTCACCGGCCTGGTTTATCCCTGCTACCCTACTTGAATAATGCTACCACATTCGTTGTCCTCCAATCCTCTGGTAACTCTCCTGTGGCCAGAGAAGATTTGAAAATTTGTGTCAGAGCCCCTGCTATCTCCTCTCTTGCCTCACATAACAGCCTGGGATACATTTCATCTGGGCCTAGGGATTTATCCACTTTTAAGCCTGCTAAAACAGCTAATATTTCCTCCCTTTCAGTGCTAATATGTTCAATTATTTCACAATCCCCCTCCCTGATCTCTACAACTACATCATCCTTCTCCATAGTGAACATAGATGAAAAGTTCATTTAAAACCTCACCTATGTCCTCCGGCTCCACACCCAGATTGCCACTTTGGTGCGTAATGGACCCTACTCTTTCACTGGTTATCCTCTTGCCCTTAATATACTTAGAAAATGCCTTAGGATTTTCCTTTATCTTGCCCGCCAGTGTTTTTTCATGTCCCCTCTTTGCTCTCCTAATTACTTTAAGTACCCCCCTACACTTTCTATACTCCTCTAGGGCCTCTGTTGTTTTCAGCGCTCTGAATCTACCATAAGCCTCCTTTTTTTCTGATCTAATCCTCTATATCCCTTGAAATCCAGGGTTCCCTGGACTTGTTGGTCCTACCCTTCACCTTAACGAGTACATGTTGGCTCTGAACTCTCACTATTTCCTCTTTGAATGACTCCCACTGGCCTGATGTAGACTTTCCTACAGGTAGCTGCTCCCAGTCCACTTTGGCCAGATCCTGTTTTATCATATTGAAATCGGCCTTCCCCCAATTCAGTACCTTTATTTCCGGTCCATCTTTGTCCTTTTCCATAACAACCTTAAATCTTACAGAGTTATGGTCACTATCTCCGAAATTCTCCCCCACTGACACTTCTACCACTTGACCAGCTTTGCTCCCTGGGATTAGGTCCAGTACTGCCCCTTCTCTTGTAGGACTTTCTACGTACTGGCTCAAAAAGCTCTCCTGTATATATTTCAAGAATTCCACCTCCTTTAAGCCTTTTGCATTCAGACTATCCAAGATGATATTGGGGAAGTTGAAATCCCTTCCTATTATTACCCTATTATTTTTACACCTCTCTGAGATTTGCCTACATATCTGCTCCTCTATCTCTCCCTGACTGTTTGGAGGCCTGTAGTACACTCCCAGCCAAGTGATTGCCCCCTTTTTGTTTTTAAGTTTTACCCATATGGCCTCATTTGAGGAACCTTCTGAGATATCATCCCTCCTTACTGCAGTAATTGACTCCTTGATCAACAGTGCAATGCCACGTACCTTTTTTACCCCGTCCCCTGTCTCGCCTGAAGATTCTATATTCTGGAATATTGAGCTGCCAGTCCTGCCCCTCCCTCAATCATGTCTCTGTGATAGCAATAATATCATAATCCCATGTGCTAATCAACACCCTCAATTTTGAAGAATGAGAGGTGATCTCATTGATAGACAGGGTAGATGCAGGGAAGATGTTCCCCCGGTTGGGGAGTCTAGAACCAAGGGACGGAATTTCAAAATAAAGGGGAAGCCACTTAGGTCAGAGATGAGGAAAAATGTCTTTACTCAGAGGGTTGTGAATCTTTGGAGCTCTCTACCCCAGAGGGCTGTGGAAGCTCAGTCATTGAGTATGTTTAAAGTAGAAAATGACAGATTTCTAAATACCAATGACATAAAGGGATATGGGGATAGTGTGGGGAAAAAGGCATTGAAGTGCATGATCAGCCATGACCGTATTGAATGGCAGAGTAGGCTCGATGGGCTGACTGGCCTACTCCTGCTACTATGTTCCTATACTGGCTTTGCCTGCAATTTCAAAATCCTGAGAATTATTTTTTAAAAAGCTTTGGTTCTATCATTCTGAAGCAGAGGCTGTTGAAGTGAGTGCATCATAAGTTTTCTTTTAATTCATCTCTTTGGAATGCTGGACTCTGTAACTACTGAGACGGACTTCCCTCACTATATCATCGCAATTTAAACAGAAATATCTGGGCAGAGAGGGGGGAGGATTTCCTCTGTGCACTAAGTATAGCAAAATCACAAACCAGCTCTTCATAATTTATTGCCTGAAATTTCTGCAGGGGGTCTCCCAATGGTTTGTTGTACATTTGGTGAAACCACTGATTTCCTAATTTCCACTGGGAAGTCATGGCCAACAATCAAGGGAATCCTGCAGAAATTCCAGGCATTATATCCTTAGGATTTTTCAGAGATGCACAGAATGGAGTCTTCCCTGAAATGTATAATTGCAATTGAATTTTACATTATTAATTTTCTATGTATCAGAAAAAACAAAATCTCCTAAATTTCTTTGAGATCCTTTAAATGATATCGGTCCTATTGACATGGAAGTGTCAATGTATTATTGACTGGAGTGTCAACTTGTTTAAGTACATTAAACACATAACAGTATTCACCAATAGATCGGTGAATTTATGCAGTGAACAACTGATCCATATTGACCAAGAAGGTTCAATTCTGGGTCTGTGCTGAATTCACTTCTCTTAGAGGCTGTACAATTGATCTCAGTATAAGGAGAGGAAAATCAGTTAGTGCATTGCTCCTGATATGAATATCTACTAACTCCTGCTGGAAGTGCAAGCGTGTGGACATAGGACTGTGTTCAGCTGTAATTCATCCTGTGATTGGATAGGTGTTGTCATTCCCTGTCAAGTTCTTATATGAACAATGGCTAATTGGGCAACGTTCAACAGGGCAGCTGGTACTTGTGGAACTGTACCCCTTTTGGAAAGAAGAGGAGGGAAGAAAATTAACAAGGGAAACAAAAGCACATTAAGCATTTAACAGCCTAACCTTGGAGTATAGTGCCACATAAATACAGGAGTGTGGCATTTCAGGTGAAAAGAAAGGCAGCTAGTGAGGTTCAGAAAGTGGCCAAGTCAACAGAGACTTCTCTTGTCCAGAGTTTTAGCACTACTCCTGGAAGATGTAGTCTCAAAACATAAGGGACACACCTGTTTATCCCTGCAGGGTATAAGTGGGAAATATGATATTTGCAGCACAATAATCTGGGTCATATAGCAATGTAAGAAAAACACCATGTTATTCTTTTTTTTTCAAAAGTAACAACTAATTACGGAAGGTTTCACCCCATGAGAAGGTGAAACCTTGGGATTAAACTCTAATTTTCACATCACTTTGCCTTTTCACAAAAACAAATCAATATCCATTTTTATTCCCAAGTTTCTCCTGAAGATTCTGGACAGAACTTACAGCTTTGACAGGCATGTAAAACGGTCAACATTGGATTATCACCCAGTATACAGTCCGCCCAGTTTTTCTATCCATCAGATGGTTGGTCCATTTCATGCCCCTGCTGAAGCCAAAAGTTCCGGCGCCTGACTCATGCTGGGTCGAGTTGCTTGCCAGCCTTTTGATGTTTCACCCAGTGGGCGTGTGAGCCTAGATGAGTGTTGACGAGTTATTGATAGTGAAGGCTATCACAGCTCAGCTCAATATACAATTTGGAGGAAGTAATCAACAGCAATCATAGGTACATGAGTAGGTATAGGATCATAAAAGACCACAACAGTCCATCTGGCCTGTCCCAGGACTCAGGAGTGGGAATCCTAGCTGAACTTTCCTACCTCTAGTCAGGTACGCCATTGCCAGTTATAACAACCCAACTGATTTTCCCAGGTGACACCAGCTTACGTAGAATGGTTGGTTACAGAGGAGGCCATTCATCCTGTCGAGTTTGTGCCAGCTGTCTGCAAAAGTAATTTAGCTAGCCCCATATCCCCACCCTTTCCCCATAGTCCTGCAAAACTTTTCCCTTCAGGTGCTTATCCAATCCCTTTTGAAAACCACAATTGAATCTGCCTTCATCACCATTTCAAGCAGTGCATTCCAGCTTGCAACCACTCACTGTGTAAAAAAAGGTTTTCTGCATGTCGCCTTTCGTTCTTTTGCCAATCACTTTAAATCTTTGGTTTTCAACTCTTCTGCCAACAGTAACAGTTTCTCTCTATGTACTCTGACATGCACAGGTCTAGGATTGCACTGGGCACTTTGCTAGTCTGTATGGTTCAATATCACACCAGGTGATACAGGGAGGTAGTGGCGTAGTAGTAATGTCACTGAATACAAATAATACAAAGCTCAAGCGAGTGCTCTAGGGACATGGGTTCAAATCCCACCATGGCAGATGATAAAAGTTGAATTCAATTAATAAATCTGGAATCAATAGCTAGCCTAATGGTGACCATGAAGCCATTTTCAATTGATCTGCCATCCTTACCAGGTCTGGCCTACAAGTGACAGCCAGCAATGTAGTTGACCCTAGCAAGCCACTCGGTTTCTCAAGGGAAATTAAGATGTGCAATAAGTGTTGGCCTAGCCAGTGATGCCCACTGTATGAAGTTTAAAAAAAACAATGAGTCATCAGAATTCAACTGGTGACTTGGATGATGCAATCAAAACATGGGCCCATGATGTCAGTGAGAGGCACACTCAAAATTGGAGTGCATGCCTCATTTGAGTAAGGTTGGCCTGCTGCTAGTGCGCTTGTGCTCTCTGGAGTTCATAAGAATGAGAGGTAATCTCATTGAAACTTGCAAGATTTTAAGGGGCTGAATAGGGTAGACACAGAGATTGTTCCACTGGTCAAATCTAAAACACGGGGCACAGCCTCAGGAAAGGGGGCTGATCATTCAAGACTGAGATGAGGAGAAATTACTTCACTCAAAAGGGTTGTGAATCTTTGGAAATCTCTACCCCAGATAGTTGTGGATGCTCCATCGTTGAGTATATTTAAGACTGGGATAGACAGATTTTTGGTCTCTCAGGGAATCAAAGGATATGGGGAGCAAGCAGGAAAGTGGAGTTGAAGCCTAAGATCAGCCATGATCGTATTGAATGGTGGAGCAGGCTTGATGGCCCATATGGTCTACCCCTGCCTCTATTTCTTGTGTTTACAGATGTTGCTGAGGTCACCTGTTGTAGTAGGAATGCCCTGAGACATAGAAATTCAAGACCTGAGTCATCTTTAAACCTCCAGGCAATGATGTGCGCTTCCTGGTGCTGGACCGCCATTAGTGCTGCAACAGATGGCACAGCTCTATCACATCCTCCCTTGTGAAGCAGAGTCACAGTGTTTCTCAGTTAAGTTGAGGTAGCAAGTTTGATTTAGGAAGTTTCATATGGCACAAGACCTCCTCCTGTCTCCTCCCCTCCTCTCACCTCCTTCACCCTCTTCTCCCAGTAGCTGCTGATCTCTGCAAATTTTCTTGCCACTCTTCCCAATCTTCATCCACCAGCCACAATGGCAACCTGAGCAACATACCCATAATTTCATGACAATGAGCTGAAACCCTGCACGGAGATAGTCTCCACAAAGGTATTGTCCAACATAACTACAGAAAGAAGAAAGAACTTGCATTAATGTAAGGCTTAGGAAGCTAACATGCACACAGCAAGATCCCACAAACAGCAATGTGATAATGACCAGATAATCTGTTTTAGTAACATCAGATAAAGAGTAAATATTGTCCAGGACACTCTCATCTTCAAATAGTGCTGTGGGATCATTTACGTCAACCTGAGAGAGCAAAATAGGGCATCGGACATCGCTGCAGGACTCCTCAAGGTAGTGTCCTAGGTTCAACCATCTTCAGCTGCTCCATCAATGACCTTCCCTCCATCATAAGGTCGAAACTGAGGATGTTTGTTGATAATTGCAAAGTTTTGTGTTCCATTTACAACTCCTCAGAAAATGAAGCAGGCCGTGTTTGCATGCAGCAAGACCTGGACAACATTTAGGTTTGGGCTGATGCATGGCAAGTAACATTCACGCCACACAAGTACAAAGCAATTACTATCTCCAATAAGAGAGAGTCTAAGCACCTCCACTTGACATTCAATGGCATTACCATTGCTGAATGCTCCATCATCAACACGCGAGAAACTCAACACTATCCAGGACAAAGCAGCCAATTTGATTGGCACCCCATTCACTACTTTAAACATTCACTCCCTCCACCATCGGCATACAGCGGCAGTAATGTGTACCATCCACAAAATGCACTGCAGCAACTCATCAAGCCTCCTTTGATAGTGCCTTCCAAACCCGCAACATCTACCACCCAGAAGAACAAGAGCAACAGGCACATTGGAACACCACCACCTGCAAGTTCCCTCCAAGTCACTCTCCATCCTGACTTGGAAATATATTGCCACCATTCCTGCATCATCACTGGGTCAAAACCCTGGAACACCCTCCCTAGTAGCACTATGGGTGGACCTACTCCACACAGACGGCAGTGGTTCAAGAAGATGGTTCACCACCACTTTCTCAGGCACTCCTTCAGTTACTGGATGGGCTTAATAAACAGCGAATCTGGTGCTCCCACAGTTCAATATTTGATAAAGGTCCCTAGCCAGCTGAAAAACCCTTATTTTAATAAAGCCTTGATTGTTTTGAGGTGGCTGTCCAAGATGATTAAAAGTAGCCTGACCCAGCTGAGATCAAACCAGAGAGATCGTGATCCAAAAACCTAGCATTCATTTTATGCCTGTTACACTCACGTGAAGTGCAGCAATTGAAAATTCAAGAACTCAACCTGAAGAGTTATAAAAATTGACTTTTCTTTTAAAAACGCAGACAACAAGCTTCTAAATAGCCACCAAAGCTCAAAAGACCTGGCCTAGTATATTTAAACTGTCTACTATCTGACAAGGAATGAAGGATACATTTCAGAGCTGGGAAGTGTCAATTACACCCATCCTGAACTTATCAAGAGACATTTTTGAATTGAATGGGTTCTTCTGAAACAAAGAAGGTGTGAAGTATCCACATCCTGGGACATTGTCAGTCGCCACAAGGAGGAAGATCTGTATCTCCCAACAGAAGCAAGATGAGAGACTTTTAGCTTAATAGGTAGCTGTCTGTAAAGAGAAAGTGAGAGACCCAGGACAAAGCATTGGCAAAGACTGTCCAGCTGAGAGCTGGGAGAAAATCCAACAAGCCAAAAGGAACACGCCCTGCTGTGAAATTTCAACCAACAGAGAAATCTACAAACACCTAGGTCAGCAACGGAAAAGAAACAAACCTCCAAGAAGATTCAACAGCTTTACCGTGAACCCCGAAACCCTACCTCACTTCAAACCACTTACCCCTTTTCCTCTCTATCTGTCTCTTCTTGTGTGCGTGTATGCGAGTGAATGCCTGAGTGGGTGCGGTTGTGATAATTTCAGGATAAGGCATATTGCTCAATAAATAATTAATCTTCTGTTTTAAACCTTCAAGAAAACCTGTTGCTGTCTATTTATTTGACAAATAAAACACAAAGGGGTTAAAACCCTAACAACAAAAACACTTGTAAGGACAAGTGGGAGTTCAACAGTGGGAACCACCCACACCCCTCACCACATGGCCATAACACACCCAAGAAATGGGTAAAATGAGGTTGAATTTTCTTATTTGTTTGTATTCTCCAGTTATTTTCCCATACTTTATAAGTGATTTTCTCCACTCCTTTTTCAATGTGCCACACACCATTGAGAACACAGACCTCTCTCAATATTGCGTCAACTGGCCACCAGGAGGTGCAGGAGAGGAGCCTTGTACTGAGTCTTCCTCTGCTCTTTATGTCCATCCCTCTCCCTCTTGGTGAGGGCATCACCATTTTTCCACTCATTTATCCTTCTTTCTTCATCCCACTTCAGCCCTCTAATGGCCGCTGCACTGAGCTACAATGGACCAACACACTGCACCGCCAGCACTGTGAATCCTAAGTCCAAGTGAATAAACTAAGCACACTAACAGTACAACATGGTAATTTCATTTGAGTGTATTGTTCATATTTTAACAATCACTAAATTGCACCAAATGACCAGATCTGAGTCTTTTGACTTTTAACCACAAGACTGTTATTAACAGAATGTTGATCCTCTCCCATATATTAAAAGCCCAGAGGAAGAAGAAAAATCATCTTTATGTACTTTATGTGAGCACAGGCTGAGAAACCTGAGCTTTTAATGGAGTATAAAGCTGGGAGCTTGAGTATAAATACACTCAATATTCTGGAGTTGGGAATCAGTGTTAGTCCTTAATGGAGAGATTAGAGTTCATGGCTAAAGCTATGGCCAAGACAATGGAGGGGAGTTTGAGTATATTTTTAAATAAATTATATTTTTAATGATTTTCATTATTAGGTCAGTGGCTATCTCTCCAATTTCCCATTCGGTGCCATGTGGGGTAAAGTTGAGCCAGACAATCCTGGAAGGCCCCAGGTTCGATTTCCAGCCTGTGGTGAGCTGGCTAATCCAAGCCCATGTGACAATAGGCATCTATTATTGGTACAAATGCTGCATTGCTGATAAGGTGTAAAAAAAATCCTGATTTCTAACCTGTAACCAATGCTTGATATGGACAAAAGGCTGGATTAACATAGTCTGCAGGGGACCTGCTACCAGGGCCAAAAGCAGGGGGTGACCCTGCTTAGGCAGGCAGCAAGACCCAGGCCACATTTTACCAGCAGCAGCCAATTAAGTGTCTACCGCCAGGGCTGCCATCCTTACGAAGGGCAGCTACCTGTCCCCAAAAGCTGCTGGTGCAATCAGAGGGCCAGTAACTCAATAGCCTCAGCAGCACCACTGCTAGCATTGGCCACTACAGGGGCTGCACCTGGAGGATGAGGGTGCATCGATGGTCATGCACCCTCAAACTCAGATAAGTGAGGTCAGGTAGGCACCAGCAAGGGGAGTGTCACGGAGAGCAGGTGGCACCATTACCACAGGAGCAGCCATTGCTGCCAGGGGCCTCTCTGTGGGCTATGGAGTGACCAAAGAACAGGGCTCCTCCCCACCCCTGGAGCCTGCTGGGAGGTCGCCAGGATTTACCTGACAATCTCCCCATGTGGCAGTAGGCCCCCTAGCTGCTGGTAAAGTGCCAGTGGAAGCGGGAAGAGGCCCTTAATCGATCACGTATGTAGCTCAATTGGGCTCCACTTAGGCAGGTGGGCCGTATGCTACCTTTCTTGCCGCTGGCGGGAAGACGATGGGCACAGTACCTGATGCCTTTCCGACTCCCATCCCATTCCCATAGGGCTGGTAAAAGTCTGCCCAAAGACAACATTAAACACATTTGAAATGCCAGCTCCTCCACAAATAATGGCCAAATAGCTTGTCACTATAATCTAGGTCCCACATGAAATGAAAGTAAATGGGTATAGCACCCATAGCACTATATCCTAGCATGCATTAGGGCCTTCAGAAAAGGAAGGAAAACTAGAGGAGAAAAAAAACATCTAATGCAGTCATCTTTCCACTGTGCTTGTATGAAGCTGTGAGGCAGAATGATTTGTGGTGAGCATATCATCGATAAGTACATCAGATCACTCAGTCTGATTATTAATATTTCATAAGGACTAGGCTTGTATGTCATTCTCCAGATGGAAATACTGACGCCCAGCAAAGTGAATACAACCTGATATTTACCCTAATCTAAAACATTGATGAGACCAACACACTTTACAGAAGCAAAGTATTATGTGTATTTACTATTAGAAATCATGATGCAATAATAGCCCAATCACAAAGCTCTGTCAACAGTCACGCATTCCATATGATTCCATACAATTAACCAGCCTTCAGTTATTCTTTTTGTTAAATTACAAGTTTTATTTTCCCCTCTCATAAACACACTGACTGATGGTGATGTACGGTTCCACAGGCACCACCTGCACTCTTCTCCTAAACATTGAGGTACATTTAGTGCAATGCCATCCTAAATTCAATTTCCAGCAAATATTAGAAGCAGGCTTATTATTGTAATATAAACTCCCAAAACAAACTCATTCAAATGCCATTTTAAATTTTAAAACAACTCCTCTGCTTTTTCCCTACTCTCTCTAGTATAACTTAAAAGAAATTTAGCCCTCAATGTATTGATTCTAACCCTTTTTCAATTCACAAAAAACTTTAAACCCATTTCTTTCCTGTTTTTCTTTGTGGAAGTAGTAACATGCAAAAACATTGTCTTTTATTAGTTGAAAAGTAACTCCAAGAACTGTTTCTTTTGACCAATTAAAGCCCCAAAATCTAAACAGCAACAAGATCACCTCATGGACCAGGTCAATCTTTGATGCTACAAAAACCCACATCAAACCAGGAAGGCTGACAACAGACAAGTAAACTCCCCTGCAACAGGTTAACTGTTAAATCTCTTCAGGGCTCTTGGTCAGTCTGCTAGCAGTACGTGGTTGATTTTATTAGAGATGATCTTTTGGTCATGTATCAGTGATGTACTTCCTCCAATTGTCTCACATTTTCTGGTGTTTCTTTATTGTGTGGATTGTTACAATGACATGTTTTCCAGCTCAGAACTTGTGGTGTGTCCTTCAACTTCAGACTTATGCTTATTTGTTCTTATGCTAATTTATTGTTTCTCTTGTTTGTGCATCAGTACATATCACCACAGGAAATCATATCAAAACATAGCTACCTGACCTAATAGTGTGTGATGCTACTATTTAGTGCAAAGAGTATTAAAATGATTATCCTCTAACATCCGACACCTTGATATTCCTCAAAATTCATCATATATTGACTACTCAATAATCACTCTGATTATCAGGCCACAGCTCTGCAGAAACTATGACATGATTATTGAATCTTCAGACTGATATATTTATGCAAAGAGACTGATCTCTATGAGCCCAGAACAAACCATTCCTGAAACTAAGAAAAGGGACAAAGCTAGTCCAAAAGGGGGTGGGACAGCAATACCGATCGCTAGTCCAATTTTCCTCTTCCTATGGATGTTGTTACCAGCAGCAAGTCAAGGCCTGTGGAAATATCCAATACTCAGAGCTTCTAATATTCTAATATGCAACAACTCACAAAAAACGACAGTACCAATGAGGCTAATCATAACTATCTATGTGTTTTGCCTAAATGTTTCTTCTGCAACAATGGGATGAGTTGGGAGGGACCCCAAAACTTTCTTATTCTGAACTGTCTGTATGTTCTCACCACTGCTATTACTCCCCATTATGGTCATTCCACCATCACTGTGGCTCATTATATCTCACTCACTATTTCTCATTATTATTGTTCCTATAGCTAGCTCTACGTCTACCTCTGTGTTACGACCAGCTGAGAAGGGGTCTAGGGGTTCCCTCTCAGCCTTTGCCTGGTCTAACCGTAACAGGTTTTAATTTTAAAAACACCGTGTTTTTGCTCCCCCTCAGTGAATCTTTGTTCACTGCTCCAATTGTAAGGCAAAGAAATCAGACAGGGTTTCTTAGATTTAAACAAGAAAGGTGGAAGTTTATTAATCTTAAACTCTAATTCGGTTAACGGTTAGGAGTACGCGACGCGACCACGCTAGCATGCATACACGATAAACACATATGCAGATAGAGATAGAAAAAGTAGAAGGAATAAAGGGGAAAGGTTTGAGGCACTATCTGGTAGTTACAGTCCTTTGAGTTTGATGTTGAGTCTTTGATTGCCTGTAAGTCTTGCTGTTCGTTGGGGCCCAGTGCACGCTTTAACTTGTTTCCATGTAGGAGTCTGTTCTCTCTCTTGAGGTTTACGTGTCTTCAGTGGGTCCTGAGACTTGTGCAAAAGCAAGAGAGAGACAGCCAGGAGAGAGGATTTCTTATTCCAGCTTCAGCTGCAAACTGCAGTCTGTGTCTTCAAACTGTCCTGTGTCTCATTCAAAAAGCCTGGACCAGCTGGTTAGTCATGTGACCAGCTGGTTTAACCACTTCTGCGTTTGTGGATTCTATCATCTCAGCAGACCCTGGAATGCGAGCTTCCTTACACCTTCAATGTCTTATGATCAAAATCCATTTGGGTTAATTGGACCAAGGAATAGTTCTTTGTCTCTCCAAGCACTGTCTCTTAGTATGCAAATGTGTCTGGTGCTGTCTTGTAAAACAAGTCATTTCTTCACTCCAGCAACAGTTTAAAATTAATGTTCATATGACGAAACATTAATATGCCTCATTCTTGGTAGGTAGGGGTCTTCATGACATCTGTGTCTAGCAAAGAATGACATGGTTTACTGGTGTAGTTTTGCAACACATTCTGCTGCAGCAAGGCAGGATGCAATAAAGGCCTGCTCCCCGACGGGACCTGATGACATGTGTCGGGTTGGGTCACACTTCTGGGTCTGGCATTCGGGCTCAGGTCGGGTGGGGCCGGATCGGACATGCTCTTTCACCTCCTCAGATAAGTGACTCTAATGTTAATTTACTTTTTGGACTTTAAAGGTGGTTTTGTTACAGTTTTTTTAAGCTTGTGCAGGTAAGGAACAAAGTGAAAAACAGATGGTAAGTTAACTGATGGTCGGGTCGGATCAGGTTAGGCGCGGGAAAAAATGGAAGGACTCGGGCCAGGTCGGGTCTCATTTGCAGACCCGAGCAGGCCATTAGGATGCAAGGTTATGACCACAGTATTCCCAGACAGTGGGGGAAACTTTGACTAATAGTTTAAAATGGACTATATCGATTCAGCCCCCTGTCATATCTCTCCTATTGACTTCAATGGGAATAAAAATTGGGAGAGATGTACAACAGGTGGTTGATCTGATATTGCTTGGTTTACACCATTGCTCAATGTCAAAATTACCCCCAGTGAGTCAGCTTTGGCCTCAGCTATACCTCTATGCACCAAGCAAAAAGCACAATACCTACTCCTGAATTGAGGCAAGAAAAAGAGAAAATCAGATTGAAAATAGAGGAAATAAAACACATTAAACTGGGGAGAAGAGGAAAATATTTGCCCTTGGTACTCCAAGGGTTAAACCTTGCATATATTTTGTTGTTCTTGCTGAAGTTTGTCCCATAAAGTTGCTCTGGTCACTTGCTAGACAAATGCACTGGCTCATGTGATACCAAACCAGAGGGACAAGGGAGGTATGGAGCTGTGTCTGTACAGCATTAGCTGATACCACCTGGAGCATATTAGGAGGTGCTTCAATGGGTCTCAGCACTCTGGGCTAGTTGGAATTGAGGGAACATCCTAGGTTCCTGCTCCTGACCACTAGCCAGTGACCTGTACTTCAATGCACAGGTGAAGAATAGCCACTTGGCTGAGTTATCAGAGAGTGAAGAGTCAATGCTTTCATGAGAGGCAAAAGGAGAAAAAATGAAGAGAACTAATTTTGAAAAAAAGAACCAAAAGAAAATATCCTGTGGCAGTGCTGGGGTTAAGCTCCACCTGACTTCTCCAATAATGCAGGGTGAAATCAGAGGATTAATACAGAACAGCAGCAGCTGAGGAAAGTGATTAATTTCTCTGCCCCTCGTGAAATATAATCGACACAAAAAAAACAACAGAAGACACGTCCACATTCTCTTGGAAAGAGTTAGAGTCGGTCGGCCGCCGGGACAGGAGAAAGTTGTGAAAGATCGGTAACTCTCTAATGATGTGAGTTGTATGGAAATGCCCATGAGCTATCCGCAGTGTCCTCTGCAGCAGAGGAACACAGCATCCATCCAGCAGGGAGTGAGTGTGTTATTGATGCTCTAGCCTCAGGGAGGGCAGCAGATAATGGATGTGGGATGTGGGCCGTGCTTTGTCATCAAACTGGAGGCCTGAAAGATGTGCAGCAAAATATTATCAGTCATTTGTTGATCAAGATGTAATACTATCGGTGCTCTCTCTACCACATCAAGGGCCTTTAATGCTGGTAGGCCACAGAAGTCAGTGACCTCCCTCTATAGCACTGTAGCAATAGAAACAAGCTGATTGAATTTCAGCTCCAGCATATCAACCTGAAAACTTCACTTATACATCAAACTCTAATAGCTCAGATTTTTTTTCCTTACAGAGTAAGTTGTATCATCAGGACCCCTTCGGAAATCAAATCTTACTCAAAATTCTAACTCATATGAAAAATGTTAAATTGTTTAAAATCATCACCCCTTGCTTCAGGTTTATGGTGGAAGGGCTGGAAAATAGTCAACGACCTGAATATACCAGGTCCCAGTCTAATGTCAGAGTTACCACTTGCCTTGTTAGGAATGGAGCTGCTACCTGCCTCGTACAAGGCTGGAGGCATGGAGGGATGTCGGTGGGTGAGTTCCTGCAATCTTAGTCTTGCAGAAGGTGAAGACATCTTCAGAGACTGTTATGCCCCATTTGGAAATGGGAACAACCTTGAGGTGCAGGTCTGAACCCTGGAATATTAAGGCTAATATAAGAAAAAATATTAGAAATGGCAGTATTCCAGGGCAGGTACCTCTTGGTGTCCACCATTCTGGGTTAGATGATGTTCCACCAACACCGTGAACTCCATAATCGCAGAGATTGTGTCCCTGAAGATCTTTTAGGCCATACTGTTTAAATGGTGAATGCTGATTCCCCTCGTTGCTTAGTATTTCCAAGCATAAGATTGACCAACACAGACCTGGAAGGCTCCAGAGTCGATCCCCAGTCTATGCTGTATTAGGTGATATCAGCTGAGGTGATAGTGAACAATTGGCTTCAGTCTTAGAGAGGGACAAGAATAAAATCAGAGTTTCCACTGCCGATTCCTATCTATTGACACCTGTTGGAAAGGTCGTCCATTCAGACATTAGTAAGGATAGGAACAAGCTCAACTCCAATACCCTCCATGGCCAAATATTAACTGTTCAGCCTCACAACCAAAGAATGGCTGCCTGAGCAAGATACTGGAGGCTGCTGGTCCCACTGGAACCATAATTCCATTTTCACAAGAAAAAAGGGAAGAGAATTGGAGAGTCAACAGTTAATGGTGATGACTTTCTCAAATGTACTGGCATGGGAGCGTTGTCGAGTCTGATAGCGTGACAAACTGCATTGAGACACAGAAGTGATGCTGAAAACCCGCAGTTTAATGGCTGTATCACGATTAGCATTAATTTAGCTGCCTAGCATTGTCAGGCTTCAAGCTAGTCCCTCAATTATGTCATCAGGACTCTCTACTGTTGATCAGGAGAAGAACCAGAAGAGTCAGCCTCACTTCTTCTTAATGATGATTATAAGTGTTATAATGATGCATTTCAACAAGATTTATGTCATCATGTTATGTATAAACAAATGGCAGTGAAAACAGAGTCCAATTATAATAAATCATTTGCTTTGTAATGATGTTTGTTATTTTTAGTACTTAATGTGACTTATCTTACATATCACCGAATTGAACTTCAACACACAGGCCAGAGTGTATCACAAAGAGGTTAACACATAGGCCAGAGTGTATCTCACAGAGGTTAACACACAGGCCAGAGTGTATCACACACAAGGGAAAACACACAGGCCAGAGTGTATCTCACAGAGGTTAACACATAGGCCAGAGTGTATCGCACACAAGGGATAACACAGAGACCAGAGTGTATCACACAGTGACTAAAATACAAACCATAGTGTATCACCCAGAGGATGAATATTTAAGATCACTTTTACTTCTTTAAAAGGCAGTGCAGTTTGTAGGAACAGTATGTAATATATCCTGGATTGCTGGAGTGCTGTGACAAGACAAAATGCATCATACAAAGGATAATATAACGAGATCTCACAGTGGACACTTTACACTTGATCACTGTTCCACAGATCAGCATCACCTGTGACCTTTCTAACCAGTCTTTACACAGCATTCCAGCAATCCAGGATATATTACATACTGTTCCTACAAACTGCACTGCCTTCTAAAGAAGTAAAAGTGATCTTAAATATTCTCACTCTAACCCCAAGTATGTAGTTTTGCAATGGGTTGAGAGAGCAAATGTTGACACTTCTTTCACTTTGTGTGAGAAAGTTGAGTCAATCTGGGTTTCAATAGCATCTAATGCAGAAAGCAAAATCCCCACAATGCTTTGGCACACCATCAAGCCCTCTCGGATGCAGCAACTTTTGATCATCAATAAACCTTTATATAGGCAGAACTAACCATCCTTATAGATTCAGGAGATTGGACCATTACATTTCTTCAGGCTGCCAGCACAGAATTTTATCTCATTGAAGAAAAGCTAATTGAAAAGGGACAATTACCCAGGTCTGTAAAATACAGACAGGTAATCTCCCCAATGCCTCAGTGTTAAATTTCCTGCAGTATGGAACTTACCAAGACAGGGAAAATCCAGACTTCAGTTGCAGATCAATGCTGAGTTAGTTATCAGAGGTTGATATAATTGTCCTCAGTGCCCCTATGCTAGGGAGAGGAAAAATCAATGGGAGCCTTACTCTTGATGACTAACTTATAACAACTGCTCATGTCTGAATGCTCTGTGATAGTAAATAAAAACAGGAGAGGAACCATCATTTTATCCAATGAAGCCAAAATGTAAGAACAGAAGGTTGGTCTAATCAGGCAGTGAGCAGGGTATTTGTGGAACAAATCTCAAACAAGATTAGATATTAGAAAAATGCTATTTTGCAAAGCAGGCTACCAAAAGTCAACAAGAGCAAAATACTACAGATGCTGGAAATCTTAAATAAAAATAAAAAATGCTGGAAATATTCAGCAGGTCTCGCAGCATCTGTGGAGAAAGAAACAGAGTTAAAGTAACATTTCGCGCCACACAAGTGCCAGGCAATGACCGTCTCCAACAAGAGAGAATCTAACCATCCCCCTTGACATTCAATGGCATTATCATCGGTGAATCCCCCACTATCAACATCCTGGGGGTCACCATTGACCAGAAACTGAACTGGACCAGCTACATAAATACTGTGGCTACAAGAGTAGATCAGAGGCTGGGAATTCTGTGGTAAGTAACTCACCTCCCATCTCTCCAAAGGCTGTCCAGCATTTACAAAGCACAAGTCAGGATTTTAATGGAATACCGTCCATTTGTCTGGATGAATGCTACTCCAACACTCAAGAAGCTCAACACCATCCAAGAGAAAGCAGCCCGCTTGATTGACATCCCATCCACCACCATAAACATTCACTTCTTCCACCACTAGCACACAGTGGCAGCAGTATGTACTATCTACATGATGCACTGCAACAACTCACCAAGACTCCTTCGACAGCACCTCCCTAACCTGTGACCTCTACCACTAAGGACAAGGGCAGCAGACACATAGGAACACCACCACCTCCAAATTCTCCTCCAAGTCACATCCTGACTTAAAATTATACCACTGTTCCTTCACTGTCACTAGGTCAAAAACCTGGAACTCCCTTCCTAATAGCACTGTGGGTGTACATAAGAACATAAGAAATAGGAGGAGTAGGCCATTCAGCCCCTCGAGCCTGCTTCACCATTTAATAAGATCGTGGCTGACCTGATTGTGTCCTTAACTCCACTTTCCTGCCTGCCCCCCATAACCCTCGATTCTCTTGTAGATCAAAAAACTGTCTAACTCAGCTTTGAATATATTCAATGATCCAGTCTCCACTGCTGTCTGGGGAAGAGAATGCCAAAGATTAACGATCTTCTGAGAGAAGAAATTCCTCCTCATCTCCATCTTAAAAGGGAGACCCCTTATTTTGAAACAGTGCCCCCTAGTTCTAGATTCCCCCACAAGGGGAAACATCCTCTCAGCACCTACCCTGTCGAGCCCCCTCAGAATCTAATGTGTTTCAATAAGATGACCTCTCATTCTTCTAAACTCCAATGAATATAGTCCCAATCTGCTCAACCTTTCCTCATAAGATAATCCCTTCATCCCAGAAATCAGTCTAGTGAACCTTCTCTGCACTGCTCAAATGCAAGTATAGTCCTCCTTAAGTCAGGGGACCAAAACTATACGCAGTACTCTAGGCACGCTCTCACCAATGCCCTACACAGTTATAGTAAGACTTCCCTACTTTTAAAATCCATCCCCCTTACAATAAATGCCAACATTCCATTTGCCTTCCTAATTGCTTCCTGTACCTGCACGCTAACTTTTTGTGATTCTTCTGTACCGAAGCATTCTGCAGTCTCTCTCAATTTAAATAATATTCTGCTTTTCTATTCTTCCTGTCAAAGTGGACAACCTCACATTTTCCCACATTATACTCCATCTGCCAAATTTTTTCCCACTCAATTAACCTATCTATATCTCTCTGCAGACACAATAGGCTGGATTTTAAGAGCCTGCTGCCGATCTCGGCAGCGAGCTCAAAAACTGGTGACCCTCACGTGCAGGCCACGCGGTGGCTCATTTAAATTGCTGGGGCTGCCCATTCCCCCCAGTCACGTGGAGGGAGCGAGCTGTCCGTCGCCTGCAATGGCATCAGCTGCATATGCGCAGGTGTTGGCACCATTTATAAAGGGCAGCCAGCCTTGCTGGCATATTTAAACTTTTAATGATACACCCCCCCCAAAATGTATCAAATAAATTTCTAACGCCCCTTTCCCAACCCCCAATAACAATTATATAAACTATTTCACCTTCCCCCCTCTTTTAAATATGACCTTCCCTCCAAGACTGCACAAAGTTTAAAGTTCACCCTTTCCCACCATCACCTACACCCATTATGTTTATTTGACCCCCATCCCACCCACCACACTGAAAATTTTAACCCCTCCCCCTCCCCACCAGTGTCACGCCAGCTTTCCTCATACAGGGAATTGAAGGTGTGGGAGTGCTGGCTACCGCACGGCGATCACGGCAGGCCTGGAAGATTAAAGGCAAGTTTATTTAAATGTATTCATCTTGTTCATTTAAATATTGTAATTAAGTTCCCGTTGCCCAATGGCAGGGGAGCCGCCATGGAGACTCGCCGCTGCCGGGAGGATCGGGCTGGGCCCTCCCGGTGTCAGCCTCCGTGGCAGGCCTCTGGCACAACAATCCTCTGCTGCCCCCACCCACCCCACAGAGTCGACGTCGTGAGCTTGGTAAAATGCAGCCCTTTTGTGTCCTCCTCACAACGTGCCTTCCTATCTATCTTTGTATCCTCCACAAATTTGGCTACAATACTCGGTCCCTTCATCCAAGTCATTAATATAGATCATAAATAGTTGAGGCTCCAGTATTGACTCTTGTGACACTCCACCAGTTGCAGTTTGCCAGCCTGAAAATGCCCTATTTATCTTGACTCTCTGTTTCTTGTTAGTTAACTAATCCTCTATCCATGCTAATGTAATACCACCAATATCATGAGCTCTTATCTTGTGTCGTAACCTTTTACGTGGCACTTTATCGAATGCCTTTTGGAAATCCAAACACATTTACTGGTTCCCCTTTATCCACCCTGCTTGTTATATCCTCAAAAGAACGTTAATAAATTTGTCAAACATGTTTTCCCTCTCATAAAACCATGTTGACTCTGCCTGATTGTATTATGATTTTCTAAATGACTTGCTACTACATCCTTAGTAATAGATTCTAGCATTTTCCCAATGACAGATGTTAGACTAACCGGCCTATAGTTTCCTGCTTTCTGCCGCCCCCCAGACCCTCCCTTTCTTGAATGGAGGTGTTAGATTTGCAGTTTTCCAATCCACTGAGACCTTTCAAGAATCTAGGGGATTTTGGAAGATTACAACCAATGCATCCACTATCTCTGCAGCCACTTCTTTTAAGACCCTAGGATGCAGGCCATCAGGTCCAAGGGACTTCTCAGCCTTTAGGCTCATTAGTTTTCCTAGTACTTTTTTCTCTGGTGATAGTTTTAAGTTTCTCCCTACCTTTTGCCTCTTGATTTTCTACTATTCTTCGGATGCTTTTTGTGTTTTCTACTGTGAAGATAGATAGAAAATACTTGTTCAAAGTCTCTGCCATTTCCCTTGTTTCTCATTATTAATTCCCAGTCTCATTCTCTAAGGGACCAACTCTTACTTTAGCAACTCTCCTTTTTAGCTATTTTTAGAAGCTTTTACTGTCTTTTATATTTCTTGCTAGTTTACTCTCCTACTGTAATTTCTTCCTCAATTATCTTAGTCATCCTCTGCTGGTGACTAAAAAAAACTCTATACCACTACTCTTACTCCAGCACCATGAAAGTGGCTGACCACCACCTTCTCCAGGGCAAATAGGGATGGACAATAAATTCTGGCCATGTTAGCCACTCACATCCCAAGAACAAATATTTTAAAACTGTTTCAGATTGATGACCTTTCATCAGAACTAAAAAAAAAAAGTTTATTCTGGATCAACACTGGTAGAGAAAGGGGATTGTGGGTTATAGAGATATTAATGTCTGATTCACATGGGAGTTAGAAAGAGAATGTGGAATTATTAGAGAGAACAAGGTGTCTATGATTGAGGTGCTTTTGGCTGTGGGTGGAATGGGTCCAATGGCCTTTCCTTGTTCTGTGCTTATGTTCTATAGGAAAGCCAAAAGAGTACTCAGCCCCTGAAGTCTGCTCTGAAAACAGGTTTCTAAATTGTACATTTTTAGTATTTTGAAGTTTTTGGTCAATGAGGAGATTTTTTTTTATTGCCACAAATCCTTATGTTTCTGCACATCAAATACCCGATACCAACCGCCCCATCCTGAGTGCAGAAACGCTGGAAACACACAGCCAGTCTAATCAGGAAGAAAAGGAATGGTGAAGGAAGGTTTAACATTGGTGTGGGGCGCTGCACCAGAGCAGCTCTAATGACCGGTCACATCAGAGGCATCAGCCCGCCTTTCTCATTTTCAGCTGCAGTGCATTTCCAGCAGCTGGCGTGTTTGCATTTCAGAACGATTCCATCTTTGAACCAGCTGCTCGGAGGTGAGCAGCAGACGTTAGGGCTGACTAGCTTTCTAACTTCCCCTCTCTCCAGCTCGAGCGCTGAAACCACCCCCCACCTTTCTCTCCCTTTAGCCGCTGGACTAAAGAGCAGTGGGACACTGTGTTTGCAGCAACTTGTGTTTGCAAGTGTTCAGGCTGTAAGGCTGTCCAACATTAAAAACTGACAGGCACTGACCATTCAGCCATCAACAATCACTTACAGCGGGGACTTACGGCAATTGCGAGACTAACTCCTTCAACTTATTACACTACAAAATGTTAATTTAGTAAATCAACTTAACATCGCAGTCAGTTATTAATTGAACAGATGAATAGTGATTGGCCCTCTGGAGGGAAATAATGGCTAGTCACTTACTCTGCTTGCAATCATGTGATCCTGAGGAATTAGAAACAAAAAAAGGACAATGAACTTCTTGTAGTCGGTAAATTACAACTGGGAATCCTTCGAAACCTTTAATTAGCCTGGCTCTTTTCGAACATTGATTGAATTGCAACACATGAATTATTAAATATAACAGTTTTTTCTGCTTCTCGTTGCTCAGACGAGTTGAAAAGCGCACTTAACGCTGTGACAACAAACAGCTTGCACTAAATGATTTGAATGGATTGTAATTTCCTGAGAAAAACACTAATTAGCAAAGCCATAATAATTCCTGTAATTGCTCTAAATTGCCCTTCTAACAATGAGTGCGGTGACATTGAAATACAGACATTAAAAGGAGCAACAACAAATTGAGAGGTCCTTCTCTGCTGTCACCTAGTGGTAACACTTAAAAAAAAACACTGCCGAAGGAGACCGGCTTTTTACGGCAACGTGCCATGGAGAAATCTTTTTTTTTAAGTCTTTTTTTTATAATTTTCTCTCTGTCTGGCTCTCGTCTTTTCTCATTGTGACTGTTTTTTCGAATTCCCTCTAACACTCGTATGTCTGTTTTCCTATCTGTCCTTCTCTGTTAATGTTCATACTTTAAATGTCCTATCTTTCAGATAAAACGCTAAACCGAGACCTGTCTGCTTTTTCAAGTGGACATAAAGTGGAACATAGAAAATAGGAGCAGGAGTAGGTCATTCATTATGATCATGGCTGATCAACCAACTCAGTAACCTGTTCCCGCTTTTACCCCAAGAGCTATATCTAACTCCTTGAAAACATACAATGTTTTGGCCTCAACTGCTTTCTGTGGTAGCAAATTCCACAGGCTCACCACTCTCTGGGTGAAGAAATTTCTCCTCATCTCAGTCCTGAAAAGTTTACCCCGTATCCTTAAACTATGACCGCTGGTTCTGGACTCCCCCACCATCGGCAACATCCTTCCTGCACCTACCCTGTCAAGTCCTATTAGAATTTTATAGGTTTCTATCAGATTCCCCCCTCACTCTTCTGAACTCAAGCGAATATATTCCTAACCAACTCAATCTCTCCTCATACGTCAGTCCCACCATCCCTGGAATCAGTCTGGTAAACCTTTGTTGCACTCCGTCTATAGCAAGAACATCCTTCCTCAGATAAGGAGATCAAAACTGCACACAATATTCCAGGTGTGGCCTCACCAAGGCCCTGTATAATTGCAGCAAGACATCCCTGCTCCTGTACTCAAATCCTCTCACTATGAAGGCCAATGTGGAATCTAGGGTGAGCCATCCTCAGACAAGGGGTGTGGGTTTGCCTAGTCATCATGTTTATACATTAACTGTTCCTTAGGATTGTACTAGGCATGGGAGTTGAGATAAGATGAGTGTTGCTGAAACAGAATGTACTTTTCTGTCTCATGCTGTGGACTGCAGTATCCGCTGCAAGGCCGATGGTGAGATAGATATGTAAACGAAGGATTGAAATAATGCTGTATCCCATTCGTTTAGGGCAAATGCTCAACTGCAGTATCATTGGTGTCTTTGAATGCAAATTAAGGATTGAAATTATTATTGTAAAACTATTGGTTACAGAATACTATAAGTGCCACTGTTTTGCGGAAACTTTTTAGAACATCGCACTGAGTCTCAATGTGAGCTCTACTGTGTTTGTTCTCCTTGTGCACAAGTTAATAAAGTAGGTTGCGAAAACTCACTGTGCCGAGTCTGATTATTCCACAACACCAACATACCATTTGCCTTTTTTACTGCCTGTTGGACCTGCATGCTTACCTTCAGCGACTGGTGTACGAGAACACCCAGGAGAGGTCATACAGCGAGGCAATATGGGTGGAGCTCAGGAATAGGAAGGATGCAGTCACGATGTTGGGGGTTTACTACAGGCCTCCCAACAGCCAGCGGGAGGTAGAGGAGCAGATATGTAGACAGATTTTGGAACGATATAAAGTGGTGGGTGATTTTAACTTCCCCTATATTGACTGGGACTCACTTAGTGCCAGGGGCTTGGATGGGGCAGAATTTGTGAGGAGCATCCAGGAGGGCTTCTTGAAACAGTATGTAGATAGTCCAACTAGGGATGGGGCCGTACTGGACCTGCTATTGGGGAATGAGCCTGGCCAGGTGGTCGAAGGGGAGCATTTCGGGAACAGTGACCATAATTCCATATGTTTTAAGGTATTTGCAGATAAGGATAGGAGTAGTCCTCGGGTGAATGTGCTAAATTGGGGGAAGGCTAATTATAACAATATTAGGCAGGTACTGAAGAATTTAGATTGGGAGCAGATGTTTGAGGATAAATCAACATCTGACATGTGGGAACCTTTCAAACGTCAAAGAACAAAGAACAGTACAGCACAGGAACAGGCCATTCGGCCCTCCAAGCCTGTGCCGATCTTGATGCCAGCCTAAACTAACACCTTCTGCACTTCCGGGGCCCATATCCCTCTATTCCCTTCCTATTCATATATTTGTCAAGATGTCTCTTAAATGTCACTATCGTATCTGCTTTCACCACCTCCCCTGGCAGCAAGCTCCAGGCACTCACCACCCTCTGTGTAAAAAACTTGCCTCGCATATCCCCTCTAAACTTTGCCCCTCGCACCTTAAACCTATGTCCCCTAGTAACTGACTCTTCCACCCTGGGAAAAAGCTTCTGACTATCCACTCTGTCCATGCGCTCATAACTTTGTAAACCTCTATCATGTCGCCCCTCCACGTCCGTCGTTCCAGTGAAAACAATCCGAGTTTTTCCAACCTCTCCTCATAGCTAATGCCCTCCAGACCAGGCAACATCCTGGTAAACCTCCTCTGTACCCTCTCCAAAGCCTCCATGTCCTTCTGGTAGTGTGACGACCAGAATTGCACGCAATATTCTAAGTGTGACCTAACTAAGGTTCTGTACAGCTGCAACATGACTTGCCAATTTTTATACTCTATGCCCTGACCGATGAAGGCAAGGATGCCGAATGCCTTCTTGACTACCTTATCCACCTGCGTTGCCACTTTCAGTGACCTGTGGACCTGTATGCCCAGATCTCTCTGCCTGTCAATACTCCTAAGGGTTCTGCCATTTACTGTATACTTCCCACCTGCATTAGACCTTCCAAAATGCATTACCTCACATTTGTCCGGATTAAACTCCATCTGCCATTTCTCCGCCCAAGTCTCCAACCGATCTATATCCTGCTGTATCCTCTGACAATCCTCATCATTATCCGCAACTTCACCAACCTTTGTGTCGTCCGCAAAATTACTAATCAGACCAGCTACATTTTCCTCCAAATCATTTAGATATACTACAAACAGCAAAGGTCCCAGCACTGATCCCTGCAGAACACCACTAGTCACATCCCTCCATTCAGAAAAACACCCATCCACTGCTACCCTCTGTCTTCTGTGACCGAGCCAGTTCTGTATCCATCTTGCCAGCTCACCTCTGATCCCGTGTGATTTCACCTTTTGCACCAATCTGCCATGCGGGACCTTGTCAAAGGCTTTACTAAAATCCATATAGACAACATCCACCGCCCTTCCCTCATCAATCAACTTCATCACTTCCTCAAAAAACTCAATCAAATTAGTAAGACATGACCTCCCCTTCACAAAACCATGCTGTCTCTCGGCAATAAGTACGTTTGTTTCCAAATGGGAGTAGATCATGTCCCGAAGAATCCTCTCTAATAGTTTCCCTACCAGACGTAAGGCTCACCGGCCTATAATTTCCTGGATTATCCTTGCCACCCTTCTTAAACAAAGGAACGACATTGGCTATTCTCCAGTCCTCTGGGACCTCACCTGTAGCCAATGAGGATGCAAAGATTTCTGTCAAGGCCCCAGCAATTTCTTCCCTTGCCTCCCTCAGTATTCTAGGGTAGATCCCATCAGGCCCTGGGGACTTATCTACCTTAAGGCTTTGCAAGACACCCAACACCTCCTCCTTTTTGATAACGACATGACCCAGACTATCTACACTCCCTTCCCTAGACTCATCATCCACCAAGTCCTTCTCTTAGGTGAATACTGATGCAAAGTACTCATTTAGTACCTTGCCCATTTCCTCTGGCTCCACACGTAGATTCCCTCCTCTTTCCTTGAGTGGGCCAACCCTTTCCCTGGTTACCCTCTTGTTCTTTATATATGTATAAAAAGCCTTGGGATTTTCCTTAATCCTGTTTGCCAATGACTTTTCATGACCCCTTTTAGCCCTGCTAACTCCTTGCTTAAGTCCCTTCCTACTGTCTTTATATTCAAGTGCTTCATCTGTTCCTAGCCTTCCAGCCCTTACAAATGCTTCCTTTTTCTTTTTGACTAGGCTCACAATATCCCGTGTTATCCAAGCTTCCCGAAACTTGCCAAACTTGTCTTTCTTCCTCACAGGAACATGCTGGTCCTGTATTCTAATCAGCTGATGTTTGAAAGACTCCACCCCCAATCTAAATTCTTCAGTTTCTGCCTAATATTGTTATAATTAGCCTTTCCCCAATTTAGCACCTTCACCCGAGGACTACTCTTATCCTTATCCACAAGTACCTTAAAACTTATGGAATTATGGTCACTGCTCCCGAAATGCTCCCCCACTGAAACTTCGACCACCTGGCCAGGCTCATTCCCCAATACCAGGTCCAGAATGGCCCCATCCCTAGTTGGACTATCTACATACTGTTTCAAGAAGCCCTCCTGGATGCTCCTCACAAATTCTGCCCCATCCAAGCCCCTAGCACTAAGTGAGTCCCAGTCAATATTGGGGAAGTTAAAATCACCCACCACTACAACCCTGTTACCTTTACATCTTTCCAAAATCTGTCTACATATCTGCTCCTCTACCTCCCGCTGGCTGTTGGGAGGCCTGTAGTAAACCCCCAACATAGTGACTGCACCCTTCCTATTCCTGAGCTCTACCCATATTGCCTCGCTGCATGACCCCTCTGAGGTGTCCTCCCGCAGTACAGCTGTGATATTCTCTTTAACCAGTAATGCAACTCCCCCACCCCTTTTACATCCCCCTCTATCCCGCCTGAAGCTTCTAAAGCCTGGAACATTTAGCTGCCAATCCTGTCCTTCCCTCAACCAAGTCTCTGTAATAGCAACAACATCATATTTCCAAGTACTAATCCAAGCTCTAAGTTTATCTGCCTTACCTGTTATACTTCTCGCATTGAAACAAATGCACTTCAGACCACCAGTCCCGCTGTGCTCAGCAACATCTCCCTGCCTGCTCTTCCTCTTAGTCCTACTGGCCTTATTTACTATGTCCTCTTCATTTACTTCACTAGCTGTCCTACTGCTCTGGTTCCCACCCCCCTGCCACACTAGTTTAAACCCTCCCGAGTGACGCTAGCAAACCTTGCAGCCAGGATATTAGTGCCCTTCCAGTTTAGATGCAATCTGTCCTTCTTGGACAGGTCCCATCTGTCCCTGAAGAGAGCCCAATGGTCCAGATATCTGAAACCCTCCCTTCTACACCAGCTGCTCAGCCATGTGTTTAGCTGCATTATCTTCCTATTTCTAGCCTCACTGGCATGTGGCACAGGGAGTAATCCAGAGATTACAACCCGAGAGGTCCTGTTTTTTAACTTACTACCTAACTCCCTAAACTCCCCCTGCAGGATCTCATCACTCTTCCTGCCTATGTCATTGGTACCGATGTGTACCACAACCTCTGGCTGTTTACCCTCCCCCTTCAGAATGCCCTCTGTCCGTTCAGAGACATCCTTGACCCTGGCACCAGGGAGACAACATACCTTCCTGGAGTCTCTTTCACATCCACAGAAGCGCCTATCTAGGCCCCTGACTATAGAGTCCCCTATAACTATTGCTCTTCTGCGCTTTGTCCCTCCCTGCTGAACAACAGTGCCAACCGTGGTGCCACTGCTCTGGCTGCTGCTGTTTTCCCCTGATAGGCCATCCCCCCCAACAGTATCCAAAATATCTTGTTGGAGAGGGGGATAGCCACAGGGTATTCCTGCACTGGCTGCCTGCCCTTTCTAGCGGTTACCCATCTATCTGCCTGCACTTTAGAATCCAGGACCAGCATGTTCCTGTGAGGAAGAAGGATAAGTTTGGCAAGTTTCGGGAACCTTGGATAACACGGGATATTGTGAGCCTAGTCAAAAAGAAAAAGGAAGCATTCATAAGGGCTAGAAGGCTGGGAACAGACAAAGCCCTTGAGGAATATAAAGACAGTAGGAAGGAACTTAAGCAAGGAGTCAGGAGGACTAAAAGGGGTCATGAAAAGTCATTGGCAAACAGGATTAAGGAGAATCCCAAGGCTTTTTATATGTATATAAAGAGCAAGAGGGTAACCAGGGAAAGGGTTGGCCCACTCAAGGAAAGAGGAGGGAATCTACGTGTGGAGCCAGAGGAAATGGGCAAGGTACTAAATGAGTACTTTGCATCAGTATTCACCTAAGAGAAGGACTTGGTGGATGATGAGTCTAGGGAAGGGAGTGTAGATAGTCTGGGTCATGTCGTTATCAAAAAGGAGGAGGTGTTGGGTGTCTTGCAAAGCATTAAGGTAGATAAGTCCCCAGGGCCTGATGGGATCTACCCCAGAATACTGAGGGAGGCAAGGGAAGAAATTTCTGGGGTCTTGACAGAAATCTTTGTATCCTCATTGGCTACAGGTGAGGTCCCAGAGGACTGGAGAATAGCCAATGTCGTTCCTTTGTTTAAGAAGGGTGGCAAGGATTATCAAGGAAATTATAGGCCGGTGAGCCTTACGTCAGTGGTAGGAAAATTATTAGAGAGGATTCTTCGGGACAGGATTTACTCCCATTTGGAAACAAATGAACTTATTAGCGAGAGACAGCGTGGTTTTGTGAAGGGGAGGTCGTGTCTCACTAACTTGATTGAGTTTTTTGAGGAAGTGATGAAGATGATTGATGAAGGAGGGGCAGTGGATGTTATCTATATGGACTTCAGTAAAGCCTTTGACAAGGTCCCTCATGGCAGATTGGTACAAAAGGTGAAGTCACACGGGATCAGAGGTGAGCTGGCAAGATGGATACAGAACTGGCTCGGTCATAGAAGACAGAGGGTAGCAGTGGAAGGATGCTTTTCTGAATGGAGGGATGTGACTAGTGGTGTTCCGCAGGGATCAGTGCTGGGACCTTTGCTGTTTGTAGTATATATAAATGATTTGGAGGAAAATGTAGCTGGTCTGATTAGTAAGTTTGCGGACGACACAAAGGTTGGTGGAGTTGCAGATAGTGATGAGGATTGTCAGAGGATACAGCAGGTTATAGATCGGTTGGAGACTTGGGGGGAGAAATGGCAGATGGAGTTTAATCTGGACAAATGTGAGGTAATGCATTTTGGAAGATCTAATACAGGTGGAAGGTATACAGTAAATGGCAGAACCCTTGGGAGTATTGACAGGCAGAGAGATCTGGGCGTACAGGTCCACAGGTCACTGAAAGTGGCAACGCAGGTGGATAAGGTAGTCAAGAAGGCATACGACATGCTTGCCTTCATCGGTCGGGGCATAGAGTATAAAAATTGGCAAGTCCTGCTGCAGCTATACAGGACTTTAGTTAGGCCACACTTAGAATATTGCGTGCAATTCTGGTCACCATACTACCAGAAGGATGTGGAGGCTTTAGAGAAGGTACAGAAGAGGTTTACCAGGTTGTTGCCTGGTCTGGAGGGCATTAGCTATGAGGAGAGGTTGATAAACTCAATTGTTTTCACTGGAACAACAGAGGTGGAGGGGCGACATGATAGAGGTTTACAAAGTTATGAGTGGCATGGACAGAGTGGATAGTCAGAAGCTTTTTCCCAGGGTGGAAGAGTCAGTTACTAGGGGACATAGGTTTAAGATGCGAGGGGCAAAGTTTAGAGGGGATGTGCGAGGCAAGTTCTTGACACAGAGGGTGGTGAGTGCCTGGAACTTGCTGCCGGGGAGGTGGTGGAAGCAGGTATGATAGCGACGTTTAAGAGGCATCTTGACAAATACATGAATAGGATGGGAATAGAGGGATACGGTCCCCGGAAGTGCAGAAGGTTTTAGTTTAGACAGGCATCAAGATCGGCGCAGCCTTGGAGGGCCGAATGGCCTGTTCCTGTGTTGTATTGTTCTTTGTTCTTTGTTGCGTTGCATATTCCCCTCTCTCAGTTTATAGCCGTTCAGATAATAATCTGCTTCCTGTTTTTGCTACCAAAGTGGATAACCTCACACTTATCCACATTATACTGCATCTGCCATGCATTTGCCCACTCACTCAACTTGTCCAAATCACCCTGAAGCCTCTCTGCCTCCTCCTCACAACTCACCCTCCCACCCAGTTTTGTGTCATCTGCAAATTTGAAGATATTACATTTAGTTCCCTCATCTAAATCATTAATATATATTGTGAATAGCTGGGGTCCTAGCACCAATCCCTGCAGTACCCCACTGGTCACTGCCTGCCATTTGTAAAAAGACACATTTATCCCTACTCTTTGTTTCCTGTCTGCCAATCAATTTTCACAGAATCACAGATGAATACAGTGCAGAAGAGGCCCTTCGGCCCATCGAATCTACACCGATGCATTAAAGACACAACAATTTTCTATCCATTGCAATACCATGCCCCCAATCCCATGCGCATTACTTTTACATGCTAAACTCTTATGTGGGACTTTGTCAGAGGCCTACTGAAAGTCCAAATAAACCACATCCACTGGCTCCCCCTCATCAACTCTACTAGTTACATCCTCAAAGAATTCTATTAGATTTGTCAAGCATGATTTCCCTTTCGTAAATCCATGCTGACTCTACCCGATTCTACCAATGTTCTCGAAGTGCTCTGCTATAAAATCTTTGATAATGGACACTAGAATTTTTCCCACTACCGACGTCAGGCTGACTGGTCTATAATTCCCTGCTTTCTCTCTACCTCCCTTTTTAAATAGTGGGGTTACATTAGCTACCCTCCAATCAGTAGGAACTGTTCCAGAGTCTATAGAATCTTGGAAGATGACAATCTTGGAAGATGACCATCCAAGATGGTAATGTATCCACTATTTCTAGGGCCACTTCCTTAAGTACTCTGGGATGCAGACCATAAGGCCCTGGGGACTTATCGGCCTTCAATCCCATCAATTTGCCCAACAACATTTCTCTACTAATACTGATTTCCTTCAGTTCCTCTCTCTCACTAAACCCTGTGTTCCCCAACATTTCTGGTATGATATTTGTGTCCTCCTTTGTGAAGACAGAACCAAAGTATACATTTAGTTGGTCAGCCATTTCTTTATTCCCCATAATAAGTTCCCCTGTTTCTGACTGTAAGGGACCTCCATTTGTCTTCACTAATCTTTTTCTCTTCACATACCTATAGAAACTTTTACAGTCAGTTTTTGTGTTCCCCGCAAGCTTGCTCTCGTACTCTATTTTCCCCTTCTTAATCAATCCCTTGGTCCTCCTTTGCTGAATTCTAAACTGCTCCCAATCCTCAGGTCTGTTGTTTTTTCTGGTGAATTTATATGCCTCTTCCTTGGATCTAATGCTATCTCTAATTTCCCTTGTAAACCATGGTTTGGCTATCTTTCCCCTTTGTACGTTTGTGCCAGACAGGAATAAATAATTGTTGCAGTTCATCCATGCACTCTTTAAATGTTTGCCATTGCCTTTCCACTGTCGTCCCTTTAAGTAACGTTTCCCAATCCATCATAGCCAAACAGTAGCGTAGTGGTAATGTCACTGGACAAGTAATCCAGAGGCCCAGACAAATGCACCAAAGTTGGTGGAATTTAAATTCAATTAATGAATCTGGAATAAAAAGCTAGTCTCAGTAATGGTGACCATGAAACTACCGGATTGTTGTAAAAACCCGACTGGTTCACTAATGTCCTTTAAGGAAGGAAATCTGCCGTCCTTCTCTGGTCTGGCCTACATGCAACTCCAGACCCACAGTAATGTTGTTTACTTTTAACTGCTCTATGAAATGGCTGAGCAAGGCACGACCACTACAGAAAAGTCAAAAAAGAATAAAACCGGATTGACCACTCAGTATTGATCTAGGCACCGGAAATAACAAAGGTACACCCTGCCCAATTGATCCAGCATTGTCCTCCTCACCAACATCTGGGGATGTGTCAAAATTGGGAGAGCTGTCCCCAGACTAGTCAAGCAACAACCGGACCTAGGGTTGGATTTTAATCCTGGTGACGGGGGTCCTGGTGACAAGCCGGAAGGCAGGGGACGAACCCGTCTCGGCCTTTCGTCAGACCCCCGTAGCTGTTTAACGGCAGGCAGCCAATTAACTGCCTGCCATCAGGGACGCCATCTCTTTAAGGGATGAGCTTCCGCCTCCAGAGCTGCCAGCTAATTGGAAGGCCGGCAGCTCTGCAATACCGCCAGGGTGACTGGGAGCAGTGGCCACTGTGGAACTGCAGAAGACATTGGGCAGGTCAGTGGGTTCAGGAAAGATGTGGCAATTCAGGCTGGCCCTGGCAACAGGGTGGGAGTGGGGAGTTGGTGACGGTGAGAAGTGCATTCCCATGTGGCAATTGGAGTGGGGGGGTGGGGGGCGGCCTAGATTGCCCTGTAAGGAGGGACCTGCCACACTGACCATGCTAGGAGGCCACTAGGCTTTACTTGGCAGCCACCACCCCACCCCCCCACCTCCAGAACAAAATAGCAGGGGGCCTGGACAACGTTGGGAATGGCACCCCCTGCCATTTTGTTTGTCACCCACCTCCATGCCCACTTCCAAATTCTGCCTTAGTCATACTCACAGAATCATACATTACAGATTCCTCCATCACTGTCCCAGAGATGGCAACACAGTGGTAAACAGTTGGGAGGAAGTGGTTTTGGGAGTCCTCAACATGGACTCTGGGCCCCAGGAAGTCTCATGGCATCAGATCAAACATGGGCAAGGAAACCTGATTACCACCTACTGCACCCACCCCCCCCCCCCCCCACCCCCCGCACCCCCCGACTTCAGCTGATGAATCAGTACTCCTCAATGTTGAACATCAC
This sequence comes from Heterodontus francisci, assembly GCF_036365525.1. NCBI lineage: Eukaryota > Metazoa > Chordata > Chondrichthyes > Heterodontiformes > Heterodontidae > Heterodontus > Heterodontus francisci. Next base: position 47,351,617 of record NC_090371.1, read on the forward strand.
TTGGAAGAAGCACTGAGGGTGGCAGGGGCACAGAATGGACTCTGGGTGGGGGACTTCAATGTGAAGCACCAAGAGTGGCTCAGTAGCACCACTACTGACTGAGTTGGCCAAGTGCTGAAGGACATATCTGCCAGACAGGCCTGTGGCAGGTGGTGAGAACACCAACAGGAGGAAATAACCTCCTTGACCTTGTCTTCAGAAATCTACCTGTTGCAGATGCATCTAACCATGACAGTATTGGAAGGTGTAACCACCACACAGTCCTTGTGGAGACAAAGTCCTGTCTTCATACTGAGAATACCTTCCATTGTGTTGTGTGGCACTTCCTCTTAGGCAGTCCCTCAGGAATGAGGATGACTTTCTTCCACTCCAGGGTTGGGGGTCCTGAGGCGACTGAATAGTCCAATTCTGAATCTGCACACTCTGCCACAGGTGGGGCAGGAGGTGTTTGATGAGGCGAGTGAATGGGATGCTCGAATTTCCGAACGCTCCTTCCGCTGTTTGCACTTGGTCGCTGCCTGGGCATGTCAACGTTGTTCAAACTGGCTGGCACCTTCGCGGATGCTTCTTCTTCATTTTGGATGGTCTCAGGCAAGAGATTCCCACGAGGTGGAGATGTCACATTTTTTCAGGGAGGCTTTAAGGACATCCTTGTAGCGTTTCCTCTGCCCTCCTAGTAGCCTCTTGCGTGACAGAGCTCGGAGTAGAAAGCTTGTTTTGGGAGTCTTGTGTCAGGCATGCGAACGATGTGGCCCACCCAGCGTAACTGACAAGCCATGACCAGTGTCTTAATACTGGGGATGTTAGCCTGAGAGAGGACACTGATATTGGAGCACCTGTCCTGCCACTGAATTTGCAGGATCATGTGGAGGCACCGCTGGTAATAGCTCTCCAGAGCTTTGAGATGTCTGCTGTACAGTGTCCATGTTTCCAATGCATACAGGAGGGCAGGTAACACTGCAACCCTATAGACCATGAGCTTGGTGCCAGGTTTGAGGTCTTTGCCGCCAAACGTTCTTTTCCTCAGACGACCAAAGGCTGCACTGGCACACTGGAGACGATGCTGAGTTTCATCGTCGATGTCTGCCCTTGCTGAGAGGAGATATACAAGGTATGAGAAGTGATCAACATTGTCCAGTGGTTCACCATTGATCTTGATAGTCGGGGGGCAGTGTTGTGCTGCAGGAGCACACTGGTACAGGACCTTTGTCTTCGAGATGCTTAACTTAAGGCTCATTCTTTCATACACCTCTGTGAATGCATCAATGAGGGTTTGAAGCTCGGCTTCTGAGTGTGCACATACGCAAGCATCACCAGCGTACTGCAGCTCGATGCCAGAGGTTGGAGTGACCTTGGTTCTGGACTGGAGGCGACATAGGTTAAATAGTTTGCCGCTCATCTTGTAGAGTATTTCTACCTTGGCAGGGAGCTTCAAAGAATTGAGGTGGAGTGTTGCGGCAAGGAAAATGGAAAAGAGCATTGGTGTGATGACACAGCCTTGTTTGACCTCAGTTTGCACTCGCATTGGGTCAGTGGCAGATCAGTTGGCAAGGATTACAGCTTGCATGTCATTATGCAGCAGGCAGAGGATGGTGACGAATTTATCCGGGCAGCCAAATTTGAGGAGGATGTTCCATAATCCCTCCCGGATGAGAGAATTGAAGGCCTTTGTGAGATCAAAGAAGGTTATGTATAAAGGTTGCTGCTGCTCCCTACATTTTCCTTGGATTTGTCTTGCTGTGAAGATCATGTCCACTGTGCCTCTTGATGGACGGAATCCACATTGTGATTCCGGTCGGAGCTCTTCAGCCACAGGGAGGAGGCGGTTGAGAAGGACACTTGCGATGACCTTCCTGTGGCGGACAGCAGGGATACCCCTCTGTAGTTACCACAGTCGGTCTGAAGTGAGTTATGACTTTAACCCCTTATAGGGACTAAACCAAATCAAGCATACATTGCTATGAATCTCCTTTAATTAAGTTCAAACCAGACAAATGCTCATAGACACTTATTTGGGTCCAAAGAACTGAACTAATCTTCCCTCAAAGAAAGAAAACTAATAGAATATTACCATCTTTCGGATAGCCAATTTTTAAAATAATTATGGCTAAGTCATAAATATCCCAGTTATTATGAGGGTCTGGGAAATTCTCTTCAATGCATATCTCTCCACTTAAAGAAACACAGAGAGAGGGTTCTTGCAGTTGTATATAGAATGCCACATGAGATGATTTATTAACTTTTATATATTTATTAAAGAATTGAACATGCAGTACACTTTAAGTGGATAAGTACACCACAATATTAAAGATTACTAAGAGATGTAACACAATTTTATTTCTAAAATAGAATCCAAAAGTTCAACCTGGATAAGGCTACAGCAAAATATCTTAGAATATCCATCAAAATTTAAAGTAAACTTTTATCTTAAATTCGCCAAGTAAACCATAGGTTGAGAAGCATTGATGAGGAATTCAATACACCTAGTTTTTTGCTTCAAAAACCCTCATGTTTATACTGTTTCTAAACTATCGTCTGACTTTTTAGTATATAGGTGTTCCCTTTCTGTGTGTTTTTCCTACTTTTGAGATCCATATATGGTAATATCATTAGCTACCATCCCCACTTAACTTATTTTTGGAAATCCCCTGCTCTTGAAGTTGTGAGCTTTTACCTGGTCAAAATGTTTATAACTGGGTTTACTTGGCATCTGTTTCTGTAAGTACTGTTCCATTTTATTATCTATAATTTTATTTTTAAATGGTACCTCGAACCCTTCTTTTGAGTTAAATTGTCTACATCACCAACACCATCAACTAATTAAGTTTATAGCTACCTCTTACGGACTGAGTCGTGATTGAGAAGATCTTCGAAATTCTCCTTGAAATGAGCACTGACCACCTCTCTGTCCTTGATCAGCGCCGCTTCATTCTTTTCTCTCAGTGGTCCTTGAGTACTTGGTCCTTAAATGGTCTTGACTGCATTGAAGAATCCACACATGTAGTGGCTGTCAGCGAGTTGCTGTACTTCCTGCGCTCTTTCAGCCCATAAGTTTTTTGTTCAACCTCAGCCTTCAATTGTCTGTATATCTGCTTTTGTTCCCTTGTATTTTGGTGATGCTTTCAGTTCAGGAACGTCTTGCGCTTGTGATTTTGTAACTCCTGGATCTCGTGGTTGTTCTCATCAAACCAGTCTTGATGTTTACTAGTGGAGAAACCAAGAGTATCTTCGCAAATGCTGATTATGGTGACTTTGAGGGTAGACCAGGCATTGTGGACATTCTGTGGTTCCTGTTTGTTGAGCATCATCAAGTTGCTTGTAAGACACTGCCTGAGTACGTCTTTCTTCACAGAGTCCTTGATACCATCGACATTGATTTTCCCACGGCAGTACTTCTGCTGCCGCTGCAGTTTTTAAACTGGGTTTATGGAGATAGTAGCTCGGATTAGGCGATGGTTGGTCCAGTAGTCATTGGCTCTTATCATGGCACGGGTTATGTGAACATCCTTGTAGTCCTTAGCTCAGATGATGAGATAGACAAGCAAATGCCAATGCCTGGAGCGAGGTTGCTGCCATGAGGTCTTGTATTTGTCTCTCTGATAAAAAAGGGTGTTTGTTATGATCAGGCCATGTTCAAGGCATTTCATCAGAAGGAGGACTCCGTTGGAGTTTGCTCTTCCAACACCTTCCTTGCCAATCACACCTTTCCAAAGGTTTGTGTCCCTCCCAACTTTGGCATTGAAGTCTCTGAGGAGGATCAGCTTGTCTTCCTTGGGAACACAGAACAGCAAACGATCAAGGCTGGAGTAGAATTCCTCCTTGGTCTCATCTGTTGCTTCTGCTGTTTCTGGGTTATGGTGAGCCAGAGGGTCATGAGACAGAGTCATAGAGTTTTACAGCACAGAAACAGGCCTTTCGGCCCAACACTCCTGCACCAACCGTCAAGCACCCGTCCTAACTAATCCCATTTCCCAGCACTTGGCCCATAGCCTTGTATGTTATGGCATTTCAAATGCTCATCTAAATACTTCTTGAATGTCGTGAGCGTTCCTGCCTCTACCATCTCTTCAGGCAGTGTGTTCCAGATTCCAACCACACTCTTGTTGAAAACATTTCCCCTCCAAACCTTCTGCCCCTTCCCTTAAATCTATGCCCCCTAGTTATTGACCTCTCCGCTAAGGGAAAAAGTTTCTTCCTATCTATCCTATCAATGCCCCTCAGTTTTGTATAACTCTATGAGGTCCCCCCTCAGCCTTCTCTGCTCCAAGGAAAACAACCCCAGCCTATCCAGTCTGTCTTCATAACTGAAATGCTCCAGCCCAGGCAACATCCTGGTGAATCTACTCTGCACCCTCTCCATTGCAATCACATCCTTCCTATAGTGTGGTGAACAGAACTGTACACAGTACTCCAGCTGTGGCCTAGCCAGCGTTTTATACAGCTCCATCATAACCTCCCTGCTCTATGCCTTGGCTAATAAAGGCAAGTATCCCGTATGCCTTCCTAACCACCTTACCTATCTGTACTGCTGCCTTCAGTGAACTATGGACAAGCACCCCAAGGTGTCTCTAACCCTCTGTACTCCCTAGGGTCCTACCATCCATTGTATATTCCATTGCATTGTTAGACCTCCCAAAGTGCATCACCTCACGCTTCTCAGGATTAAACTCCATTTGCCACTGCTCCACCCATCTTACCAGCCCATCTACTAGCTTTCCTCCTCACTATTTACGACATCACCAATTTTCGGTGTCGTCTGCGAACTTACTGATCATACTTCCCATATTCATGTCAAAATCATTAATGTACACTACAAACAGTAAGGGTCCCAGCACCGATCACTGTGGTACACCACTGGTCACAGGCTTCCATTAACAAAAACAACCCTCTACCATCACCCTCTGCCTCCTGCCACTAAGCCAATTTTGGATCCAATTTGCCAAATTACCTTGGATCCCATGGGCTTTTACTTTCTTAACCAATCTCCCATGCGGGACCTTATCAAAAGCCTTACTGAAGTCCATGTAGACTACATCAACTGCTCTACCCTCATCTACACATCCAGTCACCTCCTCGAAAAATTCAATCAAATTTGATAGACACGATCTCCCCCTGACAAAGCCATGCTGACTATCCCTGATTAATCCCTGCCTCTCCAAGTGGAAATTATTCCTGTCTCTCAGAATTTTTTCCAATAATTTCCCTACCACTGATGTTAGACTCACCGGCCTGTAATTACCTGATTTATCCCTGCTACCCTTCTTGAATAATGGTACCACATTCTCTGTCCTCCAGTCCTCTGGTACCTCTCCTGTGGCCAGAGAGAATCTGAAAATTTGTGTCAGAACCCCTGCTATCTCCTCCCTTGCCTCACATAGCAGCCTGGGATACATCTCATCTGGGCCTGGGGATTTATTCACTTAAGGCCCGCCAATACTTCCTCCTTTACAATGCTAATTTGATCAAGTATATCACAATCCCCCTCCCTGATCACTACAAATACATTGTCCTTCTCCATAGTGAACACAGATGAAAAGTAATCATTTAAAACCTCACCTATGTCCTCTGGCTCCACACACAGATTGCCTCTTTGATCCCTAATGAGCCCCACTTTTTCCCTGGTTATCCACTTGCCCCTAACATACTTATAAAATGCCTTGGAATTTTCCTTTATCTTGGTTGCCAGTGATTTTTCATGCCCCCTCTTCGCTCTCCTAACTACTTTTTAAAGTACTCCCCTATATTTTCTATACTCCTCTAGGGCCTCCGCTGTTTTCAGCACTCTGAATCTGCTATACGCCTCCATTTTTTTTCCTTATCCAATCCTCTATATCCCTTGACATCCAGGGTTCCCTAGACCTGTTGGTCCCACTCTTCACCTTTACAGGAACATGTTGGACCTGAACCCTCACAATTTCCCTTCTAAATGACTCCCACTGGTCTGATGTAGACTTTCCATATATTCCTGTCCACTTTGGCCAGATCCTGTTTTATCGTATTGAAATCTGCCTTCCCCCAATTCAGTACTCTTATTTCCGGTCCCTCTATGTCCTTTTCCATAACAACCTTAAATCTTACAGAGTTATGGTCACTATCCTCGAAATGCTCCCCCACTGACACTTCTACCACTTGTCTGGCTTCATTCCCTAGGATTAGTTCCAGTACTACCCCTTCTCTTGTAGGACTTTTTACGTACTGGCTCAAAAAGCTCTCCTGTGTGCACTTGAAGAATTCCACCCCCTTTAAGCTTTTTGCACTAATACCATCCCCTCTAATATAGGGGAAGTTGAAATCCCTACTATTACTACCCTATTACTTTTGCACCTCCCTGAGATTTGCCTACATATCTGCTCCTCTCCCACTGCCTGACTGTTTGGAGGCCTGTAGTACACTCCCAGCCAAGTAATAGCCCCCTTTTTGTTTTTAAGTTCTACCCATATGGCCTCATTAGAGGAACCTTCTCAGATATCATCCCTCCTTACTGCAGTAATTGACTCCTTAATCAACAGTGCAATGCCACCTCCTCTTTTACCCCCTCCCCTATCACGTCTGAAAATTCTATACCCTGGGATATTAAGCTGCCAATTCTGCCCTTCCCTCAACAATGTCTCAGTGATAGCAATAATATCATATTCCCATGTGTTAATCAACACGCTCAATTCAGCTGCCTTACTAGTACTACTACTTGCATTAAAATAGATACAATCCAGCCTTGCATTATTTGCCTGAGTCTTAACAGGTCTACATTTACTCTGTCCTCCGGACTGACTTAGCTTCGCATTTATATATGATTGTGCATCACCCCCTATTATGCTTCCACGCTGTATCCCCCTGCCAAATTAGTTTAAACCCCACCCCCCAACAGCACTAGCAAATCTCCCAGCAAGGATGCTGGTCCCATTCTGGTTCAGGTGCAACACATCCGTCGTATACAGATCCCACCTTCGCCAGAAACAGGCCCAGTGATCCAAAAATCTAAAGCCCTCCCTCCTGCACCATCTCCTCAACCATGCATTCATCTGCTCTAACCTCCTATTCATATACTCACTAGCCCATGGCACCAGAAGAAACCCAGAGATTACAATATAATATATAATATAAAATAAAAACAAGAAATGCTGGAACCACTCAGCAGGTCTGGCAGCATCTGTGGGAAGAGAAGCAGAGTTAACGTTTCGGGTCAGTGACCCTTCTTCGGAACCCAGAGATTACAACCTTTGAGGTCCTACTTTTTAATCTGCTGCCTAGCTCTGTAAATTCTTTTTGTAGGACCTCATCCCTCTTTCTACCTATGTCATTGGTACCAACGTGGACCATGACCTCTGGCTGTGCACCCTCATCCTCCAGAATATTTTGTAGCCGCTCAGTGATATCCAAGACCCTTGCACCAGTGAGACACCATACCATCCTGGAATCACATCTGCGACCACAGAAACGCCTATCTGTTCCTCTAACCATAGAATCCCCTACCACTATTGCCCTCTTGTCCCTTTTTCTCCATCCCAGCACAGCTGAGTCAGCCATGACATTCCAGTCATGACTCTCAGTGCATTCTCCAAAGGAACCCTCTCCCTCATCGGTACTCAGAACTGAATACCGGTTAGAACGTGGGATGTCCTCTGGCGACTCCTGCACTACCTGCCCTGACTTCTTTGGCCGTCTGGCAGCCACCCAGTCACCCCCCCAACTGTGTTTGCCGAGGCACCGGCTGGACTACCTCCTGAAACGTGCCATCCACGTAGTCCTTCACCTCGCAGATGTGCCACAGTGACTCCAGCCGCCGCACGAGCTCCAAATCCCGAAGCTCAAGCTTCTGCAACCAGAGACACTTTCTGCAGATATGTCTGCCAAGGTCACATGGCACGTCCACGACTTCTCACATTGCACATTCCGCTTGATCAAGCTGCCCTGTCATTCCTTACTTTTACAATGAAGAAAAAACTTGCTCGTGTAAAAACTTACCAGCTATTTTACAATCAACTTTTATCCCCTGTACCTTTGAGGCTGAGAAAGAAAAAGACCAAAGAGCACCTTCCACTGCCCCCAGCCAACGAAAATATCCACACTATACAACGACATAGGCAGGAAGAGAGATGAGGTTCTGCAAAGTGAATATAGGGAGTTAGGCAGAAGGTTAAAAAGCAGGACTTCCAGGGTTGTAATCTCAGGATTACTCCCTGTGCCGCGTGCTAGTGAGGGTAGGAATAGGAGGATTAGGCAAATGAATGCGTGGCTGAAGAGCTGGTGTAGGCGGGAGGGCTTCAGCTACTTGGACCATTGGGATCTCTCCTGGTGCAGAGGTGACCTGTATAAGAGGGACGGGTTGCATCTGAACTGGAAGGGGACTAATTCCTTGCGGGGAGGTTTGCTAGCACTACTCAGGAAGGTTTAGACTAGTCTGGCAGGAGAGTGGGACCCAAAGTAGTAATCTCTCCGATGAGATAGTTGAGGCAAATGTAGAGGTTAAAGCAAGCAAGTCCAGTAGGCAGGCCGGGCAGGGGCAGGACAGGGTGGAAAGTCTGGTAGGCTGAACTGCATTTACTTTAATGCAAGAAGCCTTACAGGTAAGGCAGATGAACTCAGAGCATGGATCGGTACATGGGATTGTGATATTATAGTTATTACGGAGACGTGATTGAGGGATAGGAAGGACTGGCAGCTCAATGTTCCAGGTACCGATGCTTCCGGCGTGACAAAGGTGGAGGTAAGAGAGGAGGGGGAGTTGCACTATTGATTAGGGAGGACATCACGGCAGTACTTAGAGAGGATATCCTGGGGGGAACGTCCAGCGAGGCCATATGGGTAGAACTTAGAAATAAGAAAGGGGTGATCACTTTGATGGGATTATACTATAGGCCCCCCAATAGTCAGAGGGTATTGAAAGAGCGTATATGTAGGGAAATCACAGATAGGTGTAGGAATTATAGGGTTGTAATAGTAGGAGGCATATGTCAGGTATAGGCAGCTGGGATCGAGCGAGTCCCTCGAGGAGTATAGGGGATGTAGGACTACACTTAAGAAGGAAATTAGGAGGGCGAAAAGGGGCCATGAGATTTCCCTGGCAGATAAGATAAAGGAGAATCCTAAAAGATTCTGTAAGCATATTAAGAGTAAAAGGGTAGCTAGGGAGAGAGTGTGGTAATTTATATGTGGAGCCACAGGAAATGGGCGAGGTCTTAAATGAATACTTTCTCGTCTGTATTTACCATGGAGAAAGTCATGGAAGCTAGTGAGTTCAAGGGAGGGAACACTGATATCCTGAAGCATATCAACATTACAAAGGAGGAGGTGTTGGAGGTTTTGAAGCACATTAAGGTGGATAAATCCCCAGGGCCTGACCAGGTGTATCCTAGGATGCTATGGGAAACAAGGGAGGAGATTGCTGGGGCCCTGGTAGAGATTTTTGTATCATTATTAGCCACGGGTGAGGTACCGGAAGACTGGAGGATAGCTAATGTTGTGCTTTTATTTAAGAAGGGCAGCAGGGAATTACAGGCCGGTGAGCCTTACATCAGTGGTGGGAAAGTTATTGGAAGGGATTGTGAGAGACAGGATTTATATGCATTTGGAAAGGCAAGGTCTGATTAGGGATAGTCAGCATGGCTTTGTGCGTGGGAAATCATGTCTCACGAATTTGAGTTTTTCGAGGAGGTGACCAAGAGGATTGATGAGGGCAGGGCAGTGGACGTTGTCTACATGGACTTTAGCAAGGCCTTTGACAAGGTCCCGCATGGTAGGCTGGTCCAGAAGTTGCGAACACATGGGATCCAGGGTGAGCTAGCAAATTGGATACAAAATAGGCTTGGTGATAGGAGGCAGAGGGTGGTAGTGGAGGGTTGTTTTTCAGATTGGAGGCCGGTGACTAGTGGCGTGCCGCAGGGATCGGTGCTGGGCCCTCTGTTTTTTGTCATATATGGTAATGACTTGGATGTGAATGTAGGGGGCATGATTAGTTAGTTTGCAGATGACACCAAAATTGGTGGAAAAGTGGACAGTGTCTAAAACTACAACAGGATATATATCAACTGGGAAAGTGGGCAAGGGATTGGCAAATGGAATTTAATGCAGACAAGTGTGAAGTGATGCATTTTGGGAAGTTAAACCAGGGCAGGACATATACAGTGAATGGCAGGGCCCTGGGGAGTGTTGTTGAGCAGAGAGACCTTGGGGTGCAAGTACATAGTTCCCTGAAAGTGGCAACACAGATAGACAGGGTGGTGAAGAAGGCGTATGGCATGCTTGCCTCAATCGGCCGAGGCATTGAGTACAAGAGTTGGGATGTCATGTTACAGTTGAACATAACGTTGGTTAGGCCGCATTTGGAGTACTGTGCGCAGTTCCGGTCGCCGCACTATAGGAAAGATGTGACTAAGCTAGAGAGGGTGAAGAAAAGATTCACCAGGATGTTGCCTGGTTTGGAGGGCTTGAGTTATAAAGAGAGATTGGATAGGCTGGGTCTGTTTTCCCTGTAGTGAAGGAGGCTGAGAGGTGACATGATAGAGGTATATAAAATTATGAGAGGCATCGATAGGGTAGATAGCCAGAGTCTGTTTCCCATGGTAGGGGTGACTAAAATTAGAGGGCATAGATTTAAAGTGAGAAGGAGGAGGTTTAAAGGGCATCAAAGGGGTAAATTTTTCACACAAATCGTGTGTATCTGGAATGAGCTGCCTGAGGAGGTGGTGGAGGAAGGAACAGTTGCAACAGTTAAGAGGCATCTGGACAGGTACTTGAATGAGCAAGGCATAGAGGGATATGGAATTAATGCAGGGCAGGTGGGATTAGTATAGATAGGCATTATGGTCGGCATGGACATGGTGGCCGAAGGGCCTGTTTCTATGCTCTCCGACTCTATGACTCTATAACTTACAGCCTCACTTCATGCAAACAGCACTAGTATAGCCAGTAAATACTAAATATTTACAGGTAGCTTTCCTAGGGCTTTAATTTAAAAGGAACCTTTTTTTTAAACTCCAATCAATTCCAGTTATCCCCAGGCAATAACAGCTGCCACCCACCGACCAATCAGTGCACAGAATTTCAGTGATGTCACTGTTTTTTTTTACACTAAATCCAAACTGACCGCGCAGAAACAGTCAGAGAGTCCGCTGCCGCCGTCCCCGGACTTTAGGTTTGTGAAGGACCTCGAGCCCCGCTCTTTCATTTATAGGTCTGATTCCACTCCCGACTCCTTCCAGGTCCACTGCCGCCGTCTCCAACTTCAGGTTAGTGATGATCATTTAATCCACAATGGGGCTCGCTGAGGCGGTCAGCTAGTTCATTTTTTATGGCGAAGCCAACCTTGTGGAGTTGGCACTCTTCTATTGTGCAAAATGGGACAGATTCACAACAGACATAGCAGCTTAAAACTGGCATCCATGAGGTGCTGTGGGCCATCAGCAGCAGCAGAATTATATTCAACCACAATCTGTAACCTCATGGAAACAAAGACATAGAAACATAGAAAATAGGAGCAGGAGTAGGCCATTCGGCCCTTCGGACCTGCTCCGCCATTCAAAAAAGATCATGTCTGATCGTCCTATTCAGTACCCTGTTCCCGCTTTCCCCCCATACCCCTTGATCCCTTTGGCATTAAACCAAAGTCATGGCCTGGCATATCCCTCACTCTACTATTACCATCAAGGCGGGGAAACCAACCCTGGTTCAATGAAGAGTGCAGAAGAACATGCAAGGAGCAGCACCAGGCATACCTAAATATGAGGTGTTTGCCTGGTGAAGCTACAACACAGGACTACATGCATGCTAGACGGCAGAAGCAGCATGCAATAGACAGAGCTAAGCAATCCCACAATCAATGGATTAGATCAAAGTTTAGCCCACATCCAGTTGTGAATTGTGGTGGACAATTAAACAACTAACCAGAGGAGGAGGCTCCACAAACATCCCCATCCTCAGCGATAGGGGAGGCCAGCACGTCAGTGCAAAAGACAAGGCTGAAGCATTCACAACCATCTTCAACCAGAAGTGCCGAGTGGATGATCCATCTCAGCCTCCTCCCGAGGTCCCCAGCATCACAGATGCCAGTCTTCAGCCAATCGCATTCACTCCACATGATATCAAGAAACGGCTGAAGGCACTGGATACTGCAAAGTCTATGGGCCCTGACAACATTCCGGCAATAGTACTGAAGACTTGTGCTCCAGAACTAGCTGTGCCCCTAGCCAAGCTGTTCCAGCACAGTGACAACACTGGTATCTACCCAAAAATGTGGAAAATTGCCCAATATGTCCTGTCCACAAAAAGCAGGAAAAATCCAATCTGGTCAACTACCAACCTATCAGTCTACTTTCAATCATTAGCAAAGTGATAAAGGATATCGTTGACAGTGCTATCAAGTGGCACTTGCTCAGCAATAACCTGCTCAGTGATGTTCAGTTTGGGTTTCACCAGGGACATCAGCTCCTGACCTCGTTACAGCCTTGGTCCAAACATGGACAAAAGTTCAGAACTCCAGAGGTGAGGTGAGAGTGACATCAAGGCAGCATTTAACAGAGTCCGGCATCAAGGAGCCCTAGCAAAACTGAAGGCAATCGGAATCAGGAGGAAAATTCTCCACTGGTTGGAGTCATACCTAGCACAAAGGAAGATGGTTGTGGGTGTTGGAGGCCAATCATCTCAGTCCCATGACATTGCTGCAGGAGTTCCTCAGGGTCGTGTCCTAGGCCCAACCATCTTCAGCTGCTTCATCAATGACCTTCCCTCCATCATAAGGTTAGCAGTGGGGATGTTCGCTGATGATTGCAGAGTGTTCAGCACCATTCGTGAATCCTCAGATACTGAAGCAATCTGTGCCTGCATGCAGCAAGACCTGGACAGCATTCAGGCTTGGGCTGATAAGTGGCAAGTTACATTCACACCACACAATTGCAGAGTGTCAGGCAAGCCCCCGCATGCCAAGAATGAGGAAAATTAATTTCGCCACATGAACATTGATTTTAAACTGCTGATGGTGAAGAAAGAACTTGCTTTAAAAAACAATTGGAGACTTTGGCTGGAGAGAGACATTAGCATATCAATAGACAAGTACTTCAAACGACAAAGGAGCTATTCCCTGCTCCAATTTAATCCACAATGGACTTTTGATTAGCAGACGTTAAAGCATTCCAGATGGCCGAATGCACAAACAGACATGGTTGGACCAGTTTGGTTACATGACTAACTGACTGTTGGAGTTTTTTGAATTTGAGCTTCCAGCAGGGAATTTGAAATCAGAAGGCTGTTAGCTTCTGGACTGAGAACACCTCTCTCCTGTCTGCTCTCATCTCGCTCTCACCAGCTTCGGAAACCATTGAAGACATATGAACCCCAAGAAAGAAAAATCTCCTACAGTGAACAAGGTTTAAGAAGAATACTGGGCCCCAACGAAAAGCAAGACTACTTACAATCAAGGACCCTACAGCGAGCTCGAAGCACAGTAAAAACCCGTCTTCAGAGATTGCCTCAAACCTCTCCATTTTATTTTTCTCTTTTCTGTCTCTATTTGCATGTGTGTTTCGCGTGTGCATGCTAGCGTGGGTGCGGCATCTATCCGTAGGCGTTAACCGAATTAGAGTTTAAGTTTAAAGTTTAATAAATTTCACTTTTCTTCTTTTAACCTAAAGAAAACCTGGTGTGCTCGTTCCTTTGCCATATAATTGGAAAGCTGTGAATAAGGATTCACAAAGTGGGAGCTCAAAACACACCTGGTCATAACACAAAGCGATGACCATCTCCAACAAGAGAGAAGCTAACCATCTCCCCTTGATGTTTGATAACATTATCATCACTGAATCCTCCACCAACATCCTGGGGGTTACAATTGAACAGAAACTGAACTGGACCAGCCATATAGGTACTGTGGCTACAAGAACAGGTCAAAGGCTGGGAATTCTGTGGTGGGTAATGCATCTCCTGACTCCTCAAAACCTGTCCATCATCTGTAAGACACAAGTCAGGAGTGTATTGGCATAATTCCAATTTCCCTGGATGAATGCAGTTCCAACAACACTCAAGAAGCTCGACACCATCCAAGACAAAGCAGACCACTTGAACGGCACACCATTCACCACCTTAAGCATTCACTCCCCCTACCACCGGCGCATAGTGACAGCAGTGTGCATCATCTAGCGAGAAATGTAAAAACGGATAGCAAGGGTTTCTACGAATATTTACATAGAAATATAGAAAATAGGAGCAGGAGTAGACCATTCGGCCTTTTGAGCCTGCTCCGCCATTCATTACGATTATGGCTGATCATCCAACTCCGTAACCTGTTCCCGCTTTCTCCCCATATCTTTTGATCCCTTTCGCCCCAAGAGCTATATCTAACTCCTTCTTGAAAACATACAATGTTTTGGCCTCAACTGCTTTCTGTGGTAGCGAATTCCATAGGCTCACCACTCTCTGGGTGAAGAAATTTCTCCTCATCTCAGTCCTGGAAGGTTTACCCCGTATCCTTAGACTATGACCCCTGGTTCTGGACTCCCCCACCATCGGGAACATCCTTCCTGCATCTACCCAGTCAAGTCCTGTTAGAATTTTATAGGTTTCTATGAGATCCCCCCTCACTCTTCTGAACGCCAGCAAATATAATCCTAACCGACTCAATCTCTCCTCATACGTCAGTCCCGCCATCCCAGGAATCAGTCTGGTAAACCTCGCTGCACTCCCTCTATAGCAAGAACCTCCTTCCTCAGATAAGGAGACCAAAACTGCACACAATACACCAAGGCCCTGTATAATTGCAGCAAAACATCCCTGCTCCTGTACTTGAATCCTCTCGCTATGAAGGCCAACATACCATTTGCTTTTTTTACCGCCTGTTGCACCTGCATGCTTACCTTCAGCGAACACCCAGGTTCATTGCATATTCCCCTCTCTGTTTATAGCCATTCAGATAATAATCTGCCTTCCTGTTTTTGCTACCAAAGTGTATAATATCACATTTATCCACATTATACTGCATCTGCCATGCATTAGCCTACTCACCTAACTTGTCCAAATCACCCTGAAGCCTCTCTGCATCCTCCTCACAACTCACCCTCCCACCCAGTTTTGTGTCATCTGCAAATCTGGAGATATTATATTTAGTTCCCTCATCTAAATCATTAATATATATGTTGTGAATAGCTGGGGCCCTAGCACCGATCCCTGCAGTACCTCACTCGTCACTGCTTGCCATTTAGAAAAAGACCTGTTTATTCCTACTCTTTGTTTCCTGTCTGCCAACCAATTTTCTATCCATTGCAATACACTACCCCAATCCCATGTGCTTTAATTTTACACGCTAATCTCTTATGTGGGACTTTGTCGCAAGCCTTCTGAAAGTCCAAATAAACCACATCCACTGCTCACCCTCATCAACTCTACTAGTTACATCCTAAAAGAGTTCTAGTAGATTTGTCAAGCATGATTTCCATTTCGTAAATCCATGCTGACTCTACCCAATTCTACCCCTGTTCTCCAAGTGCTCTGCTATTACATCTTTTATAATGGACTCTAGAATTTTCCCCACTACCGATGTCAGGCTGACTGGTCTATAATTCCCCGCTTTCTCTCTACCTCCCTTTTTAAATAGTGGGGTTACATTAGCTACCCTCCAATTTGTAGGGACTGTTCCAGAGTCTATAGAATCTTGGACGATGACCACCAATGCATCCACTATTCTAGGGCCACTTCCTTAAGTACTCTGGGATGTAGATTATCAGGCCCTGGGGATTTATCGGCCTTCAATCCCCTCAATTTCCCCAACACCATTTCTCTACTAATACTGATTTCCTTCAATTCCTCTCTCTCACTAAAAGGAATTTGAAATTTAAAAAGAGAAAGTAAAGTGAGTGTTGGTCCTCCAGAGAGTGAGAATGGGGAGCTATTCGTAGATAATAAGGAAATGGCGGATGCAATGAACAAATATTTTGATTCTCTCCACTATAGAGGATTCAAAAAACATTCCAGTAATAGCTGTAAATCAGGAGGTGAAAGGAAGAGAGGAACTTGGTGAAATTACAATCACCAGGGAAGTGGTACTGACCAAACTGATGGAGCTGTGGGCTGACAAGTCCCCAGATCCTGATGGGGTTCATTCTAGGGTCTTAAAAGAGGTGGCTAATGAGGTAGTAGATGCATTGGTGTTCATTTTTCAAAATTCACTGGATTCTGGAAAGGTTCCATCAGACTGGAAAGTAGCAAATATAACCCCTCTATTCAAGAAGGGGGGAAGGCAGAAAACAGGCAACTATAGACCAGTTAGCTTGACTTCTGCCATGGGGAAGGTGTTAGAATCGATCCTTAAGCAGGCTATAGCTGGACACTTAGAAAAACTCAAGGTAATCGGGAATAGTCAGCACGGCTTTGTGAAAGGAAGCTAATGTTTAACCAATTTATTGGAGTTCTTTGAAGGACTAACATGTAACATGGATAAAGGGGATCCTTTACTGTAATTGGATTTCCAGAAGGCATTTGACCAGGTGTCACATAAAAGGTTATTGCACAAAGTAGGAGCACATGGTAACATATTAGCCTGGATAGAAGATTGACTGGCTGGCAGAAAACAGTATGCATAAATGGGTCCTTTTCTGATTGGCAGGATGTGATGAGTGGAGTCCCACAGGGGTCTCTGCTGGGGCCTCAACTTTTTACAATTTATATCAATGACGTAGATGAGGGGAGCGATGGCATGGTAGCTAAATTTGCAGATGACACAAAGGTAGGTAGGAAAGCATGTTGTCAAGAGGACATAAGGAGCTTGCAGACCGAAATAGATAGGTTGAGTGAGTGCGCAAAAATGTGGCAGATGGAGTATAATGTGGGAAAATGTGAAGTTGTTCACTTTGGCGGCAAGAAAAAAAAAGCAAAGTATTACTTAAATGGAGAACGACTGCAGGACTCCGATGTGCAGAGGGATCTAGATGTTCTAGTGCATGAGTCACAAAAAGTTAGTATACAGGTACAGAAGGCTAATGGAATGCTATCCTTTATGATGAGACGAATTGAAAATAAAAATAAGGATGTTATGCTTCAGTTATACAGGGCATTGGTGAGACCACATCTCAAATACTGTGTCCAGTTTTAGTCTCCTTATTTAAGGAAGGATGTGAATGTATTGGAGGTGGTTCAGAGGAGGTTTACTAAATTGATATCTGGAATGAGCGGGTTGTCTTATGAGGAAAGGTTGGATAGACTGGGCTTGTTTTCACTGGAGCTTAGAAGAGTGAGGGGAGACTTGATTGAAGTTTATAAGATCATGAACAGTCTTAACAAGGTGGATGTGGAAAGGATGTTTCCTCTTGTAGTGGAGTCCAGAACTAGGGGGCACTGTTTTAAAATTAGGGGTCGCCCTCTTAGGACAGAGGTGAGAAGAATTTTTTTCTCTCAGAGGCTTGTGCGATTTTGGAATTCTCTGCCTCAGAAGGTAGTGGAGGTGGGGTCATTGAATAATTTTAAGGTGGGGGTAGATAGATTCTTGTTGGGCAAGGGAATCAATGGTTATCGGAGGTAGATGGGAGTGTGGAATTCGAGACACAAACAGATCAGCCATGATCTTATTGAACGGCGGAGCAGACTAGAGGTACCGAATGGCCTACCTCTGCTCCTAATGTGTATGTATCTACAAGATGCACTGCAGCAACTCGCCAAGCCTCCTTAGGTAGCACCTTCCAAACCCGCATCCTCTTCCACCGAGAAGGACAAGGGCAGCAGACGCATAGGAACACCCACCAAGTTCCCCACCAAGCCACACATCATCCTGACATCAAAGTATATCGCCCTTTCTACACTGTCCCTGTGCCAAAATCCTGTAACTCCCTCTCCAACAACACTGTGAGTGTACCCATACCATGTGGACTGCAGCGATTCAAGGTGGTGGCTCACCACCACCTTCTCAAGGACAATTAGGGATGGACAACAAATGCTGGCCTTGCCAGTGATACTCACATCCTATTAATTAATTTAAAAAATCCGATGGCACTATTTCAAAGAAATGCAGAGGAGGTCTGCCCTGTGTCCTGGCCAATATTTATCCATCAACAAAGATCACTAGCACAGATTATTGCTCTTTTACTCACTGCTGCGTGTGGGACTTTGCTGGGTGCAAATAGGCATTTATGTTCCTACATGAGAACTCTGACTATCCTTCAAAAGCATTCATTGGCTGCAAAGCACTTTGGGTCACCTTGAGGTCATGAAAAGCACCATCTACTGCAAGTTCTTTCTTTCGATGCTTGTCCTTTTACTGGTGTGGTCAATTTGTGTCTTTGTTAAAAGCCCAGAATGTGTAGGAAAATGGCAGCTAGCAAGCCTTGGGTCAGACATGGCTTACTGAGTCAAGTGTAACCAGGTTTTCCAAGACCTTTATGACCGACAGGGGAATTACAGAAAAACTGTGCAAAGTAGGGATTGGGTTGGTACTGGGGGACAACATGGGAAAGAGTGAAAGCTAAGAGTTGTACCTGGGAGTGAAAGAGGTGGAAGGTTGGAAGAGAGTGGACAGTCTGGAATGGGATTGGGGAGCAGAATGGTGATTTAGGATCTGGAAAACTCTGGAAAGGGTGTGGCATTATGTGAGACCTCAGTGGCCAAGGAGCTTTGGAGCATTCATGGGATGGAAACTGGAATATTAGAAATCTCTGCAATCGAGACAATTGATTGAGAAAATATTTTGGAGGGGGCAGGAGTGAAAATTACATCAAATTTACAGCACAGAAATAGGCCATTCAGCTCAACTAGTCTATACGACTGTTTAAACTCCACATAACCTTCGTCCCACCTTACTTCAAGATTCTCAGGGGTTCATTGGATACCTGTAGGACCAGAGTACCCTCAGTATGAGGGCAGCCAAGGACTGGCTGTGAATTGAAGTCAAGACCACATCCAGAAGCAGAATATAACCCTGAATCTCATAATAATGGAGACTAGAACATAAAGCCTGGACAGTAAAATACAGCACCAGAGATGGTCACAGAATTAGCAAAGTGTGATATATACTTGCATCAGAAGGGAGGGAACAGCAGTAGTTCAAGAATTCATACCAGTAGCCTAAGGGAGAGCATATGGGAAGTAAAGGGCCTGGTACATGTATCAGGAAGGAGAGCTGAGGGAAGTTAGGGGCTTGGCACTGGTATGGGGAGAAATAGAGTGGGAGAAGTGAAGTACTTGCTATTGAGAGGGAGACAGTCCTATTAATCAACATCATTTACAAATAGAGTGAAAAGCTGAGGTCCCAGTACAGATTCCTGGGGGAACACCACTAGTCACATTCTGCCAATTAGAGTAC
The DNA here is from genome assembly GCF_036365525.1 of Heterodontus francisci. Taxonomy (NCBI): domain Eukaryota; kingdom Metazoa; phylum Chordata; class Chondrichthyes; order Heterodontiformes; family Heterodontidae; genus Heterodontus; species Heterodontus francisci. Next base: position 47,370,887 of record NC_090371.1, read on the forward strand.
ACAGCCATTATCCAAACTCTCTCAGAATCAGAGAATTGTTACAGTGCAGAAGGAGGCCATTCAGTCCATAGTGCCTGCACCGGCTCTCCGAATGAGCATTTCATCTGGTGCCACTTCCTCATCTACTCCCCATAACCCTGCACATTTTTCCTTTTCATATAACTGACTAATTCCCTTTTGAATGCTTCAATTGAACCTGCTTCCACCACATTCTCAGGCAGCACATTCCAGACCTTAACCACTTGCTGTGCAAAAAAGTTTTCCTCATGTCACTTTTGCTTCTTTTACCAATTACTTTAAATCTGTGCCTTTTCGTTCTTGATCCTTTCACTAGTGGGAACAGTTTCTCTCTATCTACTCTGTCCAGACCCCTCAATTTTAAATACCTCTAGCAAATCACCTCTCAGCCTTCTCTTCTCCAAGGAAAACAGTCCTAACTTATCCAATCTATCTTCATAACTGAAGTTCCTCATCCCTGGAATCATTCTCGTGAATCTTTTCTGCACCCGCTCTAACGTCTTCAAATCCTTCCTAAAGTGTGGCAACCAGAACTAAACGCAATACTCCAGCTGAAGCCGAGCTAGTGTCTTATACAAGTTCAAAATAACTTCCTTACTCCTGTACCCTATGCCCCTATTAATAAAGCCCAGGATACTGTGTGCTTCATTAACCACTCTCTCAACCTGTCCTGCCACCTTCAATGATTTATGCACATATAGACCCAGGTCCCTCTGCTCCTGCACCCCCTTTAGAATTGCACCCTTTATTTTATATTGTCTCTCCATGTTCTTCCTACCAAAATGTATCACATCACATTTCTCTGCATTGAGCTTAATCTGCAACCTGTCCGCCCATTCCACCAACTTGTCTATGTCCTTTTGAAGTTCTATACTTTCCTCCTCACAGTTAACAATGTTTCTAAGTTTCATGTCATCTGCAAACTTTGAAATTGTGCCCTGTGCACCAAGGGCTAGGTCATTAATATATATCAGGAAAAGCAAGGTTCCCAACATGGACCCCTGGGGAACTGCACTACAAACCTTCCTCCAGCCTGAAAAACATCCATTAACCACTACACTTTGTTTCCTGTCACTCAGCCAATTCCTTATCCTAAATCCCCTGTCTCTTACCTGCTAAAAGCTCCCTACCCATGTCATTAGGTTGCCTCCAATTCCATGTACTGTCATGCAGAACCACCCCCCACCCCCACCACCTGCCAAGAATGAGGCACATTAATTTAGTCATATGAACATTGAATTGAAACCTGTTGAAGTGAAGAAAGGACTTGTTTAAAAAAATCATCAGGTCCTTGGCTGGAAAGACATTTGCATATTAACAGACAGTGTTGTGGAGACAAAGGGGTTACTTCCCTTATCCAATTTAACCCACAATGGACTTTGAGCACCAGACACTGAAGGTGAGGGAGCTCAAATTTCAGGATGACTGCTGGGATGGCTGAATCCACAGACATGGTCAGACCAGCTGGTCACATGACTTGTCTGCTTGGCAACCTGGTTTTTCTGAATTTTACAAAAAGTTTGAACCCAGAGACTGCTGAATGCTCCTGGACTGAAGAACACCTCTCGGGCCTGGCTGTCCCTCTCTTTCTTACAGAACTCCAAATCCACTGAAAACACATGAACCCCAAGAGAGAAAGGTCTCTTACAGTGAACAAGGTTTAAGAAGAGTACTGGGCCCCAACGAAGAGCAAGATCTACCTACAATTTAGGATTCTACAGTGAGCTCGAAGAACCATGACAAAAGCCCTCTTCAGAGATTGCCTCAAACCTTTCCACTTTATTTTCTTCTGCTCTATTCTGTCTCTACTTGTATGTGTGTATCACATATGCATGCTCGCGTGGGCGCGTTGTGTATCCATAGACATTAACCAAATTAGAGTTTAAGTTTAATAAATGTCAACCTTTCTTCTTTAAATCTAAGAAAACCTGTTTGTGCTGGTTTCTTTGCCTTATAATTGGAAAGCAGTGAACAAGGATTCACCAAGTGGGGCTAGAAACACTGTGTTTAAAATTAAACCCTGTTACGGTAAGACCAGGTGAAGGCTGAGAGGGAACCCCAGACCCCTTTCTCACCGGGTCGTAGCATTTCATTCTTGTCAACAGTCGTTTATGAGGAATCTTATCAAAAGCCTTCTGTAAGTCCACATAAACAATATTCATAGAGGCTGCCTTATCTACTATGTTTGTGACCTCCTCGAAACATTCAACTAGGTTTCTTAGACATGACGTTCCAGTTACAAATTCATGCTGGCTCCCTCTAATCAGTTCATGCTTATCCAACTTTTGTCACTCTGTCCCTAATAACAGATTGTAGTAACCTACCCACAACAAACATTAGACTAATAGGTTTAGAATTTCCCATTTTCGCTCATCCATTCTTAATTGATGGAGTGACATTGGGAATTTTCCAATCCAAGGGAATAAAAGAAAAATGATGGTGGTAATGGAAGATGACTGAGGGCATGGGGCTGGGATATAAGGGAGGAGAGTATTGCAGAGGTAGAATGTGGCAACGCTGTGAGTGGAATTTATAAATGTTAATGGTTAGTGAGGACAAGACTGATGGGAGGGGGTACATCTGTTTCTTTGTAGTTAAGTGAGGGCAAGATCCATAAATCTGGAGTGAAGGAAGGCAATCGTTATGTCAGGAAAGTGATCAGGATTGTGGGACTGTTGCTGTATTAGGATGAGAGGGCTGATTAAGAATAATTGCCTGTCGACGAACTGGTCTCGGGCAATAGGGGCACTGGTGGTGTCTGGCTTTTCTGCTCCCCCTCCTGCATTTGTTGTTGCCCAGCAAAATCTGTTCCAATGCTATCGATTCCATCCTCTTCCCTGGCCACTGTCTCAGGCTGAGTCAGTCTGTTCTCAACTTCTGTGTCTTCTGTGAACCTGAGTTGTGCTTCCAATCCCATATCCTTTCCACCTCTATAACATCGCCTGTCTCTGCCCCTGCTTCAGTCCATCTGCTGCTGAAGCTGAAACAACTTTCCATGCTTTTGTTACCTCCAGACGTGACTATTTCAATGGTCTCCTGGCTGCCTTCTATCTTCCACCTATCATAAACTTGAACTCATCCAACATTCTGCCACCCAAATTCTAACCTGCATCTAGTCCCATTCACCCATCACCCATGTGTTGTTGATCCACATTGGGTCCTGATCCAACACCTTAATTTTAAGATTCTCATTTGTGTATTTAAAATCACTCCATGGCCTCACCCTACCTAACGGTAACCATCCTCCAGCATGACAACCCTCCAAGAACTATGTTACTGCAAATCTAGCCTCTTGTGCATCCCCCATCCCTTTGCTCTATCATCTAGCTAGCCAGCTAGCCCCCAAGCTCTACCACTCCAATTATTTTTCTCCTCCTTTAAGACATTGTTTAAAACTACCTATTTTCATCAAGCTTTTAATCACCACCCCCAAAACCTATTTCATTGGCTCAGTCCATTTTTGGCTTATAACTCTCCCGTGAAGCAACTTGGAAAAGGTTGCTACATCAGAAACGTTATATAAATGCTGTTATAATGGTTGAGGGAGATATGTTGACCAAGACACATGTTCGTTCAGCTCAATTCATTTTCAAATATTACTAACTGATCTATGATGCCCACCTGAAAGGCAGATTAATCTCTCATCTGACGAGTTGAACCTCTGACAAAGCATTCCCTCTATAGATTATGTCTTGAAATCCTGGAGTGAGGTTTGAACCTATAGCCTTGCCAGTCACATGTGAAAGTGTGCCAACCGAGCCAAGCTGACATTAGTGGGAAGCTTACCCTGATGCTCAATTTAACTGAAATTGTAATAATTTATAACAAGTTTGTTTCTCATTATTCTATTACTGTGTTGTATTCATTATAAAACATTGTATCCCAAAGCAATATCCTCCCAGTATCAGAGGAAGGCCAGACAATCCCATGCAGTGATCCTTACAAATTTCCATGATAAACACACACCAACTCCTTCAATATTTTATAATGGATTGGCCATAGGAAACATTGAATAAAATAGGCTGAACTGCACATGACAGTACCGCTGTTGATTCTCCTTAAAGGGCAATGTCAGTAATGTGGAGCTGAATTTTCCTCCCTGAAGGTCATTGCTTTTGTAGCCGCTCATGTCGACTGGAACACACTCTCCAAACTAATTAAATTCAGGTGCAGTCATATCATCAGGTTACAGGGTTTCACCGTTGCCAAAGGGCACTGGAACGTAAAGCAACTGTATCCAACATTCGACACTGCACAAAACTGGGGAAATTAAACCAAGGAGCTGACAAAAGCCTATTGTCTGCTCTCTGGGTCAACTATAGTTTAACAGTGAGTCCGTACTTAACAGCAGCTGGAGCCTTCTTATACACAAAATAAATCTAAACTAAATTAATTGCACACATTATTTGTATAATTTAAAATCTCCTCCTTTCTTTCCTTACTTTTTGTTGCTTTTTTCCTCTCCGTTAAGATAATGCCTTCCTCCCAACTTTCCTCTCCTCACATTGAGGTAGTAGCAGAATGGGACCTCATTCCAGCCATCTGCCAATACCACTCAGCAACCAGCCAGTTCAAAGTGTTTGAGATTGGCCCAGCATAACTCTACCTCCAAGGTTCTTCTCTCCTTTCAAACATTGTCATCCTGCACTGGACTGGGTTGGAAAGGCTCCTCGAGCTGCTGCTCACAATTTCATGTACCGTTTTAACAGCTGTGGTTTGGACAATTTCTCCTTCAGTGCCCTCCAAGCACTAGTCTTCACTGCTGTTGGGCCGTGGGTTTGCTGCTCCACTGGTCAACCGGATCCATTCATGTGCACTGCTAACTCCCAAGGTCATTACGCACCTGCGCCAGACCTCGGGACTGGCCCAAGCTGGTTCCCGTTGTTGCAGTGCATCTGGTAGATGGTACACACTGCTGTCACTGTGCATCAGTGGTGGAGGGAGTAAATGTTTAAGGTGGTGAATGGGCTGCTTTGTCCTGGATGGTGTCGAGCTTCTTGAATGTTGTTGGAGTTGCACCCATCCAGACAAGTGGAGAATATTCCATCACACTCCTGACTTGTGCCCTGTAGATGGTGGACAGGCTTTGGAAGGTCACAGGTGAGTTACTCACTGCAGAATACCCAGCCTTGTCTTACTCTTGTAGCTACACTATTTATGTGACTGGTTCAGTTAAGTTTCTGGTCAATGTTGATGATGGGGGAGTCAATAATGGTCATGCCTTTGAATGTCAAAGGAAGATGGTTAAACTCTTTCTGTTGGAGATGATCATTTCCTGGCACCTGAATGGTGTAATGTTACTTGCCACTTAGCATGCCATGCCTGAATGTTGGCCAGGTCTTCCTGCATGCAGGCACAGGAGTTGAAATGAAACTGAACACTGTGCAATTATTAGTGAACATCCCCACTGACGATGAAGGAAAGGTCATTGATGAAGCAGCTGAAACTAGGAGAGATGTGAAGCGCCTCCACCACTACAACTCCCATCATGGGAACCATTCCAGCTATAACAACTGATCTAAGATCTGAAACTTACTTTGTCGTTGGTTTGGCACTTTTTGTTTTTGATTAAAAAGTAAGCAATGGAGTCCTGGAAAATGGAACATTTTCCCATTTTGGACAAATGGCCACAATGCTGGAAACCACAGAGGTAGAAGAGAAGATGGGAAAAATCAAGCACTGAAAGGAAAACGTGAGGCAAGGAATTCCACAACTTTTGGGTTCCAAAAAATTTCTGTCGGAGACAGTGCAAGAAGTTTCTATTCCAACACAATGAGGATTCTAAAGAGAACAACTGCAGGTTGTTATATTTGGAAAGAGCAATACAGGAAAGTTCTGAAGTGCAATTACCAGTTGCTGACACCACAGTGAAATTAGCACTATGTTCAAACCTGGTGGAGAGTGAGATCACAGGAGAGTCTGATCCAGTTCTTCCCCAACACGGGAAGGAAGAGGAAGAGAGAAGGAAGATCTGAAGAAGACAACAGAAATAGAGAACGTAAGCAAGAGAGGAGAAACAACAAAAACAAACTTGCATTTATATAGCACCTTTTACAATATCAAGACATCCCAAAGCACCTTACATCCAATGAAGCACTTTAAGTGGAGTCACTGTTGTGATATATGGAGAAGAGGGGGCTGGAGGGTTGCAGGTAAAGAGAAACCGAAAGACAGTCACCCAGAACAGAAACCCATAGCACTTTGCCATGGGACCCAACTGGATACCTAAGAATATGTACATATATTTATTTCTGATTGTAAAATGTACTAAAAAGGATGGATTTATTTTGCATTAAGAAATGGGTGTATTTTCACTGAGACAAGTGGGAACATTTTACCTTTACACCAAAGCTGTTAGCTGTGATACTGGCAAGAAAGAAATGTCCAGAAAAAATTAACAAACATTTTAAACTAATATTAGACTCTCTTGGAAAGTGCAACAGCAAAAACAGCTGCAAACCAACTGTGTGGGACAGGAATGGCAAAGCATATGCTCCAAACTACCAGTATGCATTTTACTCCAATGTAATTTGTTTTAAATATGTTCAGTGCTCTCTTGATGCAATCGCACCTTGAAGGGAAATAAACTAAAAATAATAGAAAATTCTGGAAATGCTCAGCAGGACAGGCAGCATCTGTGGAGAGACAAGAACAGAATTAACATTTCAGGTCAGTGACGTTTCATCAGATGCACTACATTAATTCAAAATATTATGCTGAAATGCATGTAAAAGTAATAGTATTTGTTGGTGCTTCCTCCTTTCTCTGTTTTTCATTGCTGGCTGCCTGGCAGCAGATGCTCTGTGTAGAAATGTGTGTGCAGTGTGGAGTTATCATGAAAATTGGTGGGAGTGTAGCAGTTTGGAGGTTGTAGTCTTTGAATGTTGACAGTACGAGCAGAAAATCCATTTAATAAAGAACAATATTGTTTTGCTGCCACCTGGTGTCATGGCAGGTGCTGACAGCCAGTGTACTCTGAAGATAGATTATCACTGAGATGAAAAATTAATAATGACAGTATGAAAGTAAAGTGTATATGCCATCGTATATTCAAGGGCTTTATTGTGAACAGATTTCTCTCCCCTTTGTGCTGAGTTAGCTAAACTCAACTGAAATTTAAAAAAAAATCATATCTGTTCACGGGACGTTTGTAATACCACGTTTATTGCCCATTGTTAGTTGCCCTGAAGGAACTAAGAGTCAATCATATAGTGTGGGGATTGAGTCACATGGCCAGACCAGGGAAGTGTGTCCCTGAAGGACATTAGTGAACCAGTTGTGTATTTACAATCATCCAGCAGCTTTCATGATTATTTTATCTGATAAATTATCAGATTTAACTGAATTCCGTTTTTAACTTGCCATGGTGGAATTTCAAATGCATTTTCTGGATTGCTAGTACAGTAACATAACCACCAAGTTACCATACCAATAAGTGACAATGTCCCAGCCTTCTTTTGGAGAAGTGGGGAAAGGGGAACAGCCAAGATTTCTCTTGATTGTTATCCAGTGATCTGTCAGAAAAGTTATGTGCACATGTTTAAAGGACTAAGGATAGGATCAGACAAATATGATAACCCCTCTACTTGTTTGAATAAGCTGCTCTTCGGCTCACATGTCAGAGAAAAAACAGAACTAGCTGTAATTTTTAGGGGTAGTTACTCTCAGTCAGATGGAGCATCTCGTACTACTATTACTACTATATTGATACAGCACCTTTAATGTATTAAAACACACAAAGGCATTTATCAAACCAAATTTGTCACTGAACCATGTAAGGAGATTTTAGGACAGATGATTTTTCAGGAGCATCTTAATGGACGAAAGAGCAATTGTGGGGCAGAGAGTTTTAGGGAGGGAATTTCAGAGCTTGGGGCATCAGCAGCTGATGCCATGGCTGCGCCAATGGTGGAGCGATTAAAACCAGAGATGTGCAAGAGGACAGAATTGGAACAGCGCAGGTTTCTTGGAGGGTTGTAGAGGTGGAGGGGGTGACAGAGATAGGGAGGGGTAAGGCCTTGATTTGAAAACAAAACTGGGAACTTTAATATCAAGGCACTGTTCAACTGAAACTCATGTAAGTCAGCAAGCACATGAATGATGGGTGAATGAGACTTGGTGCTAGTTAGGATATGGGCAGCAGAGTTTTGGACAAGCTTATGTTTATGGAGGGTGGAAGATGGGAGGCTGACCAGTTTCGAGCTAACAAAAGTATGGATGAGGGTTTCAGCAGCAGATGAGTTGAGGTAGGGCTAAAGTAGCGCGATGGTACGAAGGTGGAGTAGGCGGTTTTAGTGGCACAGATGTGTGGTCGGATAATTCCACCATAATTCAATGCTCGAGGTCATGAGTTAGTTAAGAAATTGTTACACTCAGCAAAAGACAGTGGATGAGTTTGAACCTTTGTCAAGGCTGCATATGACCTTGCAAGCCATGAGTCTCAGAAAGCACCAGATAAGCTACTACTGAACTGTTACTGGTACAATGGTTTCAGAATCGAATTGATAAACAGTTTTTCCTGCAACAGAACAGAAATCCAACCCTACAGATTGATCATTATTACCTTTGAAAAGCAAGATGGAAAGCACTTATCACTTTGCAAAATACTTCAGTAAATCTCATTCTAACTTTCATGCATAAATATGGTAAAATCACACGGTTCTTTTGCTTTTACTTTGATCATATCCAAATATCCTGAAAATTAAAACTAGCCCATTGATTTTTATAAAATTCAGATCTGAAATATTGCCACAGAGGTGATGTCATAACTTTAATTATTACACAAAAAAACACCTTTTGCCCAATTACCAATAAACATTCCATAGCAAGATCATACAAGCAAGTTTATTTTACAGGAGCTCAGCCAACTAGGGCTGTATAATTGTCCAGTCAGATGCTTTCCTGAATAGCAACAGCAGGATATGCCAGAATTAATGGCAGCGTAAACACGTGGATTTAGCAGAGTAAATTCAGAGAGCCTGTCTCACTCGTAACGATGGCCCCAAGAAAATCTTTGAGTCCTAGAACCATTCCTGCGGGGTAATTGTGCATAGTTCATTAAATTCTGCTGTATTTGCAAATATCATAAGGATGCTCTCTCAAGCTATTCCTGAATCACACTCTACAGGATTGCATGGAGACTTGATACAAACTATTGGAATGAATAGGGGAAAGCATCTCCAACTAGGTTTCCATACAGCTTTCAGCCAATGAGAATACTGTATTTTAAAACACTGGGTAGAGCAGGGTGATAATATGTCCTTTCACTTCAAGAAATTGTTTTTCAACTAGTGACAGAGTGATAGTCTCTTCTGATAAAGGTTCAGAAAATCTCCATTCAGCCATTTTTATGTAGCGTACATTAAAAGTGGTTGTGATTCATACTGCACTTCCACTACTTGCCACAAAGAGGCACAATTGTTCAAACATCTCAACATTTTACAACTCAAAAGGATATTCACCAACCAGTCTTGTTACATAAACTCTCCTATGTAGCAGTGTTAATTCCACCACAAATCAAGTTCCAGTTACTTTCCGCTGATTGTCAAAAAGTAATTTCATATCTCAAGCAAACACATGACCAATGTTGTCCACGTCACCTTTTCATCTTTAAAAAAATCCTTCCATAGCGAGTAAAAAGATAGATACATGCTTGTCGGGTGGTACAGAGGCAAAATACTGCGGGTGCTGAAAATCTGAAAGAAGAACAGAACATACAGGAAATATTCAGCAGGCCAGGCAGCATTTGTGGAGAGAGAAACAGAAGGTTTCAGGTCAATAACTTTTCATCAGAATTGAAAAAAAAAGTTCATTTTGGATTTCTAAAAAGGAGCTGGATCAACACTGGTAGAGAAAGTAGATTGTGAGTTATAGAGATATCAATAGATCTGTCTGAGTCACATGGGAGTTAGGAAGATAGCGTGGAGTTATAGTGTGAAGAAGGTGTCTATGACTAAGATGCTTACAGCTGTGGGCCATTACAGCCTAATGGCCTTTCCTTGTTCTGAGCTTATGTTTTGAGAAAGCTTGTAATGCAAAGAAGATATTCAGCCCATGAAATCTGCTCTGCAAACAAGTTTCTTTATAGTATATTTTTAGCATGCTATTAATTTGTGGTAATTAAGGATATTCTTATTTTTATTTCCACAAATCCTTTGGTTCATGCCCCATACTCAATATTTCTGTTGTATATGTATATATTGTAAAGTGTTAGGAACTAATTAGCTAGGAACTAGTTACGTGTAAGTGTTCCAGTAGGGGGCAACATTCACAGCTGCACCGGGGAGTCATGTTATATGTAACACAAGAACTAGTTGAACCAGGTTCCACAGCACAAAACATTGTGCTGAAATAAACTAGACTGATTCCAGCCTTTTCCAAGTTAAAGTGTTATTCTTTCCAACATCTGGGAACCAGAAACAACATAAAGACAAAACATGGTGGCAGCAAGTGTCTGTGACTAAACCTACAACATTTTTAAAAGCATCAGATTGAGAAAAGTGACCCAAATTAGTTCCAGAGAGCGAGAGACATAAAAACTGAGTGACTCGTGTGAAAACCCTTTAAAAAAATCGAAATGTCAGCCAGGACAGAAATGAATGCACTGCTACAGCCCATCATGAATTGGGGAGCTGATGATGTCGTAGAGGCATTTGAGACGTTTAAACAAAAGTGCAATTTGGCATTCAATAGTTTCCTAAAAGGCACTAGTGAAGAGGAGAGGGTCAGCTATATCCTTCTGTGGGCTGGAGATAAAGGATTAAATTTATTTAACAGCTGCGGCCTAAGCAGACAGCAGAAACCCAGACAAAAGTTTTGAAAGATTCAGCACCCATCTCCAGCCAAAATCAAATCATCGGATATACCGATATAAATTTCAAGGCCTCAGACCGAAACTAGGTGAGCCTATTGACAATTTTGTAGCAAGATTGAAAAATGCATCCAGAAAATGTAAATTTAAGGACACAGATGAACGGCGGATAGATCAGCTCAATTGAGGTTCTGCACATCCTGAAGTACAGAAAGCTCTAATCGGACAAGACAAGCTCACAGTATCACAGACTAATACTCAAAATTCCCTTTTATCTGGAAGATGAAAGACTTGAGAGCCACAACAATAATCTCAGCAGTACGAGTTCTGTTCACTGAGCAAGAGATTCCTGAGAGGTTAATATGTGACAATGGCACCCAATTCACATCCAGAGAATTTAAGGAATTCGCTGACCAGTATGGGTTCAACACCATCACCTCATCACCACACTGCTCACGGGGACACTGATTTATAGAAAGACACATTCAGACGGTCAAAAGAACACTTGTGAAATGCCAAGAGACGAAGGAAGACCCAAACATGGCCTTATTGTCACTCAGATCCACACCTCTCACAGCTGACATGAAATCACCTGCAGGTCTGTTAAATGGAAGAAAATATAAGACAACTTTGCAAACAAAATACACCCTTCAAGTGACCAGGAGGAAGTGAGACAACAACTCACTGAAGCACAGGTAAGAGGAGAGCAACACTTCAACAAATATGCTAAATCCCTACCCAAACTGTTGAAAGGACAAACTGTACACATACAGGATCCAATCATGAAAATCTGGACCAGCAAAAGTTGTTGGTGAAGCTTAGACTCCAAGTTCATATATCATTGAGACCGAAATCGGTAACCAAATGAGAAGGAACAGAATCCATATTCAACCTACAGCTGAGCTGGAACAACAGAAAAGACCATCAACAACACCGGAAACATCACTATCCAGCAAGACAACATTAACAACATCACCAGCAAGTGACACAACATCGCCTGTACAGTGTGCCAACTCACCAAATGCCAAATCTACAAAATGGAGGCACATCTTTGAAAAAACTATTCTATTTATCCTACTCCCCTCTTTCCCCATAGCCCTGCAATTGTTGTTTCCTTTTCAAGTATAAGCAATTCCTCTTTGATAGTTATTACTGAAACATTTCCACCATCCTTTTAGGCAGTGTATTCCAGATTATTATCCGCTTTTGCTAATTAGCTCAAATCTGTGACTTCTGTTTACTGACCCTCCTGTTAGAGTACTTAGGGAGAAACTCTTTGCACTATCAAAATCCCATTAGATTTTGAAACTCTCTATTAAATCTTCCCGGAACCATCTTTTCTCTAAAGTAAACAATTACACCTTTTCTGATTTCTAATCATAACTTTCTTGCTTTTGTACTCTATGCCTTGATACATCAAGTCAAGGATTCCATATGCCTTTTCAACACCCTCGCAACTTGTCCTGTCACCTTCAAAGATGGTGTACTTGAAACCCAGGTCTGTCTGTTCCTGCATCCCCTTTAAAATTGTACTACTTCATTTATATTACCTCTCCTCATTCTTCTTAAAATGCATCACTTCACACTTCTGTGTTGTTACAAAAGTGCTTTGTTAAATATATTTTTTGAAGATTTATTTTTGAAAGATTGAAGAAATGTTAAACTTTGGGGTTTTCAAAGGGGGGTCATGTAAAGGCCACTTGACTTTGAAAAATAGTCCCTGGAAATGTTTTTTAAAAGGGTCATTGAGAGGTCTTGTGAGGAAAACAAGCCTTTCCGGAAAACCACCTGACTTCCAGCAGCAACAACAAGCCTTTCTGGGAAACCACCTGACTTCCAGCTCAATAGAAAACAGAGAATTTTGGGCACCTGGAAGTTGTTTACAAAGAAGTTACAGGTCAAGATTGATGGAGGTCTAAATGCTGACCTCCTGTTGTCGGTTTCGCTTTTGAACTGTTTTGAGTTGGGGTTGCACTGTATAAAAAGGGAGAGAACTTCCAAGGAGAGAACTTCCAAGAAGAGAAGAGAATTCCCAAGGAAGGAGAGAAGACCACAACCCTGCTCAGCTTTCCAGTACCTCTCTAAAAGACCCTAAGTCCATTGTATCAACTCATCTCGTCTCCTGTCTTTGAAGAAAAGCCCACTAAATTAATTCTCAACACCGCCTGAAAAGAACTCTTCTAAAAGATCCCAGTGACCCATCTATGAATACTCGGAGGCCAGACTGTGTGCGCCAGTTTTGGAACACAACATATTTCATCTGCTGTTTCTTCAAGAATGGGCAAGTTTGAATTGCTAATGTTGTCCCCTTGTTTAAGAAGGGTAGCAGGGATAATCCAGGTAATTATAGACCGGTGAGCCTGACGTCAGTGGTAGGGAAGCTGCTGGAGAAGATACTGAGGGATAGGATCTATTCCCATTTGGAAGAAAATGGGCTCATCAGTGATAGGCAACATGGTTTTGTGCAGGGAAGGTCATGTCTTACCAACTTAATAGAATTCTTTGAGGAAGTGACAAAGTTGATTGATGAGGGAAGGGCTGTCGATGTCATATACATGGACTTCAGTAAGGCGTTTGATAAGGTTCCCCATGGCAGGCTGATGGAGAAAGTGAAGGCGCTTGGGGTCCAAGGTGTACTAGCTAGATGGATAAAGAACTGGCTGGGCAACAGGAGACAGAGAGTAGCAGTAGAGGGGAGTTTCTCAAAATGGAGACGTGTGACCAGTGGTGTTCCACAGGGATCCGTGCTGGGACCACTGTTGTTTGTGATATACATTAATGATTTGGAGGAAAGTATAGGTGGACTGATTAGCAAGTTTGCAGACGACACTAAGATTGGTGGAGTAGCAGATAGTGAAGGGGACTGTCAGAGAATACAGCAGAATATAGATAGATTAGAGAGTTGGGCAGAGAAATGGCAGATGGAGTTCAATCAGGGCAAATGCGAGGTGATGCATTTTGGAAGATCCAATTCAAGAGTGAACTATACAGTAAATGGAAAAGTCCTGGGGAAAATTGATGTCCAGAGAGATTTGGGTGTTCAGGTCCACTGTTCCCTGAAGGTGGCAACGCAGGTAAATAGAGTGGTCAAGAAGGCATACGGCATGCTTTCCTTCATCGGACGGGGCATTGAGTACAAGAGTTGGCAGGTCATGTTACAGTTGTACAGGACTTTGGTTCGGCCACATTTGGAATACTGCGTACAGTTCTGGTCGCCACATTATCAAAAGGATGTGGATGCTTTGGAGAGGGTGCAGAGGAGGTTCACCAGGATGTTGCCTGGTATGGAGGGCGCTAGCTATGAAGAGAGGTTGAGTAGATTAGGATTATTTTCATTAGAAAGACGGAGGTTGAGGGGGGACCTGATTGAGGTGTACAAAATCATGAGAGGTATAGACAGGGTGGACAGCAAGAGGCTTTTTCCCAGAGTGGGGTTTTCAATTACTAGAGGACACGAGTTCAAAGTGAAAGGGGAAATGTTTAGGGGGGATATGCGTGGAAAGTTCTTTACGCAGAGGGTGGTAGGCACCTGGAACGCGTTGCCAGCGGAGGTGGTAGACGCGGGCACGATGGAGTCTTTTAAGATGTATCTAGACAGATACATGAATGGGCAGGAAGAAAAGAGATACAGAACCTTAGAAAATAGGCGACATGTTTAGAGAGAGGATCTGGATCGGCGCAGGCTTGGAGGGCCGAAGGGCCTGTTCCTGTGCTGTAATTATCTTTGTTCTTTGTTCTATTCAGCCCAAATGTTTTTTTTTTGTCTGTAATAGAGCTATCTCTAAAAACAGAAAGCACTTTATTTTTCCGGTTAACCAGTGTATGTGTGTGTGTGTGAGTGGCTAAGGTAAAAAGGGAACTTTAATATTTCAATCTGTGTGTTTATGCTATACACCATTACTGGTTAAAACATGTTTTATAATAAACTGATAATTTTGTTGCTTATTAAAGAAACCTGGTTAATGTGTTTTATTCTGGGAAACAGAGGCCGGAATTTTACCATCAGGAATTTGGGTCCGGAAGGTAAAATGGAGTACGATGACGTCGGGCCGGGTCCCCAGTTTCATTACGCGCAGACGCCATTTAACCAGCCTAAGAAGTCGGGCGAGATTGAATCTGCCCTCGCTGCCCGACTACAAGCAATTGAAAGCTCATTAAGATACTTGAAAAAGCAATTGACAGCAATTTTACGTGTGCAGTCTGATTTTACGGCCGTAAATCGGGTCGTGGGGCGTCTCTGGAACCCAGCAGGTTCAAAGGGGCGGCAGGCATTGATTCATGAGGGAGTTGGAGGTACAATTTTTATTTTTGCTCTTTATTAATTCAGATGTTATTTGTGTGTCCTAACAAGGGTGTTACTTGCAGCTTGTGCAGAAGGGTTCATCTGAATGTTACGCACTGCTGATCGGGACCCATCTGCTCTGAGTTATTGGGTGAAAGGAAGGGGCTTTCGTGAGCCAGTCCTAACAGTTGGAAGCTAATACTTGTGGTCAAAGCATCTGGTCTGCTGTACAACAATGGGAATTGTTCACTCTGGAGGTGAATGGGCAGGGGAACATGCAACAACCTGCCCTAGTGCATCCGTGTAATGTTGGAGGGAGAGCAGGTGGCAGAGTCGCCCGGGAGCGAACACATGTCAGGAGACGTGCCTACCCAGCAGGAAGGACATACCGACCGCGTCTGAACTACCTGTAGCTGTCAGAACGTCAGTGCAGAAGAAGACTGCGGCTGTCACAGGAGACTGTCACATCTCTTTGTGAGATGTTGGCAGTGAATGTTGCATCAAACTGTCTCAGTGCCCATCCAATGCCAGTCGCTCTAAAGGTTACAATAGCTCTTGACTTCTATGCGTGTGGCTCCTTCCAAGCCTCAGCAGCAGACTTGTGCGATGTCTCACAAGCAGCAGCGCATTACTGCATCAAGGTTGTGACTGATGCATTGTTCCAACATGCAAAATAGATAAGTCCCCTGGGCCAGATGGGATTTATCCTAGGATTCTCTGGGAAGCCAGGGAGGAGATTGCAGAGCCTTTGTCCTTGATCTTTATGTCGTCATTGTCGACAGGAATAGTGCCGGAAGACTGGAGGATAGCAAATGTTGTCCCCTTGTTCAAGAAGGGGAGTAGAGACTGCCCTGGTAATTATAGACCTGTGAGCCTTACTTCGGTTGTGGGTAAAATGTTGGAAAAGGTTATAAGAGACAGGATTTATAATCATCTTGAAAAGAATAAGTTCATTAGAGATAGTCAGCACGGTTTTGTGACGGGTAGGTCGTGCCTCACAAACCTTATTGAGTTTTTCGAGAAGGTGACCAAACAGGTGGATGAGGGTAAAGCAGTGGATGTGGTGTATATGGATTTCAGTAAGGCGTTTGATAAGGTTTCCCACGGTAGGCTATTGCAGAAAATACGGAAGTATGGGGTTGAAGGTGATTTAGAGCTTTGGATCAGAAATTGGCTAGCTGAAAGAAGACAGAGGGTGGTGGTTGATGGCAAATGTTCATCCTGGAGTTTAGTTACTAGTGGTGTACCGCAAGGATCTGTTTTGGGGCCACTGCTGTTTGTCATTTTTATAAATGACCTGGAAGAGGGTGTAGAAGGCTGGGTTAGTAAATTTGCAGATGACACTAAGGTCGGTGGAGTTGTGGATAGTGCCGAAGGATGTTGTAGGGTACAGAGGGACATAGATAGGCTGCAGAGCTGGGCTGAGAGATGGCAAATGGAGTTTAATGCGGAAAAGTGTGAGGTGATTCACTTTGGAAGGAGTAACAGGAATGCAGAGTACTGGGCTAATGGGAAGATTCTTGGTAGTGTAGATGAACAGAGAGATCTTGGTGTCCAGGTGCATAAATCCCTGAAGGTTGCTACCCAGGTTAATAGGGCTGTTAAGAAGGCATATGGTGTGTTAGCTTTTATTAGTAGGGGGATCGAGTTTCGGAGCCACGAGGTCATGCTGCAGCTGTACAAAACTCTGGTGAGACCGCACCTGGAGTATTGCGTGCAGTTCTGGTCACCGCATTATAGGAAGGATGTGGAAGCTATGGAAAGGGTGCAGAGGAGATTTACTAGGATGTTGCCTGGTATGGAGGGAAGGTCTAACGAGGAAAGGCTGAGGGACTTGAGGTTGTTTTCGTTGGAGAGAAGGAGGAGGAGAGGTGACTTAATAGAGACATATAAGATAATCAGAGGGTTAGATAGGGTGGATAGTGAGTGTCTTTTTCCTCGGATGGTGATGGCAAACACGAGGGGACATAGCTTCAAGTTGAGGGGTGATAGATATAGGACAGATGTGAGAGGTAGTTTCTTTACTCAGAGAATAGTAAGGGCGTGGAACACCCTGCCTGCAGCAGTAGTAGATTCGCCAACTTTAAGGGCATTTAAGTGGTCATTGGATAGACATATGGATGAAAGTGGAATAGTGTAGGTCAGATGGTTTCACAGGTCGGCGCAACATCGAGGGCAGAAAGGCCTGTACTGCGCTGTAATGTTCTAATGCTAACCATTTCATCACGTTCAAGATGGACAACACTAGTCAGGCTGAGAAAGCCAGAGGCTTCAGCACTATATCTGGCTTCCCAATGGTACAGACCGTGATAGACTGCACTCATGTGGCCCTTAGAGCACCAGCAGGTGAGTCGGGGGCATTCATGAACTGCAAGGGATTCCATTCAATGAACGTTCAGCTCGTCTGTGATCATCGGAAGAGAATCATGCAAGTGTGTGCACGTTACCCTGGGAGTTGTCATGATGTTTCATTCTCTGAAACTCCCAGGAGCCTGCACTTTTCAGGCCTCCAGACAGAATGGAGGGATGGATACTTGGCGACAGGGGTTATCCTCTGAAGACATGGCTCATGACACCAGTGAGGAATCCAAGGGGTCATGCGGAGGAACGATACAATGAGAGCCATGTGGCCACCACAGTGAACAAACTATACGCCTACTAAAGATGAGATTTATTTGGTGGACACTGCAGTACGCACCATCAAGGGTTTCAAGAATCATTGTCGTCTGCTGTGCCTTGCATAACCTGGCGATTGAAAATGGAGAGGCCTGGAGGAGGATCAATGTCAGCGCGATGATGATAAAGTTTCTGATGAGGAAGCTGGGCATCAGTCACATGATGATCAGGGAGAGGAAGCTGAATGTAATTTGGCTCTAAGTGCTAGAGAGACCAGGGAGTCTCTAATAAGCAGGCGTTTCCATTGAGAGGATATAAATTTTCACAAAATTGATATTGCCATATGAGATGAGTCATTGTGAGGATCTGAGAGGGCAAATTCACTCACCTTCAGGGGTAGAGATAACGTGACGATGCAATCCTTCACATCATGAGGAACGCAATCCAAGTGTGTGACCTCACATTTTAAACTACTTCAGGAATGACATATCAAATAGTCAAAGCACCAAATTTATTACAATTTTTTCTTACACAAATCAAATAAATAACTTACAAGTCACCCAGTGAACCAGTAGTGATGTTAAAGTGGTTTCTTATATCATTGGCGAGTGCTCATTCAGGTGGATGATCCCTCGCCACCAGACTCACCAGAGGCAGGTGGCTGATCTGGTTGCTGCCCTGCTTGTGACAACTTTGGCGGACGTCCTCTGCCTGCTCATGGCCATGAGGGCCGCGGCATCTCAGGGTTCTCTTGATAAATATCATGAGCACCCTCTAACACCCTGGGATTTCGCTGAACACATGTCCCTGGCAGAGGGAGCAAGGAGCTGTGGGATGCATCAGAGGTGCCCTGAGAGGAGCTCCCATATTCAATCTGCTGCCCCTGTGCCCTCGTGAGGCTCGGCTGGTCCTCAATGGTGACACCAGAGGGATGAGCGGCCTCAACCTGGCACCAGCGCATCAGATTCTGCTCTCTGGTGCTCTGGTCCAGGGAGGCCACACTCGCTCTGAGGTCACAAATTGCATCCAAAACTGGCCCCTCCACTGCAGCCGCCAGTCTTTCAACGGAGGAAGCCAGATGTTCAAATGCCTGAGAGCTTGCTGAACTCATATTCTGGATGGATGTCTCCAGAGTATGAGTCATAGCGTGCAGCGTGTCAGGCAACTCCACCAGATTTCCAAGGACCGCATTCTGCACCTGCAACACCTCCCGACGAATGGATGTTCTCAGAGACACGTCATCAGCTTACAGCTCTGCACTGGCCTGGCATCCCACACTCCTCCGAACGTGTGAGGCATCGGCTGATTCTTTTTTTAAAATTCATTCATGGGATGTGGGCGTCACTGGCCAGGACAGCATTTATTGCCCATCCCTAATTGCCCTTGGGAAGGTGGTGGTGAATCAAGTGGCTTGCTAGGCCATTTCAGAGGGCATGTAAGAGTCAACCACTTTGCTGTGGGTCTGGAGTCACATGTCGGCCAGACCAGGTAAGGACAGCAGATTTCCTTCCCTAAAGGACATTAGTGAACCAGATGGGTTTTTACAACAATCGACAATGGTTTCATGGCCATCATTAGACTAGCTTTTTAATTCCAGATGTATTAATTGAATTCAAATTCCACCGTCTGCTGTGGTGGGATTCGAAACCATGTCCCCAGAGCAATACCCTGGGTCTCTGGGTTACTAGTTCCGTGACAATACCACTACGCCACCGCCTCCCCAACTGGTTCTGCCTCTGAGGCACTTGTGGCACTGGATCCATGTCCGCCTTACAATGCCACAGCTGCTGACCTCCTCTGCGACCTCCAGCCAGGCCCCCTTGGTCACTTGGGAGGGTCGCCTTCTACCATCTGGATTGAAGAGGATCTCCCGCCTCTCCTCAACTGCCTGAAGGAGGACCTACAGTGAATCATCGGGGGGGCTGAGCGAATGCTTCTCCCCTCCATCACTTCTTGTACTTCTCCTGTACTCTCCCAGTCCTTCTCTCCTTGCAGGTGTCGAGCCTTTTAATCCACCAGACCTAATGCCACTCATGTCTTAATGTCAAGCCAGTTAAGAACTAACTGTTCAATTTCATTGCAGTAAGCCTTTTTCAAGGGCTTACATGAGCCATTCCCGGATGTGGCCTCGCCCCCAATGCTGATTACCATCCCGCCCACGTGCGCCCTTTCATTTCACAGATACGCCCCGGGGCCACTAATTGGCTGCCCCGCACGTGATGCCGGTGGCCAGGAGACGCGGAGCGGGATCGGAGCCCTCATCCGCTTCAGGCACATCCGCCCGGAGCCACAGATAACGGTAAAATTCCGGCCCAAGAGTCTATGATTGACCGTATTGTTAAGTCGGAAAAAATTTAAATATATGTTGTGACCCGTGGAGAAGTGGAACTAGAGTAAACAGCGCACTCCTCCTGCCTCAGATGTAACAGTGTTAAATTTCATCTGCCATGTATCTGCCCATTTTTCCAGACTATGTCCTCCTGAAGTTTGCTACTATCCTCACTGTTTACTACATTTCCAAGCTTCTTGAGTGTTGTTGGAGCTGCACCCATCCAGGCTAGTGGAGAGTATTCCATCACACTCCTGACTTGTGCCTTATAGATGGTGGACAGGCTTTGGGGAGACAGGAGATGAGTACTCGCCGCAGGATTCCTAGCATCTGACCTGTTCTTGTAGTCACAGTATTTCTATGGCTGGTCCTGTTCAGTTTCCAATCAATGGTAACCCCCCCCCCCCCCCGCCTCCCCCGGATGTTGATAGTGGGGGATTCAGCGATAGTAATGCCATTGAACGTCAAGGGGAGATGGTTAGATTCTTTCTTGTTGAAGATGGTCATTGCCTGGCACTTGTGTGGCACGAATGTTACTTGCTACATACTAGCCCAAGCCTGGATATTGTCCAGGTCTTGCTGCATTTATACATGGACAGCTTCAGTATCTGAGGAGTCGCAAATGGTGCTGAACATTGTGTAATCATCTGCGAACATCCCCACTTCTGACCTGGAGCTGAGATGATTGACCTCCAACAACCAAAACCACCTTCCTTTGCACTAGGTATGATTCCAACCAGCAGAGAGTTTCCCCCCTGATTTCCATTGACTTCAGTTTTGCCAGGGCTCCTTGATGCCATACTCGGTCAAATGCTGCATTGATGTCAAGGGCAGTCACTCTCACCTCACCTCTTGAGTTCAGCTATTTTGTCCATGTTTAAACCAAGGCTGTAATGAGGGCAGGAGCTGAGCATCACTGAGCAGGTTATTAATTAACGGGATAGGAGGAGATTCAATTTGAAAATAGTCTAGCCTTCCTTCTGCCTCATCCTCATTATCCCTTTCATTATTAACTGTCCCTACTAACTGACATATCTGTGCTTGCTAATCCTCTTACCAGCAATAATATTGTTTTTAACATATTGATATGACACAGTCGACCTTTTTTCCAGTGATCTGGTGAGTCAAATAATTTACCTTACCAATTTTCTTGACCACTTTATACGGACCACTGAACTGTATGACAAAACTGCACCATGTCCTTGGAAAGACTTGGCCAGTAATAACGTTGACTTATATGTGATTTGGTCTTCTAGATCCCCACATGTCCCGCCCTAGGAATCTCAAGCGCTAACCTTAATAATTCCTGGTGATGCTTAGGCGGTTCCACTATCTGTTGAACAACTGTCCATTCGACATCTGTGAGATGGTATCCAGTTCCTCATCAGATCCCGGCACAGTGGCGCAGTGGTTAGCACCGCAGCCTCACAGCTCCAGGGACCTGGGTTCGAATCCGGGTACTGCCTGTGTGGAGTTTGCAAGTTCTCCCTGTGTCTGCGTGGGTTTTCTCCAGGTGCTCCGGTTTCCTCCCACAAGCCAAAAGACTTGCAGGTTGATAGGTAAATTGGCCATTACAAATTGTCACTAGTATAGGTAGGTGGTAGGGAAATATAGGGACAGGTGGGGATGTTTGGCAGGAATATGGGATTAGTGTAGGATTAGTATAAATGGGTGGTTGATGTTCGGCACAGACTCGGTGGGCCGAAGGGCCTGTTTCAGTGCTGTATCTCTAATCTAATCTAATCCCCTTCTGGAACTCCTTTTGCCTCAGCTTCTGTCAAAGCTGATAGTTAAATGAAGTGACACAATGGATCTACTTGCTGAGCTGTGATCAGAGATGATTTATTAAACATTTCATTTGGATTATCTAAATCCCCAAAGAAAGTTTCAGATATTCAGCTAGCTGTCGGTGGTGCCTTTTGACATTGGAACTTGTTTAGATATTGCTCGGGTTACTACACACGACAGAAGAATTCCTGGAACCTTTTCCTGTAACTGTTCTGTCTCTAACTTAATTTGCTTTCTCGCTGACTACGGGAGAAGTGAATACTTTTGCTTCAGTCAAATCATTCCCCAGAAAGTAGTCAATTCCATCTACCGACAACTCCCGCAGTTACCATCCCAGATATAAGGTCACATTCTAGGTACACCCAATACAGAGGTACAGGTACATAGGCACCCGCCCCAAATACCATTCACTAAAACTTTAGCATTCAGTGTGCTTTCTGGTGGAAATGTTATGCCTTTCCCAAGCAAAAGTTTGGGTTGCTCCTGTATCCCCAAGTATAACTATAGGTTTGCCTGCCTCACTTGAGGGATAAGGAGTTACTTTTCCTTTCAACAAGAATTCCCTATAACTCTCAGGTATCTTATTCTTAACCCCTACACTCACATTGGTTTTTGATTTTGGCTTTGCTGTCAAAGCTACAGTCTGATCTGCTGTACTCTCCCTCAGAGCCTCTTTCTCTGCATTGACTTTGTGTAGCCTATGGGTTTAACCTCACAACTTCCAGCATTTTGAACGACGATGTCCCACCTTGTGGCAATAATAACACACATAGGCTTGCACCCTCAGCACCTTCCTTTCTGGCCTGAGGAGGGGATCAGAAGAACAAAATGTGGAATTTGTTTGGGTGGAGCTAAGAAACAGCAAGAGGCAGCGAACATTGGTAGTTGTTTATAGGCCACCAAACAGTAGTGACAGTGTGGGGCATTGTATTAAGCGGAGTAGAGAAGCATGTGACACAGATAATACAGTAATCATGGGTGACTTCAAACTGCACATAGACTGGGTAAACCTAATGAGCACCAATGCTGTGGAGAACGAGTTTCTGGAGTATGTTACAGAACCGACGAGAGAACAGGCTATTTTTGATCTAGTATAATGCAATGAGAAAGGGCTAATTAATAATCCTGTTGCAAAAGAACCTTTAGGGATGAGTGACCACAATACGATAGAATTTTACATTATGTTTGAAAGTGAAGTAGTTCAATCTGAAGCCAGGCTGTTACATTTGAACAAAGGAAATTTTGAAGTATGAGGGGCAAATTGATTAAGAGAGTGGGGTAACTGGGCCTATATTCTCTAGAGTTTCAAAGAATGAGAGGTGATCTCATTGAAACCTACAAAATATTTCAAGGGATAGACAGGGTAGATGCAGATAAGATGTTTCTCCTGGTTGGGGAATCTAGAACCAGAGGATACAATTTCCAAATTCGGGGGAAGCCACTTAGGACAGAGATGAGGAGAAATTTCTTTACTCAGAGGGTTGTGAATCTTTGGAATTCTCTTCCCCAGAGGGCTGTGGAAGCTCAGTCATTGAGTATGTTTAAAGCAGAGATTGACAGATTTCTAAATACAAATGACATAAGGGGATATGAGGATAGTGTGGGGAAAAAGGCATTGAAGTGGATGATCAGCCATGATCATATTGAAGGCGGGGCAAGCTCGATGGGCTGAATGGCCTACTCCTATTTTCCAACGAACAATTTCCGCTGCCTGTCTAGCCCTTGAAACCTTCTGGTTCTCCACAAATTCTCACTACTGGAGGGACTGCATTTTTAAATTCTTCCAGGAGAATTAGTTCTCTAAGGTTCTCATAACTTGGCCTCCATTTTTAGTGCCTGCATCCAACGATCAAAATTAATTTGCTTTACCTTTTCAAATTCTATACAAGTCTGCCCAGCCAATCTCTGGCGGTTTCAAAACTTTTGACGATACGATTCAGGGACTAACTCATACACAGCGAGAATAGCCATTTTTTTTGCCATCTCAATCTGCAGAAGCCTCTTCAGAAAGCATGGCATAAACTTCATGAGCTCTGCCCATCAACCTGCTTTACATAAGCAGTGTCCAGCTTTCCTTTGGCCATTTCATTAGTTTGGCTATATTTTCAAAATAAATGAAAAATGCCTCTACGTCCCCTTCCTCAAACTGAAGGAGAGCTTGTATAAATTTAAACAGCTTTTCTCTGGGTCCTGGGCTGGACTCCGATTCTTCCTGACCAGAATCTCCGCTGGCATCAAGACCACTCTGTTGACTTAGAACATAAAAACTAGGAGCAGGAGTAGGCAATTCAGCCCCTCGAGCCTGCTCCGCCATTCAATACGATCATGGCTGATCTCATCTCTGCCTCAACTCCACTTTCCTGCCCGTTCTCCATAACCCTTCAACCCATTACGAATTAAAAATCGGTCTATCTCCTCCTTAAATTTACTCAATGTCCCAGCATCCACCACACTCTGGGGTAGTGAATTCCATAGACTGACGACTCTTTGAGAGAAGTAATTTCTCAGCTCTATTTTAAATGTGCTACCTATAATCCTAAACCTATGACCTCTTGTTCTAGATTGCCCCACTAGAGGAAACATCCTCTCTATGTGTACTTTGTCAATCCCCTTAATCATCTTATATACCTCAATTAGATCTCCTCTCATTCTTCTAAACTCTAGAGAGTAAAGGCCGAAAGTGCTCAATCTCTCTTCATAAGACAAACCCTCATCCCTGGAATCAATCTGGTGAAGCTAGTTCTATCTTTCTTAATTTGAATTCCTTTCCCTCTCTTTCTCTTTCCTTCTCATCCTCAAACTCAAGTCATTTCTTTGTTTAACTCAAAGCTTTTCCATTTCTTGTTCTTGCTCAAGTTTTTTCACTTGTAACTGAATTTTAGCTAATTCAACTGCACTACCCTCTGATTTACGGTCTTCAAATTTCAAATGTTGGGCTCTTCAATCATCTCTGCTTTTTTAGCTCCTGCTTTCAATTCTAACCTCATTTGTGCTGCCAATGCCATTAGTTTAACCTTGGTTAAGTTTCACAACTGACTGAGGGATACACAAGTTTCAGCAACTACTAAAGACATCCCGGTTCAGTAGACTTTACCCAATTACACAATAAACCTCATTCTTTTATTTTCCATTTTCAATTATTACCACCCCACTTACAATTGAACATGGTCAGTGTTGGGTTTAATCCCGACAAGAGCCCCCAACAGGTACTCGATTTGTTCCCAGAATAAAGCACAGCAACCAAGTTTCTTTAATATTTCAATTCATGTGTATGTTTACTTCATTATTGGTTAAGATATAGTTTATAATTGGATAATTTTGTTCTTTATTAAAGTCCCTTATTTTATCCTAGCCCACAAGTACACACAAACATACACAAGCGGTTAACCAGGAAAAAAAGGATTTTTGTTTACAGCTGTTGCAAAGAAATAGAAATAAAAAACAGACTGAAAAGGTCCTTGGTTTTGGCAAAGTGTCCCAAAGGCGACTGGGTGGTTGCCATTAGAAATTTTCCTAGTACAGTTCTTTCCAGGCGATGTTGAAGAACAGTCTGGGTAGGCTTTCAAGAGATGCAGCTACAGAAGGCTTCACACATAGGTCTTACAGCAAGTGTGCAGCAACAAAGGTTTCAGTTCTGTCGCATTAGATACAATTTTTTTTTTAAACTTGCAAGGTTACTGCAAACATTCAGGATTTTTTCAAATACAGGAGGCAACAGTACAACTTGATTCAGGATTTCATTTTCAAGAGCAGGGATTCTTCAAAAAGAAAGATATCAGCTGTCTGCATTTTCTTCTGTTATCCTGGCAAGTCAGTTAGCAAACTCCAACTACTTGTTTTTAGCCAAACAACTGGCTTTTTTTAAAAAAATGAAACAGTTCAAAATGAAACAAAAACTATTCAGCAGCAATCTTATGACATTGATAATTTGCGGTCGTCATTTCCTGGTAAACATCTGTCCCTTCAGGCCAGAACACAACCCCCTGCTGTTTACTTGAAAGCAGATGCTTTCCAAAAAGATTTGTTTACTCGTCAACCTTCTGTTGACCTTTCTTTTAAGAAAAACACCCACAGTTCAGCAATCTCCAGATAATTCAATGCCCAAAATTCAAATATAATTTCTAAAAACATATTTTACAAAGAAAAATAGAAGTGCTCACATAACAGAACCCAAGACCAATTTAATGAATTACACAAGATTTCATGTTTTGAGTCCTTTATTTATAACTAAACTAAAAGAAATCCCAAATTAACTAAATAGTACTTTGTAAGTAACTGATATCCAAATTACAAACTTTACTTATTTCTTTACTTATTCAACACTTGAAAATTTCATACCACACTTATAAAAATTACAAAGCCCTTTTTAATTAAGAATTCCTTTACAGTTAAAAGTCCCAAACTCCTTCCAGTTGTAATAGGTTGGATCTCCCAGACTTTTCAAAAATCAATATTTTCTTCGCTCCCTTCTCAGAGCACTTCCAATCTGGATGACTGTGGATGTGATTTCTGGTGATCCTGTGAGCCTTTTATTCCTCTGCAAGCTTCAACTCTCAAAACAGCTTCAAATCTCCACAGCCTTTCGCTGTAAATCTTCAGAGAGCAAGCATTCCCTCTCTAGCTGCCAATGCTGGGTGTCTTCTCTTAGAGCTTTCTCCGAGGACACAGCCTGATGGTTCCCTCCCTTACAGCCTGCTTTTCTCCAGAAAGTATGTAAAATTTATCTGGACATAGAACTCAATATGTTGTTCTGCTCCAAAATGCTCCACAAAGCTACCCAGCCTTTCCATTATCCCCAGGTGCTAATACCTGCTTGGTGCATTTGCATATTCTGAATTACCAACTCCTTGTTTTACGATCCAAAATTCTGCGAGGGTGAAACCCATTGTTCTTCAGGTGTAGTGCTGTAGTCTCTGTTCTTCAGAAGACTGCCTTTGATCTGTTCTCGGTTGTCCTGGTAATCTTTCACATAGTGAAGGCGAGGTCAGCTGACCTTCTGGACTCCATCTTGAACTTTTAAAAATCACAATCTTTAAGACATAATTATGTTACAAGGTCCAGAGTTCATAACACAAATGAATGTTGATGACATGGAATTAAACGCCTGTGCTCATCAGGTGTTTTTTTTTAAAAAGAAGTTCAAACAATATTACTGCTACAGGAGAGTGTCAAGCGGTGGAGAAAAAGCAGCTCAGAGGTTTCAACAACCTTCTGCAGCGTTCCTGCACAAATGCACCTATTGATAGTGGAGTGACCACTGCACAGTGCTTGTGGAGACGAAGTCCCGCCTTCACATTGAGGATACCGTCCATTGTGTTGCGTGACACTATCATCGTGCTAAATGGGATAGATTTCGAACAGATCTAGCAATGCAAAACTGGGCATCCATGAGGCGCTGTGGGCCATCAGCAGCAGAATTGTACTCAATCACAATCTGTAACCTCATGGCCTGGCAGATCCCCCACTCTACCATTACCATCAAGCCAGGAGACCAACCCTGGTTCAATGAAGAGTGCAGGAGGGCATGCCAGGAGCAGCATCAGGCATACCTCAAAATGAGGGGTCAACCTGGTGAAGCTACAACACAGGACTATCTGCGTGCCAAACTGCATAAGCAGCATGCGATAGACAGGGCTAAGCGATCCCATAACCAATGGATCAGATCTAAGCTCTGCAGTCCTGCCACATCCAGTCGTGAATGGTGGTGGACAATTAAACAACTAACTGGAGGAGGTGGCTCCACAAATATTCCCATCCTCAATGATGGGGGAGCCCAGCACATCAGTGCAAAAGATAAGGCTGAAGCATTTGCAACAATCTTCAGCCAGAAGTGCCGAGTTGATGATCTATCTCGGCCTCCTCCTAAAGTCCCCAGCATCACAGATGCCAGACTTCAGCCAATTCGATTCAGTCTGCCTGATATCAAGAAACGACTGAAGGCACTGGATACTGCAAAAGCTATGGGCCCTGACAATATTCCGGCAAAAGTACTGAAGACCTGTGCTCCAGAACTTGACGCACCCCTAGCCAAGCTGTTCCAGTACAGCTACAACACTGGCATCTACCCTGGAATGTGAAAAATTGCCCAGGTATATCCTGTACACAAAAAGCAGGACAAGTCCAACCCGGCCAATTACCGTCTCATCAGCCTACTCTCAAATCATCAGTAGAGTGATGGAAGGTGTCATCAACAGTGCCATCAAGCAGCACTTGCTGAGCAATAACCTGCTCAGTGACACTTAGTTTGGGTTCCACCAGTGCCACTCAACTCCTGACCTCATTACAGCCTTGGTTCAAACATGGACAAAAGAGCTGAATTCCAGAGGTGAGGTGAGAGTGACTGCCCTTGACATCAAGACAGCATTTGACCGAGTATAGCATCAAGGAGCCCTAGCAAAACTGAGGTCAATGGGAATCAGGGGGAAAAACCCTCCGCTGGCTGGAGTCATACCTAGCGCAAAGGAAGATGGTTGTGATTGTTGGAGGTCAATCATCTGAGCTCCAGGACATCACTGTAGGAGTTCCCCAGGGTAGTATCCGAGGCGCAACCATCTTCAGCTCCTTCATCAATGACCTTCCTTCAATCATAAGGTCAGAAGTGGGGAGTTCGCTGATAATTGCACAATGTTCAGCACCATTCGTGACTCCTCAGATACTGAAGCAGTCAGTGCAGAAATGCAGCAAGACCTGGACAATATCCAGGCTTGGGCTGATAAGTGGCAAGTAACATTCGCACCATACAAGTGCCAGGCAATGACCATCTCCAACAAGAGAAAATCTAACCATCTCCCCATGACATTCAACAGCATTACCATCGCTGAATCCCCCACTAACATCCTAGGGGCTACCATTGACCAGAAACTGAATTGGTTACAAGAGCAGGTCAGAGGATCGGAATCCTGAAGCGAGTAACTCACCTCCTGACACCCCAAAGCCTGTCCACCATCTACAAGGCACAAGTCAGGAGTGTGATGGAATATTCTCCACTTGCCTGGATGGGTGCAGCTCCAACACCACTCAAGAAGCTCGACACCATCCAGGACAAAGCAGCCCGCTTGATTGGCACCCCGTCTACAAACATTCACTCCCTCGACCACCGACGCACAGTGGCAGCAGTGTGTACCATCTACAAGATGAACTGCAGCAATGCACCAAGGCTCCTTTGACAGCACCTTCCAAACCCGCAACCTCTACCAACTAGAAGCACAACGGCAGCAAATGCATGGGAACACCACCACCTGCAAGTTCCCTCCAAGTCACACACCATCCTGACTTGGAACTATATCGCCGTTCCTTCACTGTCGCTGGGTCAAAATCCTGGAACTCCCTTCCTAATAGCACTGTGGGTATACCTACCACAAATGGATTGCAGTGGTTCAAGGCAGCTGCTCACCACCACCTTCTCAAGGGCAATTAGGGATGGGCAATAAATGCTGGCCTAGCCAGCGAAGCCCACATCCCTGAATGAATAATAAAAAAAATAAAATGGAGAAAACAGGACTTGGCAGGGAAGACCGTTTTCAGCCATCTGGACAGTGTCCAGTCCATTGAACAAAGAACAGTCCAGCATAGGAACAGGCCATTCGGCCCTCCAAGCCTGCGCCAATCTTGATGCCTGCCGAAACTAACACCTTCTGCACTTCTGGGGCCCATATCCCTCTATTCCCTTCCTATTCATATATTTGTCAAGATGTCTCTTAAATGTCACTATCGTATCTGCTTCCACCACCTCCCCTGGTAGCAAGTTCCAGGCGCTCACCACCCTCTGTGTAAAAAACTTACCTCGCACATCCCCTCTAAACTTTGCCCCTCGCACCTTAAACCTATGTCCCCTAGTAACTGACTCTTCCACCCTGGTAAAAAGCTTGTGATTATCCACTCTCGTCAATGCCGCTCATAACTTTGTAAACCTCTATCATGTCGCCCCTCCACCTCCATCGTTCCAGTGAAAACAATCCGAGTTTTTCCAACCTCTCCTCATAGCTAATGCCCTCCAGACCAGGCAACATCCTGGTAAACCTCCTCTGTACCCTCTCTAAAGCCTCCATGTCCTTCTGGTAGTGTGGCGACCAGAATTGCACGCAATATTCTAAGTGTGGCCTAACTAGGGTTCTGTACAGCTGCAACATGACTTGCCAATTTTTATACTCTATGCCCCAACCGATGATGGCAAGCATGCCGTATGCCTTCTTGACTACCTTATCCACCTGCGTTGCCACATTCAGTGACCTGTGGACCTGTACGCCCCGATCTCTCTGCCTGTCAATACTCCTAAGGGTTCTGCCATTTACTGTATACCTCCCACCTGCATTAGACCTTCCAAAATGCATTACCTCACATTTGTCCGGATTAAACTCCATCTGCCATTTCTCCGCCCAAGTCTCCAACCGATCTATATCCTGCTGTATCCTCTGACAATCCTCATCATTATCCGCAACTCCACCAACCTTTGTGTCGTCCGCAAACTTACTAATCAGACCAGCTACATTTTCCTCCAAATCATTTAGATATACTACAAACAGCAAAGGTCCCAGCACTGATCCCTGTGGAACAGCACTAGTCACATCCCTCCATTCAGAAAAACACCCTTCTACTGTTACCCTCTGTCTTCTGTGACCGAGCCAGTTCTGTATCCATCTTGCCAGCTCACCTCTGATCCTGTGTGACTTCACCTTTTGTACCAGTCTGCCATGCGGGACCTTGTCAAAGACTTTACTAAAGTCCATATAGACAACATCCACCGCCCTTCCCTCATCAATCAACTTCGTCACTTCCTCAAAAAACTCAATCAGATTAGTAAGACACGACCTCCCCTTCACAAAATCATACTCTCTCTCGCTAATAAGTTTGTTTGTTTCCAAATGGGAGTAAATCCGGTCCCGAAGAATCCTCTCTAATAGTTTCCCTACCACTGACGTAAGGCTCACCGGCCTATAATTTCCTGGATTATCCTTGCCACCCTTCTTAAACAAAGGAACAACATTGGCTATTCTCCAGTCCTCTGGGACCTCACCTGTAGCCAATGAGGGTGCAAAGATTTCTGTCAAGGACCCAACAATTTCTTCCCTTGCCTCCCTCAATATTCTAGGGTGGATCCCATCAGGCCCTGGGGATTTATCTACCTTAATGCTTTGCAAGACACCCAACACCTCCTCCTTTTTGATAAGGAGATGACTGAAACTATCTGCACTCCCTTCTGAAGTTGGTTTTGCAGGAGTTTGCCTGAATGCTTGTGGAGCTGGCTTCAAGGACACTAGCATTTGTTCGACAGAGGCATTGCTGATGGATTGCTGAGTTCCAGGGCAACTTCGGTTCACTTTATATATCAATGACTTGGAAATTGGCCTGGAGAGAATAGTGTTGAAATGCGCTTATGAAACTACAAGAGATAGTTAATTCATTAGAAACGCAAAGAATGAAAAAGGATTTTTGTGAGATGGAGAAATTGTCCAAAAAAACAAAAGAAATTCATTGTTAGTTTAAAAAAGACAATAGTTTTTGGAATGGAAGTAGGTTCGTTTAGTTTAGTTTAGAGATACAGCACTGAAACAGGCCCTTCGGCCCACCGAGTCTGTGCCGACCATCAACCACCCATTTATACTAATCCTACACTAATTCCACATTCCTACCACATCCCCACCTGTCCCTATATTTCCCTACCACCTACCTATACTAGGGGCAATTTATAATGGCCAATTTACCTATCAACCTGCAAGTCTTTGGCATGTGGGAGGAAACCGGAGCACCCGGAGGAAACCCACGCAGACACAGGGAGAACTTGCAAACTCCACACAGGCAGTACCCAGAATTGAACCCGGGTCGCTGGAGCTGTGAGGCTGCGGTGCTAACCACTGTGCCGCCCTAAAAGTGGTGCTGAAGAAGGGGACACCTGGATTCAGTGCTGTCAAAAAGCAGAGATATTTTAGGTCACAGGTTCACAGGACATTAAAGGTAGCACTTCAAGCTTATAAGGCTGTAAAAAAAAAGTAATAGAATTCTGAATTCTCTCTCAAGGTATTTAAATACAAAAACAAGAGGTAATGACAGCTTATATAAAACCTCAATTAAAGTGTCCTGTATTGGGCTCCATGTTATAGAAGGGATACTGAGGCTTTAGAGAAAATGTAAAAAGGTTGCAAAGGGAAAGTGACAGGTTGAGTGAGTGGGCAAGAACATTGCAGATGGAACACAATTTGGGGAAGATGTGAAGTTATTCACTTTGGTAGGGGGAAAAAAATAGAAAAACAGAATACCTTTTCAATGATGAGACACTGGGAAATGTCGGTATTCAGAAGCACCTGGGTGGTCTTGTACATATCAGAAAATGAACACACAGATGCAGGAAGCAATTAGGAAAGCAAATGACATGTTAGCCTTCATTACATAGGGATTGGATTATATGAGTAAAGAAGTCTTACCACAATAAAAAGGGCCTTGGTGAGACCATGTTGGAATACTGTGTACAGCTTTTTTCTTCTTACCTAAGGAATGATTTGCTTGTCTTAGAGAGAATGCAAAGATTCACTAGATTCCTGAGATCAGTGTTGTCCTATGAGCAGAGTTTGAGTAGACTAGGCCTGCACTCCTAGAATTTAGATGAGAGGTGATCTAATTAAAATACATAAAAATCCTTAAGGGGCTCAATAGCGTAGATATTGGGAGGATAATTTCTCTAACTGGAGAGCCTCGAACTCGGGGTCAGTCTCATAAGGGATTGGCCATTTAAGACTGAGATGAGGAGAAATTTCATCACTCAAAGGGCTGTGAATTTTTGGAATTTTCTACCCCAGAGAACTGTGAATGCTCAGTCGTAGAGTAGATTCAAGACAGAGATCGCTGATTTTGGGTACTAAGGAAATTAAACGTTATGGAGATAGTGGGAGAAAGTGGAGTTGAGGTAGATGATCAACCATGAGCTTACTGAATGGCGGCGCAAGCTCAAACGGTAGAATGGCCTACTCCCGCTATTTATGTTCTTATTCACACACATTCACCAAGATCATAATGGTCTTGGCATGCAGAAATACAAAGGACTGAAGAAGTCACATCTTGTCAGTCAGAAAAATACAGATTATATGATATAGGTATTTAAAATTATGAAAGGACAGGACAAGGTAGATAGAAGCAAACTGTTTCCACTAGTTGAGGGATTGTAAATACAAAAATAAATATAAGAGATTTAGAACAGATTGCAAGAGAAACTTTTTTGCAGAGAGGTCTGAGGTTGTGGAATTCACTTCCATCATTAGTGGTTGAGGCAGAAACTATGGCCAGGAATTTCTCACCCCATGTCAGCATTTAAGATTAAATTGAATAGATGGAAGGTGGCAAATGGCTGAGGGATATGGGAAGGTGAGTAAATATAATTAGAACTATTTGCTCATGTTGAGAGTAAACTGGGTTGAATGGGCCAAATGACTAGTTTGTGTTAAAATTTTTATGTATTGTCTATGTATATTTTTCAGTCTCTCTCACAACATATTTTAGTGATTACATTTTTAAATCTGTTTTTTATTTTCTCAAGCCAAGATAGATTATTTCAATTTCTGCTAGCAATCTTATAGAAAACTTAAAATCAAATTACAGGTTCCCTTCAGCTGTAAAGTTACTTGTTTGTCTTTGCTCCAGTTGCAATTTACATTCCAAGCAGCAGTTTTGCTTCATACCAACACTGCAGCTAAAGTGCAAACACAGCCAGAATCCATAGACAGTGCCCGACTAGATACCAGAAATGAGGCTCGCTTCACTTCAGCACCCTGTTTACACTACACACAGCATTGGTATTAATCCAAAACTGCTTCACAATGATGATTGATTTATGGTGTACACACTACAAATTTGGCATTTAACACACCTTTTGGTGCACAAATGGCTGGTGTACAGTAAATTGCTCAATTTTAAGGTGATTCTAACAGCCAGTGAGTTAACACCTTGTTGGTCAATTCAGTCTCTATAGGAGCATTGTAAAGATATTTTGAAGATGGACAAGTTCTGCTGTTCAATAATTTAAAGCTCAGTTCACAAGCTCAAGATTGAGGAGTGCTGCATGGTAAACCAGGTATATAATTTTACCAAGAACTAACATTTTAAAAATGGAAAAGCTTTAGAAAATTGATTTGGAGAAGCATCTTATTCAATGCTTCAGCATAGGCCAAGTGAAACACCTTTAAAGGCATAAGGCTACGCGTGCAGAATAAATGCATACAATCAGCAAATGTAGACTAAACCAGCATGAGACTAAATGTGCTTACAAATTAATCAAGTTAAATAAAAAGCTAATCGACCTTCACCAATCCACCAGAGATGGAAAGGTTTATACTTCAGCTAATTTCTCATCTATTCCCAAAAATTACCCAGAGTCTTTTATGTTGAACTTTGTCAAATGTTTTTGCAAGTTTAAGTGTAGCATGTCATAGGGCTTTCCATATCCCATGTAGGATGTCACTTCCTCAAAAATGCCGAGGTCAGGCAGGGTCTTGTCCTTCCAAATCCATATTAGCTGCTGTTTACTAGGTTACTGTAGTGTACATGAGCCTCAAGTTTGCCCCTAGTAATCGACTCCAATACTTTCCAAAGTATGAAATAATACTAACGGTGTCTGAGATAGTAGAATAAGATAAGATAGCAGTATAAAAAGGTAAATGCATAACATTATTGGAAACTGAATTGCAAAGTGAAGAGAACACAGGTTCAAACCAAGAAAAGGTAAACTTAGTACCAATATCTGAAAATTCTTCCACAAGATGAATCACACATGGAAGAGACAGAAAAATTCACAGCTCAAACTGGACAAGTGCAGCACGCTTCAGGTACACTGCTCCTGTTCAGCACTAGAATAGAGGGAGAGCAGAAAATTAGCCTCTACTTCTTACTAAAAAGTTAAAAGTACCTCAATCTGTTCATTGTAATCAAACCAGCATTTTCCACTGACAGTGCATTCAAAAACAACAAATGCAATCCACTTTGCATCATTTAAAAAAAAATTGATTTCCATCAATAAATTCTCCAATTTTTGGTGGTCAAATCAATTTTTTTTAAACATCAATTCCCACCTAATTACAGTCCGAAAATTCAAATTCTCACTTACAGGGCAGCATTATGTTAGCTACGTGTCATTAGGCATGTCTGCATGCACATTACTAACGAAATGCACACTCATCTTCAGACTTACAAAAATCAGGATGAATTTGGAATTCTTGCTCCACGTTAATATTGTGTTTACTTCAGGAAGCATTCACTAATAAATCAAGCTACAATTAACAGGTTTAGTTTCCTTTATAGATTGTTCTAAATAAGAGCAATCAAATTTCACTCCTTTTTAAAATTTAATACCTCCAATTTAAAATTCTCATCCTAGTGTTTACATTTTATTTATCCAGCTTTTTTGGGCCCCCAATCCCTCTTCCTCATTCTTTCCTAATTTTTGATGCTAAAGAAAAATCTGAAAATGTAATATCATAAAAAAAATGACTTTAATGATCTTTAACACTCTACACCAGTGTGACCTTCAACAAAAAGTAACAGTCAATGCGTTACTCAAGGGCCACTTGTGAATGCTCCAACATTTTTCACCACAGATGGATGCGGGAATGTGTCCATGTCAAGAGCTGCTCAAGCAGAGTTGGTTACACATTTTTTTATTCATTTGCATGTTAAACAATCACTTAACTGGCATCACACAGCTAACAACAAACTTGAGAACAAAACTGCAGATACAGCCATAACCATGAACACAAGCACCTATTATTTTGGCTATTTTAAGACGTCATGTCCTGATGTTCTAGGCAAGATCA